>NC_083700.1:114049886-114371553 GCF_033118175.1 Dama dama | reverse complement strand
TGAGCCCTGATCAGAATCAGCCAGGCTTCTGGTACCCAGAGAGCCAACCCTGGGCAGCTGATTCTGGCCAGGTCTACACTTCACACTGATTTCAGATAACGTGTCTGGTGTGAGGAAGGATGGATTTGAGTGGAAAGAGACTGGGGCAGGGCAGGCATCAGAGGCTGGGGCAATGGTCCTGGGGACAAGTGATTAGGACAGGAAGGAGGCAGGGGCCCCAAAGTTCCGCGTTGCCCGTGGAATCCCTCATGGGGAGGAGAACTCAGCCACATGAAGAGATTCACCGTGTTGGCCGGGGCTGGGGCTGCCGTCCTGACACGTGAGGGTGGGAGCACCACTCAGGGACTCCCCGAACCTGCGCCCCTGTCTGGACTCCATAACTGCAAAGGTGTTTTATTTCCTGGAACATTCAGATCAAAGGACGTGGTTTTAAGACTCGGAGCTGCTATTTCCATTTCTCTGGAGAATTCATAAGAGGGAGCAGCCAACTGCTATCAGTGTGGCTAAAGGAAAGAGAGAGAAAAGGGCCGCTTTCCTTTCAAAAGCGAGACCCACCCAAGACCCCTGGACCTGCCGAACTCTCATCCCGGGAAATGTGTTGCCGGAAATGAACTCGGTCCCCAATAGCGAAGAATGGAAATTCCTTTGGTGGAAGGAAAAGGGATCAAAAGCTGATCGTGACCTTGCCCCTCTCCCCAGGAAACCCTGGCTCTCTGCAGCCCTCAAAAACGGGGTCTTTTCATCTGCTGCTTCTGGAGAGGTGAAGACGCTTCCCTGACCTCTGGCACCGGCAGGGGAGTGACCTCACGGAGCCCGGACCACCTGTCCACCTCAGCCATCCTTGCCTCTTCCTGAGGAACAGGAGGCCGCTCACCTGGACTATTCCAGGGAAACAAGAGCCACCTCACGGTCACTTCCACCCACATCACCCCCACACCCTTCTCAAACAGGCTTTATGTGAAAGGGGATCCCGGGACCACCCGTGTGGTGGAAGCCGGGGTTGCCAGGAGAATTCCCAGGTTGCACATAGCTCTCTTCCTGGATCTGGGGTCGTAATCTCGCTACTACAGGTTGAGTCTTTGGCACTAAGGCACAAGTCTTCAAGCATTTATAAGCAGAAGAGTCATTTATAAAATGAAATCTTATGCAGCAACCTAAAATTATTGTGGGGCTCTTCTGGCTGAGCTGCGCCCGGGGCCTCCTCCCAGCCCTGGATGGGCCCCACACAGCTCCCAGAGCCTGGGGGCTCAGGATGCTCCCTCCTGAGACCCAGGAGAGCAAAGGACCCCTCCCTCCCCAGACAGAAACGCCCAGCCTCCCTGGAGGGACAGAGGGACAGCTCAGGGCACCAGCTCCCAACACACACATACGTGTGTCCTCAGGGGAGGTTTGCGTGAGCCCAGTAATGCACCTGTGCTGTCTTCATTCCTGCGGTGACAAACATCTCAGATGATGTTGCCCCAGAGTACCGACAGGTCTCCAGAGGGAGAGACATGACTGTAAACAATTGTGATTCACCTGAGGAAAAAGTAAAGGAGAAGAAAAAATGATGGGGAGATACACTGTGCTTCTGACAGACTAGATTGTAAGCAAGTTGGATCTTTCCAAATTTTCATGAGTTTCATGCCATTCCAAAAATTCAGCTAAATAATGCCAAAGATGATCTGAAAGAATAAACCAACAAAAATAACTAAGACTTCTGGAAAAGAGAAACAGTGAGGGTTACTTGCATTGGGGATATTAAAATGCATGAGAAAGTTACACCAGTAAATACAACTTAATGGTGCAAAGATTAATGGGCCGACGGTGGGTATGAGATACACCTCAAAGACACTACTAATAAAACTTAATATACAATCAAAGAAGCAATAGAGATGGCTAGAGGGAGGATGGGGCTAATGGTGTCTGAAAGCTTGACTCCAGGGAGATTAAGTAAGTTAGAGCCTCACTCCAAACCATATCTCCAAGTAAATTCCAAATAAAAGGGAAAGCTAAGCATAAAAAGAAACTGTGGCAATTTTTATAGAAAATACAGTTGAGTATTTCACTGACTTCATTGGTAAGTTAAGTAAGATCTTACCAAGTATAAAAACAATTAGCAAAGGGAAAAATTACTTAAAATGTAAAAGGATCTTTGTTCTTCAGTCACTCAGTCATGTCCGACTCTGCAACCCCATGGACTGCAGCACACCAGGCTTCCCTGTCCTTCACCATCTCCTGGAGCTTGCTCAAACTCATGTCCATTAAGTCAGTCATGCCATCCAACTATCCCGTCCTTTGTCATCCCCTTCTCCTGCCTTCAGTCTTTCCTAGCATCAGGGTCTTTTCCAGTGAATAAGTTCTTCGCATCAGGTGGCCAAAGTATTGGAGCTTCAGTTTCAGCATCAGTCCTTCCAGTGAACACCCAGGACTGATCTCCTTTAGGATGGACTGGTTGGATCTCCTTGCAGTCCAAGGGACTCTCAAGAGTCTTCTCCAACACCACAGTTCAAAAGCATCAATTCTTCGGTGCTCAGCTTTCTTTATAGTCCAACTCTCACATCCATACATGACTACTGGGAAAACCATAGCATTAACAATACAGACCTAATTTTATCATTTACCTCAAATGATAAACTTAAGCAAATGACAAATCAAGAGAAAATATGGGTAAGAAAGATGACAATGAGCTAATATCATATTCTGAAAAGGGTGTTTTACCACAGTTTTTTTTTTTTTAAGGCAAAATTCCAACAGGAAAAAAAAGAGGCAGAGACCTCACAAGCAATTCACAGAAGAAAAATATAGAAACGGCCAAAAAATTATATTTAAAATATGTTAAACCATATTAACCAATGTTTTCTTCTTTACAGTTTACTACATTTTCTGAATTTTTTAAATGACTGTGTTATTTTCATAATCAGAAAAGAGTACAGACTGTATGGATCCATTTATAGAAAGCTCAGAAGCAGGCAGAACTGAGCTGTGAAGCCAGGAATGGGGGCAGATCTTACTTCTGGGGTCACTCTCTGGACGCAGTGATGGGAGACGTGGTGTTCTGTGTCACTCTGACCCTGATTTGGCATAATTACAGAGGCTTGTTCACTCTGTCAAAATCCACCAACCTAAACACTTATAATGTGTAGACTGTTCTGTATCCACGTGTACTTTAATTTTGCTTTTAAAAAAATTTACATGGCAAAAGATACCACAAAAATTAGAAAAGAAGAAATGTACGAAATACATATGTTAACAGAGATGACCTGTAAAGGGTAGATGCCCAAAACATACAGTGAGGAGAACTCACAAGAAAGACCCAAATACCCAACAGAAAAGTGGGCAAGAGACACAAATGGGCAAAATAAGTGAATCAGAACACATGAATGCCCAGCACACACCTGAAAAATTACCATCACAAGAAGTCAGGGAAACGCAGCTTAGAGCAAGAGAGAGACATCCCTGCACCCACTAGATCACGAAACAATGGAAAACAAGGAAAACTAGAATATACATGGCTGGCCACTCCAGCCTTGTGTCTCACCCCCCTGAGTCCCCCCACCCCCAGCACTCTGGCCTTCCGTCACCTCCTGGCCTGCACCAGGCTCTTGGTCCCTCGGTCCTTCAAGCCCCTCGGGCTCGACCTCCACCTTCCCTGGGATGCCCTGCCTCCCCTCGGCCAGACTCCAGAGAGCACCATCTCTTGTCCTCTGTCCCTGGTCCCCTTCCCAGCACTTTCACGACCACGAGCAGATGATTCTGTAAGCCCTTCGGTGTGTCTGCCTCCCTCAGAGACCAGAGCTCCTCAGCAGAGGGACCACATGCATCCTCCCCACTGCGGCCTGTACAGTGCCACGTCCCCAGTGCCCCCAGGGTCTGGCACGGAGAAGCAATCAGCAGCTGAATGCTGCATTAGAGCATTGTCCTCTGCGCCCGCCAGGTGACACCTCCCAGGACACGCGCAGATGGGAGGGGAAGGGCAGGTGGGGAGAGGGTGCTGGTGTCTCCTGCGGGTGACAGGTGCTCAGACTCCCAAGTTCCCCAAGAGCACCCCAACTGCCTCATGGCAGGGGGCGTGGGGAGACCCCAGGATCTACTCCACAGTCAGATGTTTGGGCTCCAGGCCTCCCTCTGATACCAACACTCCCCTGGTGGCTCAGATGGTAGAGGACCTGCCTGCAAGGCAGGAGACCCAGGTTGGATCCCTGGGTCGGGAAGAGCCCCTGGAGGAGGTCCTGGCACTCGACTCCAGGATTCTTGCCTGGAGAATCCCATGGACAGAGGAGCCCGGCGGGCTACAATCCCTGGGTTCAGAGAGTCAGACACGACTGAGCACGCAGACACACACACACACACTGAAACCAACAGCAGTGGGGCCAGGCCGTCTCCCCGACAGGCAGGTGGGGAGGAGAAGGATGGCAGGGACACCAGCTGCATGACCTGTGCGGTCCCCAGGGCTCCTCACGCAGAAGGCCCGCACTTGGGGCCCGGCCCTGTTGTCCCTGTCAGGGGGCCGGTAGACATTCTGAACACAGGGCCCATGCTTTCACTTTGCCCTGGGCCCCACATACCATGTCCCCAGGGCCTGACAACACCTATTTCCCTGCCAGGATGCCGAGCCGCCTCGGGAGCACGAAGACCTCGGAAGGTGGCATCTACCGTCTCGGGGGCCACAAGCCCACCCCGGAGGCCGGCCGGACGCCTCGTTGTCTAAGGCGTCGTCTCTCCAGCCCCAGGAGGACTCGGGGACCCTGCACAGTCACAGGACAGGACGAAGGGGCCAGGGTGAAGCTGCCCCCTCGTCTCGGCCCTTGGTCCCCACGCTACAGGCCCTCCACTGTCACGAGAAGCGCCCGGGCCTTCCAGGGACCCTCCCTGCATCTTCCTGTGACACTCCGAGGCCCCAGACCCTCCACGTTCGCCCCCCACGGCCAGGCCCTGAGCGGCAGAGGTGGGGCGAGCCCCCGGCCCTCCGCCCCTGCCAGCCACCGGGGCAGCTTTCTGACGGGCGGTGGGCCTGGGAGGGGGCGAGCTCTGCTGAGTATCACAATCCTGCACAATCAGCCAGGAGATATTTCAGGCCTCATACTCGCAAACAGGCGAAAGGCAAATGGTTTTAATAATGAGTTATTAAAAGGGTTTTTTTTGTTTTGTTTTTTGCCGGGCTGTGAGTCCCACAGCATATAAAGCCCAAAGCACTTAGCGTAATGGATTTAAGCACCAGCAGGCGTGTGTTTTCCGCGCGGTCCTCCTGCAGGCGGTGGAGGCCTGCGATGCTCTGGTTGGTTCCCAGCAGCGGGGTGCCCGGGGGTGAGGCTGGGTGCTGAGTCCTCCTGCCGCAGCCAGAACCGAGCCTCAGAGCCCTTCTCTCGGGGCGCTGCGGGATGTCCATGGGGCCACCACGTGGCTGAGAAAGCAGGCCTGGTCCTCACCCCCGGATAACACTGGAGATTATTTTAATACCTCCAGGTCTTAATTTGAAAAACAGACAAGAAAAACACTCGAGATAATCTCTAAAAGCACAGCTAAACCCTAAATTAACTTCACCTTGTTTCCGCCAACCTCAACATTGTGTTTTTTTTTTTTTTTCTCTGCAGTTAACAGCTCCTGAGAATAGCCTTCTCGGCTCACCTTGAGATGGGACAATTCGCCCCAAGATGACCGGTCATGGGAGAGGGGAGGAAGGCTCACTGACCAGCCGGAGGTGGGAGGTGGGCAGGACCCCCACCCCTGGGAGCACGAGGGCCCCAGATAGGGTCTCCCTCTGTGAGGGGACCGACAAGGGCCCAAGGCCGTCCAGGACAAGAGGCAAGAAGGCGGCTGGTTCCACCCGCTCCCGGACAAAGTGTTGCGGGAGCAGCTTGGACAAAGAGAGAGAGGCAGGCGGGGCGGAGGCTAGACTGGCCCCCAGGCTGCCCCGTGCCAGGCCCGGCCGCAGACCGGAGCCGGCATGTGTGGGCCCAGAGACCCCACGGGGGCCGAAGGGGGGGCCTCGGTGACTGTCAGACAGGGCTGGTGTGGACGGCTACTTTAAGGACAGAACCCAGCCCCCCTTTGCACAGGAGGAAACCAAGGCCCAGAGAGAAGAACCCACCTCCCTGTTCTCACAGAGAAGGAGGACGGAGCTGGGCATGTGCCAACACCTGTCCCCACCCCAGAACGCACACCCTCCCCCAGGCAGGCCAAACAAAGCTGGGCATGCTTGGCAATTCAAGAAAGAGGTACCTTAACAATGCAACTTGAAATGCACATGAGTTGCATTTAAGGTGTTGAATCTGCATGAAGCTCAACAGGGCAGCTCTGAACTTCACTCACTGGGAGTCGAATAAGTCAAGTCCAAGCACGAGCCCCCTGTAACCCACCCTGAGCAGCCCTTCAGCTTGTCCTTCCCCTTCTGGAAGCCCAGACCCCTCCCCACACACATCCCTGGGGGAGCCACTCCCCTGTCACCCTCTCACCAGCTCCAGGGTGACCAACTCACCCCCACAACCCAGGCCTGAGGGTAACCAAAATGTGAGACTTCCAGTTCTAACACCGATAAAGTTCCAGGACATCACAGGACAAGCTGGTGGCCTGCCTCCCCTCCCGAGGTCCCAGTGCCCGAGGGCCACCCCTAGCCCCAGAGAAAATGCCCTCCTGACTCAGAGCCACAGGTCTAGAGGGGGCGGCTCTGCAGTCAGGTGGGGGGCGCAGAGTAAGGGTCTTGTCTCCCCGTGGAGTGAGGGGTCTCTTGCCCCGCAGCTGCTCATAGAGCAGCAGTTAACCAGAATATCCCAGACACTGTTGTTAAGCAAAACTTATTTGGGGTCTTCTCCCGCCCCCCATTCTGCTACCCGTCCTCCCCATCCTTCCCCAAAGAGCAGCTTTAGGAAGTCGGTGTGTGACTTGGGGGTGGCCGAAGACCCAGGAGTCCTCCCCACTCTGTGAGCACCCGGAGCCGAGTTACCCTTCAGGAATATAGTGTGGTACAGTGTGGTACAGTGCGGTACTGTGTGGTACAGTGTGCTATAGTGTGGTACAGTGTGTACAGGGTGGTATAGTGTGGTAGAGTGTGGTACAGTGTGTACAGTGTGGTATAGTGTGGTACAGTGTGGTATAGTGTGGTATAGTGTGGTACAGTGTGCTATAGTGTGGTACAGTGTGGTACACTGTGCTATAGTGTGGTACAGTGTGGTATAGTGTGGTACAGTGTGCTATAGTGTGGTACAGTGTGGTATCCTGTGCTATAGTGTGGTACACTGTGCTATCGTGTGGTACAGTGTGCTATAGTGTGGTACAGTGTGGTACAGTGTGGTACAGTGTGATACAGTGTGGTACACTGTGGTATCATATGGTACAGTGTGGTATAGTGTGGTACAGTGTGGTGCAGTGTGGTATAGTGTGGTGCAGTGTGGTACTGAGTGGTACTGTGTGGTATAGTGTGGTACAGTGTGGTACACTGTGCTATAGTGTGGTATCATGTGGTACAGTGTGGTATAGTGTGGTGGTACAGTGTGGTATAGTGTGGTACAGTGTGGTACTGTGTGGTACAGTGTGCTATAGTGTGGTACACTGTGGTACAGTGTGGTACAGTGTGCTATAGTGTGGTACAGTGTGGTACAGTGTAATACAATGTGCTATAGTGTGGTACAGTGTGGTACAGTGTGGTACAGTGTGGTACAGTGTGCTATAGTATGGTATAGTGTGGTATAGTGTAGTACAGTGTGCCATAGTGTGCTATAGTGTGGTACAGTGTGGTACAGTGTGCTATAGTGTGGTACAGTGTGGTACAGTGTGCTATAGTGTGGTACAGTGTGCTATAGTGGGGTACAGTGTGGGACAGTGTGGTACAGTGTGGTACAGTGTGCTATAGTGTGGTACAGTGTGGTACAGTGTGCTATAGTGTGCTATAGGTGCTATAGTGTGCTATAGTGTGGTACAGTGTGGTACAGTGTGCTATAGTGCGCTATAGGTGCTATAGTGTGCTATAGTGTGGTACAGTGTGGTTCAGTGTGCTATAGTGTGCTATAGTGTGCTATAGGTGCTATAGTGTGCTATAGTGTGCTATAGTGTGGTACAGTGTGGTACAGTGTGCTATAGTGCGCTATAGGTGCTATAGTGTGCTATAGTGTGGTACAGTGTGGTTCAGTGTACTATAGTGTGCTATAGGTGCTATAGTGTGCTATAGTGTGGTACAGTGTGGGACAGTGTGGTACAGTGTGCTATAGTGTGGTACAGTGTGCTATAGTGTGGTACAGTGTGGTACAGTGTGCTATAGTGTGCTATAGGTGCTATAGTGTGCTATAGTGTGGTACAGTGTGGTACAGTGTGCTATAGTGTGGTACAGTGTGCTATAGTGTGGTACAGTGTGCTACAGTGTGGTACAGTGTGCTATAGTGTGGTACAGTGTGGTATAGTGTGGTACAGTGTGAGTGTGGTATAGTGTGGTCTAGTGAAGAGGCCATCCAAGGACCCAGCCTGCCGCACTGCTAGAGCTGCCGAGCACTACAGAGGGTAGCACTTCACACGGCCTTCCTTCCCCCAAGTGCACAAGCAGTGGGCCTAGTCCAGAGACCCTTTCTCTCTCCCGTTGCTGCTGCGGGGGCGACAGAGGGCCCTGGGTGAGCTGGGCACAGGCGGTCCACACCAGATCCTTCCCACCAGGAAACTTGGGGGTATCCACCTCCCTTTCTCCCTTGGGCCCCTCTCCCCCCGCCTTTTTTTAAAAAGGAGGAAGGAAGAGTGATGGGGAATATGAAAGGGAAAAGAAGGAAGTGTGGCCCCTGCTTGACTCCTGCTTGGGGGCCTTGGAGAGGAGCCAAGGGCCAACCAGTTACCGGGACCCACCTGACATGGGACCTGGGGTCAGATGCCGACTGTCCTGCTCAGGGTAGGGCCATTGTGGGTGGTTGTCAGGACACGCTGGGAATTGTGGCCATATGTTTTTGTGGTTCAGTCGCTCAGTTGTGTCCAACTCTTTGCAACCCCAAGGACAGCAGCATGCTAGGCCTCCCCATCCTTCACCGTCTTGCAGAGCTTGCTCAAACTCATGTCCATCGAGTTGGGGATGCCATCCAACCATCTCATCCTCTGTCACCCCCTTCTCTTCCTGCTCTCAATCTCTTCCAGCATCAGGGTCTTTTCCAATGTGTCGGCTCTTCGCATCAGGTAGCCTAAGGATTGGCATTTCAGCCAGACTAGGTCAAGGGGAGGAAGGGGCTGGGGCGTCTCACCACTCACTGTACAAACCTCACCTCACCCCACCTGCTCTTCATGCCCTCACAACACTGGCCATGAGGGGGCTGGGCAGGGACCATCCCACTGTTCCTGTCCCACTGTCCCCCAGCCCCCTCCCAGCCCATCCTGGGACAGCAGCTTCCCACACCCCAGACCCCAAGGCTCAGCTGCCTCAGTGGACCTGATCCTCACCTGGTGGAAATGTAAACTGATGCTCTCCCCTCCACTGACTGCTCACCACTCATCCACCCACTCTGACTTCACGATGTTCTTAACATCTCTTGTACATCCATCACCACCATCATTGCCACCACCATCATCACTATCATCATCACCATCATCACCACCATCATCACCACCATCACCACCATCACCATTGCCATCATCACCACCATCATCATCACCATCTCACCATCATTGCTTGTACTGAAGGGACTTGGGAAGCCTGAAGGAGATTACAGGAGGTTAAAGCACACATTCACACACATACATACCCCACACATACACATACACATGCACTCATCCTCACACACCTCATACACACACCACACATACCCATTACTCATACCCATATAAACACCACATATACCTACAGACACCAAGCATGCTCACACCCAAACATACCACACACTCACACTCACCCCCACAAACTTGACACACAGTCACACACACAAGCCACAGTTAGTTGCTGCAACTCTTCTATATATGTTGGCACCTATAAACATTCTAGCACTTCTTCAATTCATTTTAATAATATATACTTTTTTAGAAAATTAATCTCTTCAGCTACTTTTTCAAACTCTTTGAGCATAGAGTTTTAGGAATCATTCTCCTCAAATGCTGGCTCCTTTGAGGCTATTTTCATGTAATTTATTCATGTTTTCTGATATTTTTCTTGACTACCTGGTTAACAGTTTATCCTATTTTCTTCTTCCATAGAGTTCTTGATCTTTGTTTATCGCTTCTATTGTTTCTGTTTTCTGATTAGTTACTTCTTCTCTATACTTGTTCTCTATAGTCCTTTCTTCTGTTTTCCTTGGGTTTTTTCTTTTTGAATAATTTAATTTCTTTTGACAATTTTTAAACTATGAACTTATTTTCTCAGTATATTAATAGTTCCAGCTACAACCAATAAAATCTAGCATACAAAATTTTCTCTTCCGTTTTTTTCTAAATATTTGTTATTGATGATTTGATTTCTCTCTTTTCTCCATCAGATGACTGTTTTAAATTTCGCAAGAAGTTGGTCTGACCTGATTAGACTAGGAGTCCGGGCAACATTTTGGTTCTGATATGTAAGCACACTTACCACCATTATTCAGACCTAATGTGATGCTTGCTTTCCAGGTGGCGCTAGTGACAAAGAACCCACCTGCCAGTACAGGAGACATAAGAGACGCGAGTTCGATCCCTGAGTCAGGAAGATGCTCTGGAGGGGGGCATGGCAACCCACTCCAGTCTTACATGGACAGAGGAGCCTGGCAGGCTGCAGTTCATGGGGTCACAAAGAGTCAGACACGACTGAAGTGACTGATCGCACTCACAGTGAGATGTTTAAGTGGAGTGTGTGCTAGGCGCCTGCCTTTCCGTCTCTGATCCACATTTCCAGTGGACTGTGTTGAGTCATCTTTCGGCTGGTTAGAACAGGCTGTTACGCCCTGGTAGCAGCAGTGGAACTGTGGTGAGACTACAGGCACTCGGACATGAGTCCGCCTGCAGGAGCTGATGTCTTCTGCTGCCAGTACACAAGCTGGGGCTCAGCTGGGGAAATCCTGGTTTCACAGAAGCTTCCCCCCAACTCCTGTGGATACTATCTTTTGTCACCCGACCTTGAGAGAACTCTGAGGCCAGCCTGCCGGTTCCCTTTCTAAGTGATTCTCATGTTATTTCTGGGTCCCTGAGACTCTGCTCCTTGTCCTGGACAATCAGGGGTTTCACCGAGCAGCAGGTGGAATTAATCATGCTCCCTTGGACACCATGAGATTTGTTAAAGTGCAGATTTTTGTCTTCTCTAGTCACAGAAAATGTTCTTCTATTACAGCTTCAAAACATTATTCCCAATTCCTTTTGGTCTGGGCTCCTTTCACACAACAAATTCTCCTCATTTTGCATCACATTGCTGGCCCAGCAGCTCTTGATTCTTTACTTTCAGTGCTTTTTGTTTCTGTTTGTGTTTTGTATTCCCACCGGTTATTTTGTTTAGAGTAGTAATTTCAGTCCTTACTGCTCTAATAATAACTTAAATTCTGCAATTGCCTATTGGTTTCTTTATCATTCTTCTTTTATCAGCTCTCAAGCATCTTTTCATCTTATATCTCATCTCCTAAAAGTCCTTATTTTATTTGTCTATTGGATGCAAGGCATTCAAACTCTCTCCAAATTTTTATTTTTGTTTTCCAGATAAGCTTTAAAAACCATGCTCTTGGGACTTCCCTGGCAGTCCAGTGGTTAAGAATCTGCCTTCCAGTACAGGGGATGTGGGCTCAATCCCTGGTTGTAGAACTAAGACCCCACAAGCCCTGGGGCAACTAAGTCCACGAGCTGCAACCAGAGAAGCCTGTGCACTGCAACAAAGGTCCCTTGTGCTACAACTAAGATCAATGCAGTCAAATAAATAAATTAGTTTTTTTTTTTAATGTTCTTTGTTGCCTGATGTTTTATCCCTCTTTGTGTTCTGGAATATTTTTGCACAGATCCCACATCAAATCAGAAACATTTCATGCAACACTGCTTTGCCAAAGCAACAAGGACTTAAGGAAATTTTCAGGTCCCATGACAATCAGGGTAAAACCAACAGCTGATTTCACCAAATGGTGGATTATTCTGTCCGCTGCAACCACTGAGACTGTATGTGTGAGAAGAAATGATGAGCAGAAGAAATCACTTACAGTCTACGAATTCATCGTCTATAAGAGGTCATACGTGCATGCATGCATGCTCAGTCGTTCAGTCATGTTGGACTCTTTTCAACCACATAGACTGTAGTCTGCCAGGCTCCTTTGTCCACAGGATTTTCCAAGCAAGAATATTGGAGTGGGTTGCCATCTCCTCCTCCAGGAGATATTCTTGACCCAGAGATCGAACCGGTGTCTCCTGCATTGGCAAGATAACAGTTCCATGGCAGAGATAGAAAGCAACTGTCATCAGTGGGTGTCATAAAGTCAGTATTTTTTCTGAAGATTTAGAGATTGGAGAGCCTACTTTGCAGTGACTGGGACTAGTATTTCTCAGTTCTAGCTATCTGAAGGCCTGGTACACTCAGCCACTCTAAACTTGTAGAAATCGATAAGAGATTCCTGACTGAACATCCTAGGAAACACTTATAAGGGTATCATTCAATCATTTCTTCATTCACCAGCATTGAAGAGCTTCCCAGGGGCCTCAGTGGTAAAAAAACTGGCCTGCCAACACAGGAGACACAGGAGACACAGGTTCGATCCCTGAGTTGGGAAGATCCCCTGGAGAAGGAAATGGCAACCCTCCAGTCCTCTTGCCTGGAGAATCCCACGGACAGAAGAGCCTGGCGGGCTACGGTCCATGGGGTCACAGAGAGTTGGACATGACTGAGCGCAGCATCAGCCCAAGGTGCTTTTGCTGATACTGTGTGGAAGTAAAAGTTTATTTGGGTGTCTCATAGGCCGGCGGAGGCAAACAAATGAACAAGCACCTCTGACCTGCACCTGTACAAAGGGCCCGGTGCACTGTGATGATGGAGGTTGTGGGGGATGCTCTGGACACAGTGGTGATGGTGGTTGTGGGGGATGCTTTGTATACAGTGGAGCTTAAGCATGCTGGAATCACCCTGGTGCGTGAGGTGTACCTCTCCTGTGGTGTGAGCAGGTAGGTAAGTTAACCCCAGTCTCAAAGGCCAGAGTTGCCCAGAAGAATGGTCAGTGGGCTTGGGGATACGGGCATTCCAGGCAGAGGGGACAGCACCAGCAAAGCCACGACGGTGGAGAGTTCACACAGGGGGCCCGTGCTGATGGGTGGGAGCTGGCTGGGTGCTGGGGAGGGAATCTGCCTTAAAATGCCAGGGCACATTGTTCATTTCCCTCTGGAAGATGACAGGGCTTCCTGAAATGTCTTCCAGTTTAAATTATTAATATTTATCCTAAAGCTTCTTCCTTTCTACCACTCCAGCGTAAAGAGAGATCTTCTTGGACCAGTAAGTGTGGGAAACACTCATAAATCTCCCTGTCTTGGGGATTCAAAAATGCACATGAGCGTGACAAGAGGAGCTGCTGCCCCACACACTGGCCCCAATCCCTTTCATCAGACGCCACCCCTGACATCTCCTGAGGCAGCGCTCCGCGCCCACCCACCAGACAGCACCGCGGGAAAGGACCCTCCAGACACCCGGCCAGGGCCAGCCTCCACCCAAAGCCCCTCCCGAAACTAGAGACACACAGTGCGCACCGTATACCACACACAGAGCAGACACATACACACACACACACACATATACCACACATACACACCCCATACACACAGACATACCACACATATACCACACATATACACACCATACACACAGACATACCACACATACACACAGACATACCACACACACATACCACACATACACACCCCATACACACAGACATACCACACATACACACCCCATACACACACACACATACCACACACACATATACCACACATACACACCCCATACACACAGACATACCACACATATACCACACATACACACCCCATACACACAGACATAACACACACACACACACATACCACACACACACATACCACACATACAGACATACCACACACACACCCCATACACACACACACATACCACACACACATATACCATACATACACACCCCATACACACAGATATAACACACACACACAGGCATACCACACACACACCATACACACACACCCCAGACACACAGACATAACACACACACGCACACCACACATATACACCATACATATACACCATACATACACACCCCATACACATATACCAGACATACACACACCATACACAGACATAACACACACACAGACATACCACACACACACACACCACCCATACACACACCATACACACACACCCCATACACACATACCACACATACACCCACCATACACACACACACCCCATACACACATATATACCACACATACACACACCATACACACAGACATAACACACACACACACACACACATACCAGACACACACAGACATAGCACACATACACACCCCATACACACACATATACCACACACACACCATACACACAGACATAACACACATACACAGACATACCACACACACACACACACACACAGACATACCACACATACACACACCCCATACAAACACATATACCACACATACACACACCACACACACATACCACACATACACACACCCCATACACACATATATACCACACATACACACACCATACACACAGACATAACACACACACACATATATACCACACATACACCCCATAAACAGACACATACCATACACACACAAACTTACCACACATACATACACAATAAACACAAATGTATATACACATATACACATACCATACACACAGACATAACACACACACACATACCACACATACACACCATAAACACACACACAGACATACCACACATACACACACAATAAACACAAACATATATACCACATATACACACACCATACACATACAAATCTCACACACACACACTACACACACACACACTACACACACATACATGCCATAAGCACATACACACACACCATACCCACACACCACACACACACATGTATACCACACATACATACCATAAACATACACACACACCATACACACACACTACACACACCACACACATACACACACAATACACACTCACGTACTTACACACACATATATGTACCACACATACACACCACACACACACAATACACACACACAGTATGTGCACACACACCATATATACACACTACATGCACACACACCACACATACACCATACACACACACACACAGAGACAGATTTTATTGGCACTGTCACAGACCACCTTATCTCATCAGGTCTGGGGTGGGGATCCTATTGCCTAGGGCCAATTAAGTGGAGTGCCTTCTTTCCATATGCAGTGATTGGTCAGGGGCTGGCCATGTAACCAGCCAGGGCCAGTCAGACCCTTCCCTGGGGTGAGGTCCGTGAGACCTGGAGAGAGTCTCTTCTAGATTGTGAGTGATGGTGTGGCTGTGGTGCTGGGCCACCTCTCGACCACAGGCTGTGCAGGGAGAATGGCCCACAGGCAGGTGAGGGAAAGGTGTGCGATGTGTGTGGTGTGTGTGTACATATGTGTGTGCACTATGTATGTTTTGTATATGTGGTTTGTGATGTGTGTGTGTAGTGTCTGGTGTGTATATGTGGTATGTGTGTGTGCTACATGAGATTTGGGGGGGGTGGGGCTAAGGTACCCGCTACGTGTTGCTGCCCTTGGAGTTGTCATCAGAACCAGGAAATCTGAGCAACCCGCGGTCTCCAGACCAGACATGTGACCCTGAGTAGAAACATCGCCTGAGCCTCCGCCCTCGGCGTGTGACGTGGCAGGACGGCCATATTGGCTCCTTGGCGCCCCACGCTTACCATGTGAACACCCAAACAGCAGCCGCGCAAGCGCGCTGGGGAGGGGGGTAGAGACCAGAGGGCATGTGCGCACCTCATGGAATCCCCAGGCTCTGTGCTTCAAGCCGGCTTCTCCCAACATATCTGTCTCTGAACTGCTCAGAAGGAGCGCTGATGACTGCCCTACCTCACGTGCCCACCACGCAATCAGGTGGCTCTCAGACCTCCTTCAAGCCCGAGGTGCCCGTGATTTTGCCCATCAATCAGAGACGAAGCCGCGGTCACGCTTGGAGGAGAGGAGGTCGTTCTGGAGCTCTGCCACAAAAGAATCACTGCAACTCGAATAAGGAAAATAAAAAAAAAAAACAGGGCCAGGGAGAGAGAAGAGAGGGACATGAGAGAGAGGGCCAGGGGGAGAGAGGGGGCCAGGGGAGAGAGGAGCTGCTTCCAGAAGGAATAGATTTGTGCCTGCACTTTGATCCTGTCTGACTTTTATTTGTTTTAGCCATATCCTCTTCACTGCACCACTCAGCCAAAGGTGCTTTAAATTAGATGAAGCTAGGAAACCCTTTCCCCTCCTCCTGCCCTGCCCACCACACAGGCCGTGATCTTCAGTCAGTGTGAGATGCATAATCACACCATGCTCAAACATGGCTGGAATAAATTGAGACAAATAAATAAAGTCAAAGGCACCACATGTGTTTGGAATGCTCTTTGCCATGGTTTCCTAACATGCTTGCAGACAGCTAACTCTCAAGGCAAACAAAAAGTGGCAGTGTTTACCCAGCTTCTATTTGGAGCGTGCTAGGAGTCTCTGACTCATAGTGCGCTAGCTGATGGTGGAATTTGCACACAAATTCGGAGTTCATCATTGCGGTCCACCTTCCCTTCCCTTCTCTGCATTCCTCCTTTTCAGTCATCCAGGCTGAACGCAGACTTGTTTTGGGTGCACTGGTCCTAGCTTCCACCTGTCTTCAGAACACAGTACAGAGGTCATGGTGTCCTGAGAGTAGGGAGATGGGAAGTGAGAGTGAGCCCCGGTTCAGGATGCATGAGCGCGCTCAGTGGTGTCATGACCCCGTGGACTGTAAGCCGCCAGGCTCCTCTGTCCTTGGGATTCTCCAGGCAAGAACACTGGAGCGGGTTGCCATTTACTCCTCCAGCGAGCCCAGCCACTTTGATGAAAAGAGCGGACCAGCGCCAGCTGGGCTGTTTCAGTTTGCTCGGCTGCCAGGGGCGAGCTGTCCAGGGACAGTTTTCTCTCCTGTGCTCTAGTGAAAGAGGCAGATTCCCTGGGCACCTGTAAGGCTCTAAAATGAATCTCTTAGCTTTCAAAACTTTCCTCTGTAGAACTTGCTCCCATGGGCAGCCAAATGGCTCTGGATTCACCAGCACCTGGAGCCCTCCCGTCTCCTCCAAGGGAACATCTTGTCCTTTTCTACCTTCGGGAGAATCCACGTGGGCTCTGCTCCTGCCCGGCCACGCACAGCTGTGACAGCCACAAGACCATCACCCCAGCATGAAGATGAAGCTTCCCTGGTGCTGAGAGGAAAGCGGTTGACAAGAAGATGCCTCATAGCTAAAGACTTTGAATCTTGTCCATGTCTGAAGACTGACAGAAAGACTCCTAATTTTAAATATAGACATTTACAGGGACTCCCCATGTGATTCGGTGGTTAAGAATCCACCTTACAATGCAGGGTACATGGGTTTGATCACTGGTGGGGAAATTAATATCCCACATGCCTGGGGGCAACTAAGCCCGCATGCTGCAACTACTGAACTGACGGACCTCAAATAGACAGTCCGTGCACCACAACAAAGATCCCATGTGCCACAACTAAGACCCAATGCAGCCAAATAAATAAATAATCTCTAAATATATATGCATATGTATATCTACAGATTTATAGTATATATTTTTTAAAAAAAACAGCCAGGACATCAAGTCAAACCTAAAGGAAATCAACTCTGAATATTCACTGGAAGGACTGATGCTGAAGCTGAAGCTGTAATACTTTGGCCACCTGCTGAGAAGAGGCGACTCATTGGAAAAGACCCTGATGCTGGGAAAGATTGAGGGTGGGAAGGGGAAGGGAGCAACGGAGGATGAGATGGTTGGATGCAATTATTGGCTCAGTGGACATGAGTTTGAGCACACTCCAGAGTATGCCAAGCACACTCTCCCTGCCTGTAACAGCTCCCAAGTTTCCCAGGAGATGGTGAAGGACAGAGAATCCTGGCATGCTGCAGTCCATGGGGTTATAAACAGTTGGACACAACTTACCAGCTGAACAACAACAAATACACATTTATAAATATTTATAAATAGCATCTCATACTTTCTGTGATTCCAATTGCTTCATACAAAAAACTGCGAGCTGGCCAGGCCCCCGACAGGGTTCCCATATCTAATGTTTCACGGGCATCTGTCTGTCTCTTGGCTCTCTTTAGACCTTCCTTGACTGAGGAGCACACTCTCCTGACCTGTAACAGCACCCTAGTTTCCCAGTGAGGAATCACCTCTTGGGAGGTCTCTTGGGAGGTGTCCACGGTCTCTTGGGAGGTGTGCTGGTCAGTATTCTCCAGAGAGACAGAACCAACAGGATGTGTATGTATACAGAGAGATTTATTCAGAGGAATTGGCTCACACAGTTGGGAAGGTGCACATCTAAATCCTGCAGAGTGGGCTGGCAGCTGGAGACCCAGGGAAGAGCTCCAGTCCAGGTCCCAGAGGCCAGCTGCTGGCAGAATTCCTTCTTGCTCAGGAGAGGTCAGTCTTTGTTCTCACCGTGGCTTCGGGTGATTGGGTGAGGCCCATCCATGCTAAGTTCACAGATTTAATGGCTAATCACATCCCAAAGTACCTTCATGGAGACATTGAGAATAATATTTAACAGAAATTCCCTGGCAGTCCAGTGGTTAGGACTCTGAACTTCCACCTGGTTGGGGAATTAAGCTCCAGCATGCTGTGTGGCATGGCCAAAAAAAAAAAAATAGAATAATACTTGACCAAAGCTCCAATACTTTGGCCACCTGATGCAAAGAGCTGACTCGGTGGAAAAGACCACAACGCTGGGAAAAGATTGAAGGCAGGAGGAGAAGGGGGCAACAGAGAATGAGATGGTTGGATGGCACGATTGACTCCGTGGACCTGAGTTTGAGCAAACTCCAAGAAATGGTGATGGACAGGGAAGCCTGGGATGCTGCAGTCCATAGGGTCACAGTCAAACATGACTGAGCAACTGAACAACAACAGAGGCCTGGGTGGGTGTCTTGAGCAGGCAGTATACAGAGCAAAAGCTAGGGGGCACGGGAGCAGCAGCACGCCACACCCCACAGGCTGCACCGTCCCAGGCCAGAGCTCAATAGTGCACTTGGCCATGAAGGACAGGTTTCACACTGTTATTCTGCCCCCAATAAGCTGAATGATCTAGAAGAATCTGCATTTTTGAGGTTCCTTGAACTTTATTAGGGCTTCCCTGATATCTCAGTTGGTAAAGAATCCACCAGAAATGCAGGAGACCCCGTTCCAATTCCTGGGTCAGGAAAATCCACTGGAGAAGGAATGGGCTACCCACTCCAGTATACTTGGGCTTCCCTTGCAACTCAGCTGGTAAAGAATCTGCCTGAAATGCGGGAGACCCAGCTTTGATCCCTGGGTTGGGAAAATCCCCTGGAGAAGGGAAAGGCTACCCACTCCAGTATTCTGGCCTGGAGAATTTCATGGACTGTATAGTCCATGGAGTGGCAAAGAGTCAGACACAACTGAGTGACTTTCACTTTCACTTTGGACTTTCATTCATCTTTCCTGATTTCAAAATCCACTTGAATTTTACTCTATACTGCCAGATCAAAACAGCTGGCTGCCATATTTACATCTTCTACCACAAATCCCATTCAAATGACAAAATGAATATGGAAGTAAGAATAGACTTTCTGCAGCACTGAAAGCATGGCATAAGTCCTCCTGGAGGAGGTTGCCATTAGCCCCACCATAATGCCACCGAGTAGACGACCCTCAGACTGGAGAACAACTATATATACCAAGGAAGTTCTCAAACTGTTGTGAAAGTTCTAGGGCCCACAACAGATTTCCCACCTGGGGATCCAGCAAAGGGACTGAGAACTCCCAAGGAATTTGACTTTGAAGACCAGTGGGATTTCATTACAGAACTTCCACAGGACTGGGGAAACAGACTCTTGTAGGGCACAAACAAAACTTTGTGCATACCAGGACAGGAGAAAGGAGCAGTGACCCCACAATAGACTGAGCTAGACTTGCCTGTGAGTGTCCAGGAGTCTCCGGCAGAGGCATGGGTCCACAGAGGCCTGCCATGGAGTCAGGGGCACTGAATACAACAGTCCTTTTGAATACAACACTGAATACAACATGCTGGCATAAGTCCTTTTGAAGGAGGTCGCCATTACCACCATTAACCCTAACATAGTTTAGCCTCAGGACAAACTACAGGGAAGAAACACAGCCCCACCCATCAATAGAAAATTGGATTAAAGATTTAATGAGCATGGTCCTGCCCATCAGAGCAAGACCCCGACTTCCCCACAGCCAGTCCCTCCCATCAGGAAGCTTCCACAAGCCTCTTATCCTTCTCCATCAGAGGGCAGATAGAATGAACATTACAATCACAGAAAACTAACCAATCTGATCACATGGACTACAGCCTTGTCTAACTCAATGAAACTATGAGCCATGCAGTGTAGGGCCACCCAAGACGGACGGGTCATGGTGGAGACTTCTGACAAAACGTGGTCCACTGGAGAAGGGAATGGCAAGCCACTTCAGTATTCTTGCCTTGGGAACTCCATGAACAGTATGAAAAGGCAAAAAGATGAGACACTGAAAGATGAATTCCCAGGTCAGTAGGTGCCCAATATGCTACTGGAGAAGAGTGGAGAATAGCTCCAGAAAGAATGAAGAGGCAGAGCCAAAGTGAAAATAACATCCAGGTGTACATGTAACTGGTGATGGAAGTAAAGTCCAGTGCTGTAAAGAACAGTATTGCATAGGAACCTGGAATGTGTGGTCCTTGAATCAAGGAAAATTGGAAGTGGTCAAACAGAGATGACAAGAGTGAACATCAACATTTTAGGAACCAGCGAACTAAAATGGACCAGAATGGTTGAATTTAACTCAGATGACCATTATATCTACTACTGTGGGCAAGAATCCCTTAGAAGAAAGGGAGTAGCCCTCATAGTCAACAAGAGTCCAAAATGCAATTCTTGGGTGCAATCTCAAAAACGAAAGAATGATCTCTGTTCCTTTCCAAGGCAAACCATTCAATATCACAGTAATCCAAGTCTATGCTCCAACCACTAATGCTGAAGAAGCTGAAGTTGAACAGTTCTATGAAGACCTACAAGATCTTCTAGAACTAACACCAAAAAATAAAAATAAAAAATAAAAGATGTCCATTTCACCATAGGAAACTGGAATGCAAAAGTAGGAAGTCAAGAGATACCTGGAGTAACAGGCAAGTTTGGCCTTGGAGTACAAAATGAAGCAGAGCAAAGGCTAACAGAGTTTTGTCAAGAGAATGCACTGATCATAGAAAACGCCCTTTTTGAACAAAATGAATGACTCTACACATGGACATCATCAGATGGTCAATACCAAAATCAGATTGATTATATTCTTTGTAGGTGAAGATGTAGAAACTCTATACAGTCAGCAAAAACAAGACCTGGAGATGACTATGGCTCAGATCATGAACTCCTTATTGCAAAATTCAGACTTAACTTGAAAAAAGTAGGGAAAACCACTAGACTGTTCAGATATGACCTAAATCAAATCCCTTACAATTATACAGTGAAAGTGACAAATAGATTCAAGGGGTTAGATCCGATAGACAGAGTGCCTGAAGAACTATGGATGGAGGTTCGTGACATTGTACAGGAGGTGGTGATCAAAATCATCCCCAAGAAAAAGAAATGGAAGAAGGCAAAATGGTTGTCTGAGGAGGCCTTACAAATAGCTGAGAAAAGAAGAGACGTGAAGTGAAAGGCAAAGGAGAAAAGGAAAGATATACCCATCTGAATGCAGAGTTTGAGCAAATAGCAAGGAGAAATAAGAAAGCCTTCCTCAGTGATCAATGCAAAGAAATAGAAGAAAACAATAGAATGGGAAAGACTGGAGATCTCTTAAGAAAGTGAGAGATACCAAGGGAAGATTTCATGCACAGATGGGCACAATAAAGGACAGAAATGGTATGGACCTAACAGAAGCAGAAGATGTTAAGAAAAGGTGGCAAGAATACACAGATACAAAAAAGATCTTCTTGACCCAGATAACACTGATGGTGTGATCAGTCACCTAGAACCAGACATCCTGGAGTATGAAGTCAAGTGGACCTTAGGAAGCATCACTACAAACAAAGCTACTGGAAGTGATAGAATTCCAGTTGAGCTATTTCAAACTCTAAAAGATTATGTTGTTAGAAAAGATAGAGGAACCAGAGATCAAGTTCCCAATGTCTTCTGGATCATCAAAAAAGCAAGCGAGTTCCAAAAAACCATCTATTTCTGCTTTATTGACTATGCCAAAGCCTTTGACTGTGTGGATCACAATAAACTGTGGAATATTCTGAAAGAGATGGAAATACCAGACCACTTGATCTGCCTCTTGAGAAATCTGTATGCAGGTCAAGAAGCAACAGTTAGAACTGGACATGGAAAAACAGACTCTTCCCAAATCGGGAAAGAAGTACGTCAAGGCTGTATATTGTCACCCTGCTTATTTAACTTATATGCAGAGTACATCATGAAAAAAGCTGGAATCAAGATTGCCAGGAGAAATATCACCTCAGATATGCAGATGACACCACCCTTAACGCAGAAGGTGAAGCAGAAGTAAAGCGCCTCTTGATGAAAGTGAAAGAAGAGAGTGAATAAGTTGGCTTAAAACTCAACATTCAGAAAACTAAGATCATGGCATCTGGTCCCATCACTTCATGACAAATAGATGGGGAAACAGTGGAAACAGTGGCTGACTTTATTTTGTGGGGCTCAAAAATCACTGCAGATGGTGACTGCAGCCATGAAATTAAAATATGCTTACTGCTTGGAAGGAAAGCTGTGACCAATCTAGACAGCATGTTAAAAAGCAAAGACATTACTTTGCCAACAAAGGTCCATCCAGTCAAAGCTATGGTTTTTCCAGTAGTCTTGTAGGGATGTGAGAGTTGGACCATAAAGAAAGCTGAACACAGATGAATTGATGCTTTTGAACTGTGGGGTTGGAGAAGATTCTTGAGAGTCCCTTGGACTACATGGAGATCAGTCCAGTCAATCCTAAAGAAAATCAGTCCTGAATATTCATTGGAAAGGCTGATGCTGAAGCTGAAACTCCAATACTTTGGCCACCTAATGTGAAGAGTTGACTCATTGGAAAAGACGCTGATGCTGGGAAAGATTGAAGGTGGGAGGAGAAGGGGGTGATAGAGGGTGAGAGGGTTGGATAGCATCACTGACTCAATGGACATGAGTTTCAGCACACTCTGGGAAACAGTGAAGGACAGGGAAGTCTAGTGTTCTGCAGCCCATGGGGTCGCAAAGAGTCTGACACAATTTAGCAATTGAACAACAACCCAAAGGGAGTTTGAGGGAGAATGAATATGTGTATATGTATGGCTGAGTCCCTTTGCTGTCCACATGAAACTATCACAACATTGTAAATTGGCTGTCAGTTCAGTTCAGTTGTGTCCAACTCTTTGCGACTCCATTGACTGCAGCACGCCAGACTTCCCTGTCCTTCACCAACTCCCGGAGCTTGCTAAAACTCATGTCCATAGAGTCGGTGATGCCATCCAACCATCTCATCCTCTTTTGTACTCTTCTCCTCCCACCTTCAACCTTTCCCATCATCAGGGTCTTTTCCAATGAGTCAGTTCTTCGCATCAGGTGGCCAAAATATTGGAGTTTCAACTTCAGCATCATCCTTCCAATGGACATTTAGGACGGATTTCCTTTAGGATTGACTGGCTTGATTTCCCTTGCAGTCTAAGGGACTCTCAAGAGTCTTCTCCAGCACCACAGTTCAAAAGCATCAATTCATCTGTGTTCAGGTTTCTTTATGGTCCAACTCTCACATCCATACATGACTAATGGAAAAACCTTAACTTTGACTCGATGGACCTTTGTCAGCAAAGTAATGTCTCTACTTTTTAATATGCTATCTAGGTTAGTCCTAGCTTTTCTTCCAAAGAGCAAGCATTTTTTAATTTCATGGCTGCAGTCACCATCTGCAGTGAATTTGGAGCCCCCAAAAATAAAGTCTCTCACTGTTTCCATTGCTTCCCCATCTGTTTGTCATGAAGTGATGGGACTGAATGGCATGATCTTAGTTTTTTGAATGTTGAGTTTTAAGCCAGATTTTTCACTCTTTCTTTCACTTTCATCAAGAGTCTCTTTAGTTCCTCTTCACTTTCTGCCATAAGGGTGGTATCATCTGTGTATGTGAGATTATTGATATTTCTCCCAGCACTCTTGATTCCAGCTTGTGCTTCATCCAGCCTGGCATTTCACATGATGTACTCTGCATATAAATTAAATAAGCAAAATAAGCAACCAAATACAAAATAAAAAGTTTAAAAAAAAACAACCAGAAGATCCCATGGGCCAGTCTCTACTCTTGGCACAGGTGAGCTATTGGCTTGGCAGTCCCACTAAACAGCACCACCCTCACCCCCATCCTGGGCAAAAGGAACCATGTCCCACCCCTTGGAGTAGCTGAAAATGGACTTAACTGGATTCTTGCAGATTCTTGCAGATCTAAAAGCTACTTATGTTTCCCAGGGTTTGGAGTACAGTCTGCAAATCAGTATCTCAGGTCCACGCTCCATGGCACTAGCCCCACAATCCCTCCTCTGACGCCCTCCTTTGCTGCACATACCCCATCCTGGGGGCGTGCTCTGCTGGTTTCTGTGACTAACTCAGGAGTCCCTCCGTGCACCGGCATTCCTGGGGAGTGCCCTGCTGGGAGGGCTGGCCTCCTGCACTCCAACTCAGGCCCTCCCAGAGGGTACTCGGCTGCGCTGAACCCAGGGCCAACCCAGCCCCAACGGCCTCAGGTGGTGGTGGTGGGGTCTGGTAGGGGGGGCCTCCCGTCCTCCCGTCCCCTGACTGCAGCCCCTTCTGCTGGCTACGTTGGCCAGGACAGGACGCCTTGATCAATTGCAGCTAACCAATCAGAGTCCACCCAGTGGCCTGAGCCCCCGGCAGCACAGCCTAGGAACCCGGACAGCAGGTGCCTGGTCTCCCACCCACTCAGAGCCCAGGGACACGTGTGTCCATCCAACTGCCTCCCTCTGCCACGTAGCCTTCCCGCCGGGGGCCGGAGCCCCGAGCAGCCTCGGCATCCAGGGGCATCTGTCACCGCAGCCATCCAGAAAGGACCGCCAAGAAAGGAGAGCCACAGCCAGCATCGGAGGTGGGAAGTGACGAGATCCAAACTGCATTTCAGGGAAACACACTCTCGGAGACAGAACTTGGACCAGGTTAAGTAATTCATTCACTCGAGTTCTTGGGAGACAGGAGATCCTGGAGAGTTCAGGGCCGGTTTTCAGGGAGGTTTGGGTTTGAAACAGCTCCGGCTCTGAGGAACCAGAGAACCTTCAACAGCACGCCAGCCTTCTCCCAACACCAGTGTCTTCTGGACGGGGGCGTGAACCCCCACCCCTGGCTGGGTGGCATGGTGAATGGGCCACGGCTGATGCACGGTGAAAGCTCATGGGTGGCGCCGTGGGTGTGGGTGTGAGCTGTGGCCGGCGTGGGGGTTTCCTGTGGCTCTGTGTGAAGCAGGTGCTGTTTCTGCGGCTGTCAGTGCCCGAGTGGAGGAAAGCGGAGGCCTCTCCACCTCCCAACCCCCCAGAACCTTCAGGTCCCTTCTCACTGCTTTTAAGGAGAAGAGTCAGCCCAGAGAACCACGTGCTGTAAGAAGTGATCCTGCCAGCCTTCCAGAAGTCATCCATCTGGGGTCAATGGAGCAAGAGAGAGAGAGAGAGAGACTCCCTTCTCTGCAGTGAGACATCATCGCGCCCCTTCCCGCCACCTCTGGCCGTGGGGTGATGTCCCCCAGGGGAGGCCCGTCTCATCCGCCCGCAGGGAAGGTCTGCGGTGCTCTGGGGCTGGCTCTCCTCAGCCTGGAGTCATCACAGACATGTGTCTGCACACAACCCCAGCCAGGGAGCCACAGCCCTGCTGTAGACCCTCATTAACCCCGGGCCTGGCGTTCTCACCATCCCAGAACCGGACTGTAGAGGTTTTCCCCTGACTGCACGAGAGACAGAAAGGCAAGAGCTACAAGACCAAGAACCTGCAGTGAGGACCCAGGGGTGGCAGAAGGGGCCACCCTCTCGAGTGATGAGGGAGGGGCTGCCGCCAGGTGGATGCCGCCTAAGGGGTGGGACCCCGCACCTCGTCCCGGCCCAGCGGAGCCAGAGGGAAGAGTCTGGGAACCGGTGCCCCAGCCCACACCCCTCCTCACACCCTCCAGGCGGGGCTATTAAAACCCCTTCTGGCCTCCAGATGCACGCCTGCAAGCGATTTCCCTTCTGTTGTTTCAAGCTCCGGGGCCTTGATCTTTTGCCACTTTGGAAGAAGCGGAGAAACAAAGAGGTCTGGGGCCGTCGCTTAACAGCAGAGGCTGGCGTCCCTGCTCCGGGCCGGCGTCCATCCGATCCGATCCCCTTGCCGAAGCATCCCTTTGATGGGGTCAGGCTGGGATCTGCAGGGCAGGCGCTACCCCCCCGTCCTCCCAGAGCAGCGCTCAGCAGCGCCCTCGCCTGTCGTCTGTGGCTGAGCAGAGGGAGCTGGCCAGCCTCTGAGGCTGCACCTCCGGCAATGGCCATCAGAAAGGAAGAGGTAAATAAGGGTGAGGCTCCCGCTGTCAGTGACGTGTGTGTGCCCTGAGTGCCTGGGGCTGCTGGACCCTGGACACTGCTTCACCCACTTGAAAAGGTGCAAAATGTCTGGCAGGGCCATGCTGGCCCCTGAGGCTCTGCAACATGTGGAAGAGCTGGACTCGGAGCCCATTGCAGGCTGCACTTCACTTCCAGGCAGGCAGGGCCTCTTGCCTCGTTGGTTGCCCTGGGCCTTGGCCCTGAACTCAAGGTTGGGCTCAGTGGGGGACACGGCAGACACTTGCTGAGCAGTGGAAATTCCAACTCTGCCACTGGGAACCACGGGACCCTGGACACCCCCTTCATTCATATATTCATTCACTTCCTTGTTTATTCACTGCGAGCCAGCCCATGCCTTGTGATTAGGTAACAAGGACGACGATGCTCTGATGGATGGTGGGAGCATCTTACTCCAGCAGAGGAGCCAGGCAGGATTCCTTCAGGCTGAGCCCAAAGTCAGCTAGGCCTGAAGCATGGATAGAAGTCCCTCAAGGGAAGGAGGAGAGGAGACCAGTGCAGGCAGAGGACGAAGCCTGTGGTTCCTAGAGACACACGCAGTGGGACCCCCTGGGGACCTCCAGGGACTCAGTCCAGTGGGTTGGAACCAAAACGCCAAAACTGCCAATGGGCAGAAGTGACGATGTGATGAGGGGCAGCAAAGGAGGAGATGGGGCTGCAGGTGGGCGGCTGTGCAGAGGCCACCCACCCTGGAACAGCAGCGAGGGCCCCCGGGAGACAGCAGGAGGAGGCAGTGCTGAGAACTGTTGGGGAGAATAAATGGGACTCGGGACTAGATGGGGACAAGTGATAATCACACCACCAGCTCCCTTGAGAGCAATCTGTGGAGCAGGGATGGGAGAGGGACTCCGCTTGGCCGCGTTCAGGGTGAAGTGACTGAAACTGGGGGCAGGATGCTGGGCTGGAGCAGGCAGCATCAGGAGGTGAGGGCAGTCTGGGCTAGAGCCGGGAGGGACCTAAAGCCATGTGAACTGCAAGTGGAGGCTGAGGTCGGAGAGAATCCAGGGAAACCTCCCCATCCAAGGGCTGGGCTCAGAAACGGAAGGTGGGTGGGATGCCAGGTGGGGGCTTGGGGGGCTCGGTCTGCTGCAGGAAACAGTCCCCTCTCTGGGCCCTGCTGGAGGAGGGGCCAGTCCCAAGGCGTGTGGGCACAGGCTCCACCCTCATTGCAGGCTGGTTCCCCCACGGAAACACTCTTTTCCACCTGAGTCCCTGCAAACCTGCTCCCCATCCACACTGTTCTGGTCCTGGGGCCCAGGCTGTGGTGCATCTCTCTGAGCCCATGGGAGTGCAGGCCTATGCAGCGGGGTCCATGGAATATACCTTTCCTTCCAGAAGTCTTTGGTTTGCACAAGGTGCCACCACGTTCAGATGAAAGAGGGAGGGCACTGTGCCGGGGAGTGAAAGGTCTGGGTCAACTTCCTGCTCTTCCTCTGGGTCAGCAGTAGCGTCTTCTCTTGGACTCACTCACTCTGCTGGGTGATGGATATAGTGCCTGGGCGCCTCCCCAGACGGCTGGGCAAGTATCAGCTGGGTATGAAAAGCAATGTTGTATTGTCACCATGTTTTTGGTGTTTAGCTGCTTAGTCGTGTCTGACTCTTTTGCGACCCCGTGGACTAGCCTGCCAGGCTCCTCTTTCCATGGATTTCCCAGGCAGCAATACTGGAGCAGATTGCCATTTCCTTCTCCATGGGATCTTCCCAACCCAGGAATTGAACCTGCATCTCCTGCAACGGCAGGCAGATTCTTTACCACTGAGCCACCAGGGAAGCCTATTGTCAGCATAACATGAACATAAAAGATTATATCATCCTCACCCTCATAATCACCATCAACATCATCATTACTTGAAGTCCTGCCACCACCCCATCCAATCCAGAAGTCTTTCTGTGACAGAGAACAGCACCATCTGAGTTAGCTCAACTTATTTATAGACAATTTTGCTAATGGTAAGTTCTTTGCCATTTTGTCTGTTTGTTTCAGCTGTAAATCAGCAGCCCCATCCTCATCAGCAGAAAATGTCAACATCTCTCTTTCATGTGACATTAGCCCAGATACAGTCATTGTGTCTCCAAGTCCTTTTTATTTCAGACCAAACAGTTTCTTCTACCATTCCATTTTATTTTTTAATAACATTTTAATTATGAAGTCAATACCTTTTCATAGCCAAAAGTTTAGAAATAAGAGATAAGCCCCCAAAAGGGAAACTATTCCTTGTAAATCTCACCACTTAGAAATAATTGCTTAGCATTTTCTTTCTTGTGTTTTTTCTATATTATATATAATAAACATATACATATTTACCAGCCAAAGTGTAAGATTTATCTTGTGACCTGCCTTTTTCATGCAATATATCAGTAATATGCTCACCAAGTAACCTCCTAGAAAAACATCCTTCTCCTGGGACATGGGAAGAGCAGGGATGGGGGAAAGCAGTCCCCAGTGCCTAGCTCACCTCCAGGGACTGCAGTTGCCAGTGGTCAAGCCCCCAGGGACAGGGATACATGTGGCTGGGAGCTCTGTGAGGGCTCCAGGGACAAGCCAAACGTGACCTGGGCAGAGCCCTCCCGTGACCCTTCTCCAAGGACCCCACCAGTTTTAACTATGTGCCAAGCCAGACCTCTTGAAATGGGAGAAGTAAAGACCTATTCAGGATAAGAGGGAGCACCTGGGCAAGGATGGGGAGGGCAGGCTCTGGCGTAGGAGTGGAGACAAGGGCTGGGGAGCGGCTTCCAGTCCAGCTGCATCGCTGGTCACCAGAGACTTGTTTATGCACCTGAGTCTTGCTTTCTGGGCCTTAAGATCAGGCTGAACCAGGCACTGCCCCATAGTCTGGAAGTTCTGTGTGTGTGTGCATGCAAGTGGACACACATGTGTGGGTGTGTGCACGGCCCAGGGAAGAGGCCCAGTTTTCAGCAGACACCCCTCGGAGTACAACCCTGGAAAGTGAACAAGAACCTCTGGAGTCACCCACAGCTGTGGCTGGTACAACCTCCCTGGGTGAGGGGTGGGCAGGATGGGGTTCCTCAGAGAGCAGATGCAAGCTCAGAGCCAGTGGGGACCCCTGAGGACAATGAAAACACCCCGGCTTTTCCTTGGGGCCCTCTGGGTAAGAAAAGCTGCTCTTTTGGACAAGAATACTGTTGATTGAAGGGCAGCTAATTGGGGCTGAGGGTGGAGATTAAAGTGAGGAGCTGGCTTTGCGCGAACAGCCCCAATAGCCCAGATCTCCAAGCTGGACGTTTAATTGATGAATCCCTCCGTGTAAAAACAAACAGAGAGATGACCCAGCTCTGCTTGGGCCCACAGAGAGGGTGGGGAAGGAGGAGAAATCTGCCCCACACATGGCGAGGCCGGGAACGGGTGGGTCTGCGTGTGTGCGAGTGCGTGTCTATGTAAGTAAATAAATCGACGTGTGTGTGAAATGTGTTTAAACATCAAGCGCTCGGACCCTCTGTTTGCCTTGGGAGGCGGAAGCCCACAGAGTGAAAATCAGATGCAGTCCTGTGTTGGATGGAAAGCTCAAGTCTAATTAAAGCGAGCTTCCTGCCCGCTCCCCACCTCCCCCCTCTCCAGGGACTGATGTGACCCCTGCACATTCGCAGGAGCTTCTGCAGGCTTGGTGCTTTTACAGAGGAGGCTAAACATGACCCACCCAGGATGAACCATGGACACTCAAAGTCCCTCTGAAGCCTGTCGGGCCTAAGAGGTTGTGCGATTCCATGAAAACCATTGAAACCCTGCAGGATTCCGAAGAGTATTGCTTCATGTCAGTCCTTCCTGAACCTCCGACAAGATGGGAATTCTTTCCCGATGAGTTTCCCACTCAAAAGTCGGATGGACATTTTAGTGAAGCAAGAGCTTTGATGTGAGGGAATTGCTGTTATTTGAGCTAACAGACGTGGCTGCCCCGTGAATGGACCAAGGAGATTTCTATTCATTAACTTTGACAAATTCCAGGGCTGAGGCCAGGTTTTGCTCCATCCTGGATGGCAAAAGAAAGAAAATGGCATAATAATGCACATTTATCATAATACCATACATTCCTACATAAATCACACCCCAAAATGCCCTCTCTCTTAACCACTACCATCAAAAGTAAATAAAATGATCAAGGATTGTGAAATCAGGAAAAGCCACAGCCTCACGATGGATGATCTGGAGGAAAACCAGCTCGTGATGTGTAGAGAGGCCTCCATGCTCATCTCAGGGCTGGGGGCAGGGGGCTGGTGAGGGGAGCAGAGGGGGAGGGCAGCAAAACCAGGGCCCAGGCATATAGGACAAAAACTTCTGCTCTCATTGACTTGGGGCTAATGGAAAACCCATATGAAACTCCCCTCCAAGATGAGTAAACAAGAAATCCAGCACCTTCCCTTAAGAAAGAACTTTAAATCATAACATCAAAATATAGTAGGTAAGAAAGCAGATGAAGAGAATGATTCAAAACACTCGCCACAAGAAATCAAAGTTCAGAGGAAAACTGCCAACTTTCTCAAGCAAATGAAAGACTATATACAAAAATATATGCATCTAGTTATCTTTGGCCACCTGATGCAAAGAACTGACTCATTGGGAAAGATCCTGATGCTGGGAAAGATTGAAGGCGGGAGGAGAAGGGGACAACAGAGGATGACATGGTTGGATGGCATCACCGACTCCATGGATATGAGTTTGAGCAAACTCCGGGAGTTGGTGATGGACAGGGAGGCCTGGCATGCCACAGTCCATGGAGTCACAAAGAGTTGGATACAACTGAGCGACTGAACTGAACTGAGGTATCTTTAGTCAAACTACCTTTTGGTGGTGCTAGTGGTAAAGAACCCACCTGCCAATGCAGGAAATGTAAGAGATATGAGTTCAATCCCTGAGTCAGGAAGATCCCCTGAGGAGGACACGGCAACCCACTTCAGTATTCATCTCTGGAGAATTTCATGGACAGAAGAACCTGGCAGGCTACAGTCCATGGGGTCACAAAAAGTCAGACACAACTGAAGTGACTTAGCATGCACATATTAGATAGATAGATATGTATCACCATGCTAAGTAAGAGCTGTACATATATCATCTTATTTAAGCCTTAAGTATTATTTTCATTTTACAGGTAAGAAAACTGAGGCCTAAATTAATTGTTAATTATGTTGTTGTTGTTGTTGTTTAGCTGCTAAGTCATGTATGACTCTTTGCAACCCCATGGACTGCACCACAGCAGGCTTCATATTTCCTGGAGTTTGCTTAAGCTCCATCATTGAGTCCATGATGCTGTCTAACCATCTCATCCTCTGCTGCCTCCTTCTCCTCCTGCCCTCAATCTTTCCCAGCATCAGGTCTTTTCCAATGAGTCACCTCTTTACATCAGGTGGTCAAAGTATTGGAGCTTCATCTTCAGCATCAGTCCTTCCAATGAATATTCAGCATTGATTTCCTTTAGGATTGACTGGATTAATCTCCTTGTAGTCCAAGGGACTCTCAAGAGTCTTCTCCAGCACCACAATTTGAAAACATCAATTCTTCAGCACTCAGCTTTCTTTATGGTCCAGCTCTCACATCCATACATGACCACTGGAAAAACCATAACCTTGACAATGTGGACCTTTGTCAGCAAAGTGATGTCTTTGCTTCTTAATACACTGTCTAGGTTGGTCATAGCTTGTCTTCCAAGGAGCAAGCATCTTTTAATTTCAGGGCTGCAGTCACCAGCTGCAGTGATTTTGGAGCCCAAGAAAATAAAGTCTGTCACTGTTTCCACTTTTTCCCCTTCTATTTGCCATGAAGTACTGGGACCAGATGCCATGATTTTCATTTTTTGAATGTTGAGTATTAAACTAGCTTTTTCGCTCTCCTCTTTCACCATCATCAAGTTCTTTAGTTCCTCTTCACTTTCTGCCATTAAAGGGGTATTATCTGCATATCTGAAGCTGCTGACATTTCACCTGGCAATTTTGATTCCAGCTTGTGATTCATCCAGCCCAGCATTTCACACAATGTACTCTGCATATCAGTTAAATAAGCAGGTCCATACAGCCTTGTCATATTCCTTTCCCAATTTTGAATAACTCAGTTGTTCCATGTAAGGTTCTAACTGTTGCTTCTTGACTTGCATACAGGTTTTTCAGGAGACAAGAAAAGTGGTCTGATATTCCCACCTCTTTAAGAATTTTCCACAGTTTGCTGTGATTCACACAGTCAAAGGCTTTGGCATAGTCATTTAAAGCAGAAGTAGATGTTTTTCTTGCTTTTTCTATGATCCAGCAGATATTGGCAATTTGATCTCTGGTTCCTCTGCCTTTTCTATACTGAGCTGGTACATCTAGAAGTTCTCAGTTCATGTACTGCTGAAGCCTGGCTTGAAGGGTTTTGAGCACCACCTTACTAGCATGAGCACAAGTGTGTGGTAGTTTGAACATTCTTTGGCACTGCTCTTCTTTGCAATTGGAATGAAAACTGACCTTTTCCAGTCCTGTGGCCACTGCTGAGTTTTCCAAATTTGCTGGCATAATGAGTGCAGCACTTTAACAGCATCATCTTTTAGGATTTGAAATAACTCAGCTGGAATTTTATCACCTCCACTAGCTTTGTTTGCAGCAATGCTTCCTAAGGCCCACTTGACTTCATGCTCCAGGATGTCTGGCTCTATGTGAGTGATCACACCATTGTGATTATCCCGGTATTATGATGTTTTTTGTATAGTGTTTCTGTGTCATCTTGCCACCTCTTCTTAATACCTTCTGCTTCTGTTAGGTCTTCACCATTTCTGTCCTTTATCTTGCCCATCCTTGCATAAAATATTCCCCTGATATCTCCAATTTTCTTGAAGAGACCTCTAGTCTTTCCCATTCTATTGCTTTCCTCTATTTATTTGCACTGCTCATTGAGAAACACCTTCTTCTCTCTCCTGGCTGTTCCCTGAAATTCTGCGTTCAGTTGGGCATATCTTTCCCTCTTGCCTTTCAGTTCTCTTCTTTTCTCAGCTATTGGTGAAGGCTCCTCGGAAAACCACTTCGCCTTCTTGCATTTCTTTTTCATTGGGATGGTTTTGGTAACTGCCTCCTGTAGAGTGTTTTAGGCACCTCCATCCATAGTTCTTCAGGTACTCTGTCTATCAGATGTAATCCCTTGCATCTATTCATTACCTCTATTCTATAATCATAAGGGATTTGATTTAGATCATATTTGAATGATCTAGTGGTTTTCCCAACTTTCTTTAATTTAAGCCTGAATTTTGCAATAAGGAGCCCATGATCTGAGCCACAGTCATCTCCAGGTCTTGTTTTTGCTGACTGTATAGAGCTTCTCCATCTTCGACTACAAAGAATACAATCAATCTGATTTCAGTATTGACCATCTGGTGATGTCCACACGTAGAGTCATTGCTTTTTGTTGGAAAAGGGTGTTTGCTATGACCAGTGTGTTCTCTTGACAAAACTATTAGCCTCTGCCCTGCTTCATTTTGTATTCCTAGGCCAAATTTGCCTGTAACTCCAGGTATCTCTTGACTTCCTACTTTTGCATTCCAGTCACCTATGATGAAAAAGACATCTTTTTTGGTGTTGGTTCTAGAAGGTCTTGCAGGTCTTCATAGAACCAGTCGACTTCAACTACTTCAGTATCAGTGGTTGGGGCATAGACTTGGGTTACTCTGGTGTTGAATGGTTTGCCTTGGAAATGAACCAAAATCATTCTTTCGTTTTTGAGATTGCACCCAAGAACTGCATTTTGGACTCTTGTTGACTATGAGGGCTATTCCATTTCTTCTAAGGGATTCTTGCCCCTGCTAGTAAATGTAATAGTCATCTGAATTAAATTTGCCCAGTTCCATCCATTTTAGTTCACTGATTCCTAAGATGTCGGTGTTTACTCTTGCCATCTCTTATTTCTTGGATCAATTCTGCTAATTTATACATCCCTCAAAAGCATCTGTTTCATCTGACGTTTAATATACTAGGATAGAGTTCATAGCAGGAACAGTAGCATTCGTAAACTTTCGACCTGCTCCTCACACTGCCCAACACCCTTGCAGGGTCACATGATTGGCTCTGACCAATAGGCTTTGAGCAGGTGTGGCATATGACACTTCTGGGCCAAAACAAAGATTTACCTTGATTCATGGACCTAACATTCCAGGTTCCTATGCAATATAGTTTTCTACAGTGTCAGACTTTACTTTCACCACCAGACACACCCACAAATGAGTGTCATTTCTGCTTTGGCCCAGCTACATCATTCTTTCTGGAACTATTAGTAACTGCCCTCTGCTCTTCCCCAGTAGTATATTGGACACCTTCCAACCTGGGGGCTCAACTTCCGGTGTCATATCTTTTTGCCTTTTCATACTGTTCATGGGGTTCTTGCAGCAAGAATACTGGAGTGGTTTGCCATTTCCTCCTCCAGTGGACCACATTTTGTCAGAACTCTTCACTATGACCCGTCCATCTTGGATGCCCCTGCATGGCATGGCTCATAGCTTCATTGAGTTATGCCAGCCTCTTGGCCACGACAAAGGTGTGATCCATTAAAGGGAATTGATTGTTATAATAACAATAAATATAAATGCGACAAATTCACTGTTCCCATTTCCATTTGCTGTGCAGTAAATCATACCAAAACTTGGGACAGTAAAGTCATTTTGTTTTGTTCATAATTCTGCAGGTCAGGAATCAGCACAGACACAAGGAAGAAAGCACATCCTTGCTGTGCAACATCCACAGCCTGGCCACTATGCCTCAGATAGCAAGAGAGGGCAGGGGTGGCTCCACCAGATTATCTCCTGGGGCTGGAACTATCAAAGTGACTTCTTCTGTCACCTACTTGGAACCCAGAATGGGATGGCTGGAGCAGCTGGGTACTTGTTATGGGCTCAATGTCTGTGTCCCCCCAGAATTCATATATTGAAGCCCTAGCCCTCTGTGTGGCTGTATTTGGAGATGGGACCTCTAAGGAACTAGCTAAAGTTAACTAAGGTCATAAGGGTGAGGGCCTGATTGGATAGAATTCATTTCCTTCCAAGAATAGACAACAAAGAGCTTGCTCTCTCTCCCTGCCATGTGAGGACACAGTGAGAAGGGGGTCATTTACAAGCCAGAAAGAGAGCTATCACCAGAAACCAACCATGCTGACACCCTGATCCCAGATTTCCAGGCGCTAGAACTAGTTTCCCTAGGAAGAAAACAAATTTCTATTTTTGAGCTCCCCAGTATTCTGCAGTGCTTTGTAATGGCAGCCTGGACAAACTAACATAGGGATGGTCAGCACTTCCTCAGTAGCTCCTCCACATGGCTAGCTGAGCATCCTCATAGTATGGCGGATTTCTTATAAGCTGGATTTCTTACCGAGTGGCTATCTACCCTGACCCCCTCCCAAGCAAGCATTCCAAGATTCCAAGGCACATGCTGCAAAGTTGCTTCAATCTGGCCTTATGGCCTTATGTCATGTAGCCTCATTTCTCCTGTATCTTGTTGGCCAAAACAGTCATAGAGCCTGTCCAGACTGAGGGGAAGGGGAGCCAGAGACCTCACCTCTTAATAAGAGAAATCTCAAAAAATTTATGGGCATCTTTAATCCACCATACTAATCTTTTAAAGGAAAAAAAGTCACTCTGAAATCAGGAAAGGTTGCAACTTCATACTGCATACAGTTAAAAAAAAAAAAAAAACACAGTGAAGGAAATAAACAACACATAACCAATTGGTCAATGAAGAAATCACGAGGGAAATTATAAATACTTTGATATGAATGAAAACAATGACACAACCTATGGAAACCTTTAGGTTGCAGCAAAAGCAGTGCCCAGAAGGAAATGTATACCTGTAAATGCCTATGTTAAGAGTAAAGATCTCTGGTGGTGAGCAGAGGAACAAGGTAGGGGATGGAAAAATGGGTGAAGGTCAGAAAGTACAAACTCCCAGTTATAACAAGTCCTGGGGATGTAATGTACAGCACAGAAATAATAGCTAATAGTACTGTATTGTACATTTGAAAGTTGCTAAGAGAGTAAGTGGGAAATGGATGGGGAAATAGTGGAAACAGTGTCAGACTTTAATTTGGGGGGCTCCAAAATCACTGCAGATGGTGATTGCAGCCATGAAATTAAAAGACGCTTACTCCTTGGAAGGAAAGTTATGACCAACCCAGAGAGCATATTAAAAAGCAGACATTACTTTGCCAACAAAGGTCCGTCTAGTCAAGGCTATGGTTTTTTCCAGTGGTCATGTATGGATGTGAGAGTTGGACTCTGAAGAAGGCTGAGTGCCAAAAAATTGATGCTTTTGAACTGTGGTGTTGGAGAAGACTCTTGAGAGTCCCTTGGACTGCAAGGAGATCCAACCAGTCCATCCTAAAGGAGATCAGTCCTGGGTGTTCACTGGAAGGACTGATGCTGAAGCTGAACCTCCAATACTTTGGCCACCTCATGAGAAGCATTGACTCGTTGGAAAAGACCCTGATGCTGGGAAAGATTGAGGGCAGGAGGAGAAGGGGATGACAGAGGATGAGATGGCTGGATGGCATCACCGACTCGATGGGCATGAGTTTGAGTGAACTCCGGGAGTTTGTGACGGACAGGGAGGCCTGGCATGCTGTGATTCATGGGGTCGCAAAGAGTCGGACACGACTGAGCGACGGAACTGAGCTGAAGAGAGTAAATTGTAAAAGTCCTCATCACAAAGGGGAACAATGAAACTTTATGGTGATAAATGCTCACAAAACTCATTGTTGTAATCATTTTACAACATAAATATATTTCAATTCACAATACTGTACACCAAAACTAATACAGCATTACATGTCAGTTATACCTCAATTTTTAAAAAAAAGAATAAAAACCCCAAATCAGTAACCTTCTACCTTAAGATACAAATTAGACCTAAAGCAAGCAAAAGTGAAGAAATAATGAGATTAGAATAGAAGTTAGTGAAATGGAGAATAGAGAAAAAATAGAGAAAAATCAGTGAAATCAAAAGCTGGTTCTTTGAAAATATTAGCAATATTGACAAACATTTAGACAAATTAACTTTTTAAAAATAAGAGAGAAGGAGAAAGAAGGTTCAGATTGCTAGAATCAGAAATGAAAGAAGAATACACTACTATGTATAAAATAGGTAACTAATGAAAACCTACAGTACACCTCAGGGAACTTAAGTGGGAAGAAAATCTTAAAAGGAGGGAATATACATATACATATGACTGATTCACTTTGCTGGACAGCAAAAAGCTAACACAACATTGCAAAGCAACTATATTCCAGTAAAATTTTATTTTTAAAAAATGAAAGAGACATTATTATTGACCTTGCAGAAATAAAATGTATAAAAGAACTATTGCATGCCAGGAACTATGGTGTGTATATACACATATATAAATTATGTGCCAATCAGTTATATAACTTAGGTGAAGTAGACCTATTCCTAGAAAGACACAGACTACCAAAACTGACTCAAATAGAAAGACAATCTGAATAGATCTTTAGCAAGTGAAGAAATCAAAGTGTAATCAAAGAACTGTCCACAAAGGCTCAGGTGGTTTCTACTGGTGAATTCTACCAAACATTAAAAGAAGAATTAATACCAGTTCTTCAGAAACTATTCCAAAAAATAGGAGAGGAGAGAATACTTACTAACTCATTCTACAAGGCCATTGTTTTCCTGATACCAAAGTTGACAGCTATCACAAGAAAAGAAAACCACTGACCAATATCTCATATGAATACATACATAAAAATCATCAATAAAATAATACTAAACCAAATCTAGAAATATATAAAGGAATTATACACTATGATGAAATGGGATTTGTCCCAGGAATTCAAGGCTGGTTCAACATCTCAAAATTAATTACTATAATACATCATATCAACAGTATAAAAGCAAGAATCACATAATCATCACCACAGATGCAGAAAAAGCATTTGACAAAATCCAACAACCTTTTGTAATAAGAACACTCAGCAAATGAGGAACAAAGAGAGCTTCTCCAACCCTAGGCATCTACAAAAAGCCCACAGCTAAATTTATACTTGGTGGTTAAAGACTGAATGCTTTTTGCCCAAACTCAGGGACAGCTGTTCTTACTTGTCTGCAATACTTTGCAGCAGAGGCTCCAGCCAGGGCCAACTGGGTGGATTAAAGATGGTCACAGATTCTTTGACATGCCTTATATCACAACATCTGTATATAGAGATAGTTTTACTTCTTCCTCTCCAATCTGGATACTTTCTCTCTATTTATGTCCTGGCTGGCTGTCAACCAGGGAGGCTATCCACATTTCTCATTATATTTTTCGTGTGACACGACTGATTACACTTTGTGTTTTCTAATTTCTCTTTGGAAAAGTGCAAGACCTGCCAGGAAACAGGGACTTCAGCCATGCTGCCCCCGGAGGTTCAGGTGGAAAGGGGGAGAGTCCCTCCTTGTCTGCTGGTGATTACTGGTGCTCCTGGGTGTGGCTCCATCTTCCCAGGCACACATCACCTTCTCTGCGAGTCTACTTCTCCCCTCTTCTGTCTTCTGTCTTCTAAGGACACTTGCCATTGGCTTAAGGCTACCCAGATAATCCAGGATGATCTCTGAAGACCCTCAACTGAACTACCCTCAGAAGAGACGCTTTTCCGGAGCTAAGCTCTCCTGTTGCAGGTGTTAGGGTGGTACCTGCTGAGGCCATCTGCACAGGGCACATCATGGTGTGCACAGCGATGGAGCTGAGCTGGGGCCAGGGTGAGTCCCACAGATCACAGCTCGCTCACGGCTACCCAAAGCAGCTGCCCTGACACCAGAAAGAGGGTGGCCACCAACCCAGACAAGGAGACCTTCTCCAAGACAGAGACGAGGACATCCTGGTGGAGCTCTGGAGTCCAGCTGCCCCTCCCTCACTACCCTACACCCAGCATTGCCAGAAAAACACAGAAGCTGACCCCAGAGCTGGCCAAGGTGTCCTCCAAGTCCAGAAGTGCCCAGGGACCAGGGCCTACCGTGCTCTAACGGGGTCATCAGTGCCGCCCTCACGGGGGCCTGGGCAAGAGCACCCTCTGTCCACCCAAGCCTCCCCAGCTCCAGGTGGAGAGTGCCCACCAGCCCCCACAAACATCTGTGCCACCGGAGGTCTTTCTCCAGAGGAAGAGAACCTGGACTCCGGCCACACCCCACCTGACCTACAGCATCTTCCCACCAAGGTCCCCTGCTCCTGAAACAAGAACCACGCTGAGCCAAACCTTACACCTGCCTCTGGAGTGGGGGTCCTGCTCACTTTCTGGGAGAGCTAGTGATGAATGTCACCGAATGTCCCTGCTCCCTGCCAGGGCCCTTGAGGGCATTAGGACGAGTGTGGAGCTGACCCCTCATGGGTTTCCTACCCCGGGGAAGGGTCAGCTCACTCCTTTCAGGAGCTGCCACTTCCAAGGGTAGCCAGTAGCCTTCCCTCCCCCTGCGTCTGGCTGAGCCTCACGCTGCCCAGGAGGCCCATGTATGGCTGCTGCAGAGTCAATGCCAGAAAAGAAACAGCTCTGAGCTCCACCTCACTCTTGAAGCTGAGAAATGAGTCCTGAGAGTCTTGGGGTCCAGAGGCTCAGAGGTGAGACCTGTCTGGATGGGGCCCGTGGGGCTTGGGTGTTGGCGCGTCCCCAGAACGTGGAGTCACCTCTTGTCCCCGCCGTCAAGTCTGGATGTTAACTCTACCTCTGTCCACGCACCAGCTCCAACAAGCCCTGGAGAGAATTTCTTAATGAACTATGAGTGCTAACACCCAGTGCAATAAATAAGATGCAATTACACTGTACACGGGGGAAAGAAATAGGTACTTCAGGATCGTAAAAATGTAGCTTTCCCACAAAACCGTCAGTATTAGACATAAATACAGAACAAAAGTGCACCCGAGTTTGCCAAGGCTGCTCAGTTTGTTTGCAAAAGTGCACACAGCACAGAAACACAGACTCACCTTTTAAAATCAATCTTCTCAGTCGGGCATGTGAAAGCTATAGTTTGGAGGGCTTTTTTTTAATACTCTACCAATAATATGGTATCCAAACAGTGAGAAGAGACGCTTATTTTTTTTTTAAAGTATCTAGAGTTCCCACTGAAAAAAAATAAGAAAACACACAAAGAAGGCAGTGAAGTGGGGGTAGCTTCTGGGGTCCTCTGAGCTGACCCCCACGCGGAGTGGCCAGGGTAGACAGTGGACACAGCCCTCCCCCCATTGGGGATCCACTCTAATCCGTCAGCTGAGCACTGCCACACACCCACCCTCCCAGCAAGTGACACTCTGGGCAGCATAGCGCAAACACACTCAGCTCCATCAGCTAGAATTAGGAAGGAAAGGAGTCCACGGTCAGAGGCAGGGGACAGGAGTCCCACGCCCAGCTCTGCCCACTCAGCATCTGGCGGACCTGAAGTCCAACCTAGGCCCCCTTCTTCTTCTCTAAACACTGGGGGCCGAGGCTTCCCAGGGAGGCTGCGTGAAGTGAAGGCAGAGCCTGGCACCGTACGGCAGTCGGTACCGGCCGGATCGCCGCCATTGCTGTTGTACAGTGGACTTGCGGCAGGGGACGCCCGCCCGTCAGAAGAGGCAGGGAAGAGCTCCCATCAAAGATGTCATGACAACAAAGGACAGAGGTGCGTCAACCACCCCTCCAGAGGCCCAGCATGGAGGGCAGAGAATGTGTTTTGATGGCATAAATCCACAAAGGTGGAGAGAACCAGCGGAGGCAACAATAGCAACAAGGGATGGACAAGCAGGACCAGCGTGGCAGATCCAGGAACCGAATCTGCCAAGTCTCCCAGGAGCCAGGAGCTGGGTTGGCCAAGAAGCAAACCATCCATCCCATGGATGCCTAGAGGGTGCAGCTGCAGGTGTAACAAGGGATGGATCCTTGTCCAAGAAGACGAAACCGAGAAACAGCATTTATACCACTGGGAGAGAGAGTTTGAGACTATGATAAGGGGTAAAATACGTTAAAAAAAAAAAAAAGCAACCATTAACCCAAAAGAAAACAAGAGGAATTAAACTTACTGCTCTTCATGGCTTAGCTGTGAATAGTAAACATGGGCTACTCATCTTAGTCAAATGATGCCAACCATATTAGAAGGAGGAAGAACCAGAGGTGTGCGCATGTATGCATCTGTGTGTAAGTGTGCATGTCCATGTGTGTCTGTGCATGTGTAACTGTGCATGTGTCTGTGTGTGTCTATGTATGTATAACGTGTGTGGGTCTATGTGTATGCTCGTGTGTGTGTCCGTGTGTGTGTCTGTGTGTGTAAGTGTGTATGTGTCCATCTGTGTGTCTGTGTGGGGGGACAGGATGTAAGTGAAGGCCCCAAAGAGCCAGTACCCTACATGGAGAGTCGACAGATTTGAAAAATCAGGAAGTACCCACATAAACATGTTACTCAGTGTTATCCGGGTCAACACCAGCAGAACTGGCCGCAAGAGTGAGGAACTGCAGGAGAGGACTTGTGAAGGCCTGTGTTGACTCTTTAAATTCTCTGCACCTGTAAATGATGGACAGAACAACTAAACATTTATAGAAATAAGGTTTTTTTAACCTAGGAAAATATCAAGCTCAAGCCAAAGTAGATATGGAGAATCTTCAGCTAAAGTTCAGGAGATGGGAGTGGGTTGTGAGAGTAAGATATCAGTCTTTTGTCTTCATCTCACACACACATGCTGAAGCCGTGTTAATCCTGAATGGACCTCGATTCTAGGTGAAAACATCTCATGCGCTCAGTATAGACAGCTTCAAGCCAAGTCCCCTCCTCCCTCACCCTTTTTAACTAACCTGCCTCCCCTATATTCCAGGAGCACCTGTATTAATTTCCTACTGCTGCTGAACAAAGTACCTCACATTTAGCAGCTCTGAATAACACAAATTGATTATCTTACAGTCTGGAGCTCAGAAATGCAAAATCAGACTCATGGGGCTAAAATCAAGTTATCGCCGGGGCTGCGTACCTCCATCGAGAACCATCTCCTTGCCTTTCCCCTTCCAGAGGCCACTGCATCCCAGATACAGCAGGACACTCCCCATTCCAAGATCCTGAACCTAATCGTGCTGCAAAGACCCTCTTGCCACAGAAGGTCACCTTCACGGGATCCAAGGATTAGGCTGGGGATACCTCTGGGGGCCATTACTCAGCCAACCACAGTCTGGTGGCTGCAGATGGGACAACCTAAGTGAGAGGCAGGTGGCACTGGTGGTAAAGAACCCACCTGCCAACACAGGAGACATAGGAGACACGGGTTCAATCCCTGGGTCAGGACGATCCCTGGAGGAGTGCACAGCAGCCCACTCCAGTATTCTTGCCTGGAGAGTCCCACGGACAGAGGACCCTGACGGACTATACTCCGTGGGGTCACACAGAGTCAGACAAGACTGAAAAGACCTAGCACATGCAGAAATGGGAGGCCAGGTGGGCGGGAGGAAGGGGTCATGAGCCTCTAGAGACTGGGAAAGGCAAGGAGGCATGTCTTCCCCTCAGGGCCCCAGGAAACATTCACTCGGAACTCCCCACCTCCAGAACTGTATGGAGAATAAATCTGTGTTATTTTAAGCCCACAAATTTTGTGGTCATTTGTGCATTGTGCCCAGGTCTTAATTTATCACGGAGAACAAGGGATGACATAGAGAGGCTTAGGCCATTGGAAGAAGGGTTTTAACCATCCCAGTCCCCCCAGAGATGGGAGCATAATGCCTGCCACGCTCTGGGGCTGGAAAGCGGACCAAGAGAGTCACTGATAGCCATGGTGGCAGGAGGAGTCTAGGGGAGGCATCCCCTCCAGGTCAGTGGTCAGGGATCTGCAGGGAAGATGGAAACCACATGAGTTGTTAGTCTGGACCTGGGTCCCAGAGAGGGTGGGAGAACCCAACGCTCAAGAGCCAATACAGAATGGGCCATGATCAATCCATAATCAGTTCGATTTTTCCAGGGGCCCAGGACACGAATGCACCTCTCCTGGAAGCAGCCTTTCTGCGGTTGACATGGACTTGGAGGAGAGGCTTATAACAGAGAAGAGACAGGAGAGAGACTGGACGGGGCCAGTGCCCACGAGGACCCTGAGACCAGAAGCCACCCAGCCCGTGGGCACTGCATGCAGGGTCATGGGTCCAGTCCTGCCCCCAGTGGGGCATCCAGGCCTCATGGACAGCTGACAAAGTGCTGGGGACTGGGTCCGCCCAGCTCAGACAGGATGCCACTGCACGCAGGAGGGCACAGGTGACAGGCCAACCTGCTGGGCTGAAGGTGGGCCATGAGTCACACCTGAGAGACAGGAGCCCCTCTGCAACCAGAAGTGGCTCTGGAAAAACCCAACCCAACAGGACTGGCTCTAGAAACACCGCCAGGGGTTCAGCCTGCTCCCTGCGGAGGGCAGGAGAGGGGAGGGTCCCGGGACACTTCCAGGATTTTCACGGCGTCTCAGCAGCGCGCCCAGAGCTCAGTCCGTGACCGGTTGCCCCCGGAGAAAGAATTACGACTTGTGAGTTTGGAAAGTGAGAAGTTGCCTGGGGTCCCCCCGCCCGAGACATGTGGGGTGGGAAGTTCAGGATGCATTTCAACTGCAGAGACCCAGGTGATTTAGAAGGTAAAACATTGGTGATTGTGTCAGATTTCCACACCTTCCCCCTGCAGGTCCGGCGCCCCGCTCCCCACACCGTTGGCCCCGAGGCCCCCTGACGACAGCCAGCTTGGGGGCTCCCGTCTGCAGGTTAGAGCCCCCTGCAGCCCCCCTGCCCCCGGCTCCCACGCCCCCACCTTCCTCGGACGCGATCCCGGCCGGGCCACCCGGGGTGCCTGCGGTCTGGCCGAGCTGGCGGGCCCGAAGCACACACTGCCCCATTGTACACGAGCCCAGACTGGCCACAGGCCAGACCCAGCCCCGCGGCAGCACAGTTTTTAAATCCCACCATTTATGTATTTGGTTTGGTAGCTTTAGGTCGATGATGTACTTAATTTCACCTCGATATTGAGTTTGAATGAACTGAAAGGAAAACACAAATATATAAAACAATGGCGGGCTGGCTCCAGGCAGGGACAGGTGTTTCCTATCTGGATATCCCTCTGCATTTGCTCCATCCGCTTCCCCCGGGAGCGGGGTGGGCCCTGAGGCAGTTTCTTTTAAACAGTTTTGTGATGAATGTGCAGTCGGGGCCCAGCTGGGCACCCCTGGGGCAGCCCTCTCTTGGGCCTTTTAAACACAGCAGTTACAGGAAGGCTCACCTGTCACATAAGTTGTCTGAACCCAGGGCTAACGATTTGCGACAGCGTTGGCGAGGGAACTGTCTACAGATGAGGTGAGACACCCCAAACCTCTCCCTGCCTTCCTCCCATAACCCCACCTACACTTGTGCTAAAGGGAGTTTTTTAAAAGAAGTATCAAAAGGACAGAAGAGCAGAATAATACGATTAGCCGGTAAACCCACACATTTTAGAGAAATTGCTTTTGCTCTGGTGTCAGGAAAGGGCAGGGCCTGGCCTCAGGCAGGTGATGACCATTTGCCTCGGGTGGGGGTGCGCCTGGGCAGTCCTCCCCGCCACCCCAGGTCCCAGGCCTGAGCCGATGCCAACCTTCCGGTGCAGCCGGGCACCATTCCTACGGTCAGAGTCCTTCTGGGCTTTGCCCCTCCTCAGCCACTGGGGCAGCTCCCTGGGGTGTGACCACGAAGTCACAGGGCACCCTGCGCTTGGCAGGGGGCTCTGACCATGGCGGTTAGTGCTCTGCTGTCACCATCCTGACACTTCACCATTTCTCCTTGGACTTGTGTTTGGTGGATGAAGTCCAGTGGGACAAATGAGTGCACGGCCCCCCAGCCCAGCGACCTGCCGGGAGGGCCAGGGGCAGGTGCCAAGTCACAGGGTGGGCCCGGGGCTCCTGTGAGGGTCTGCACTTGCAGTAAAAACACGGTCACAGGTCAAGAGAGAAACCACAGGAAAAGCTTTTTTTTTTTTTTCCTACTTCTTGAACAAGGGACTCTGTGTTTTCACCTGGCACTGAGGCCTGCAAATTATATAGCCAGCCAAGTTCAGTGACCCGGGGTCCACTCTGGATGTAGAGAAAATACACCTCTGTCAGTTGCAGCGGCATCAGGTCTAGAAAAGGCCCTGCTGCCGACCAGCATGCTGAAAAAGGAGGCCATGGAGCAGGGAGGAGCCAAGCCAAGGACACCAAGGCAAAGGTGAAACCAAGTCCCCAGAAACCAAGGTTCCCTTGCCGGTTTGTGAACCTCTCTATCCAAAACCTTATTCCCTTTCTTATCCTAACCCCATCCCCCTCAAGACTGCGGAGAATCAGAGAAAAGCGGGGATTGAAACAAAGCAGGACCTTTCCAAGCACAGAAACACCTCTGTGTCCCATGTTTCCTGTTTGCAGAAAAAGGCTGTGATCCCATAGGTCTTCCCTGAGTTCCAAAGAGCAGACTCAAGCAGTTACTAATTAGCGAAGTGAGGGAGTGGGGAAACAGAGAAAAAGCAGTTAAGCAAGAAAAGTAATAACAGCTTAAACAACAATCAGAGTCCCAGGTCCTCCTCATAGAACATGCATAACAATCTGATGTGTATCTTTGAGTTGTTCTGCAGAAACTGGGACCCCCGCCCAGGTGGGGGATGGCGACCACATACTCACCACAAGCATGCAGACCCCAGACTGGCTGGAACCAGAAGACTGTTGGTCAAAAATCCCAAAACACCACTCTGTTACCTCACCACCAACCAATCAGAAGAAGGGTCCATGAGCTGCAACCCTCATCCCAAATGTTGCCTTTAAAACCCCTTCCCTGAAAATTAGTGAGGGGGTTGGGTCTTTTGAGGATGACCTGTCCATTCTCCTTGCTTGTTGCCCTGTAAATAAGCACTGTACTTTTCTTCACACGACCCAGTATCAGTAAGTTGACTTTGCTACATGGCGGGCAAGGTTGGTTCAGTAACAAAGGGTGCCATGCCCAGGGACAAAGGTCTGAAGTGGCCTCGACAGCCCATGGGCTGTGTGAGAACAAGCAATGGGCTCCTGCATCACGGGCAACTTGCAGATCTCCCTGGGAGAGCATCCAACATCGCAGGGACCCCAGGCCCTCAGGGCTTGGAGACAAGTGCCAGCATCTGGACACAGATGGGCCTGGACACTGGGCCCCACAGGACACAATTACATGAGTGTGCATGCCACAAAAGCCTGGAAGAAAACACATAAAACTCTTCACAGTATTTCTCAGCAAGGTGGGTAACTGGGTTTATACTTCCTTCTTCACATATTCCGTGTTTACCAAATTTTGTACAATGAGCAGTCATTGCAAATACTGTCAGAAAAATTATAACATGTGTGTACGTATGTATATGTGGCTAGACTGTACACACACTATATAGACATACGCATACTGTTAAGGCTAATGTCATACTATCCTATCAGTCTACACCATCACCTGAGTACATACTCAGATATATGTGTGTGTGTATTGCTCAGTTGTGTCCAACTCTTTGCGACCCCATGGACGATAGCCTGCCAGGCTCCTCTGTCCACGGGATTTCCCAAGGAAGAATACTGGAGTGGGTTGCCATTTCCTCCTCCAGGGGATCTTCCCAACTCAGGGATCGAACCCTTGTCTCCTGCATTGGCGGGCAGATTCTTCACCGCTGAGCCACCAGAGAAGCATTTCGTATTATAGTTAAGGAGTTTGGTCACCTGTTCTTGTTTTTAGGCAGCAGTTGATAAACGCCACTCAGTGTAAGAAGTGGTGAAAAATTGAGTGAGAATCCATGCATATTTCTGGGAAAGAGACCAGCTCCTTGTAAGTAGCCCCAGCACAGGACGTGGGTGTGCATGTACTTGCACACAGAGGCACACACCAATGCTCACGGTGCACACAATCCACACCTAATCCACACTCCTGTTTCTTACAGAGCCCAGACTGGGCTGTCTGTCACAGGCCAGCAATGGGTACTTGTTAAGTAAATAAAGGAATGTCATTATTTTATTTCTCCTAATAAATCCCCAGGAGATTCTTGCCCTCCCTATAACCGCCTGCTTTACTCGCAAGAACCTTCGTCACGTGTCTTCGTCTGACCTCCAGTCATTCCAGCTTAACAGACAAGCTGGGGCTGGGAGTCATGGTGACCTTTGCCCCCACAGCGCTGAGCGGACGGAAAAGGAGCCACTAAAGTGACTGTGTGAGTGAACCAGTGGACCACCGGCTTTCCTGATGGCTGACGGGGTTCACCTCCTGCACAGCCAGAGGGCGCCCCTGAAGCCGCGTCTGTCCTCAGTGACGGTGACGTTTCCCACGGACGCAGGGTGTTGTCCAGGGTGGGCGTGGGAGGGGCTCATGGCAGTCAGGGGCTTCAGGCTTGCTGACTTAAATAGCCCTTCCCCCTAATTTTAAACATAAGGAAACTGAGGCTTGAGCGAAGAGTGAGGTCCTCCAGGTGACCCCGGATGGGTCTGAGTCGGGAGAGAGCGTCACCAAAGCCTGGGTCACCAGAACTGCCTCCAGGGAGGTCCCCCTGCAGCAGAGCAGGGAGTCTCAGCTGGAGGGGGCAGCTGGAGGGGGAGCCCCCCACCCTACCCCTGCCCCCAGCCTGAGATGGCCAAGTGCAGAAAAGGTGAACTGGTTTTTTTCGCCCTCAGCCTTTCCACTGGCCAATTGTAACCGCATCGCCTGGGGCTGAGTTTAACAGGGAAAAAAATGATCAATGGTTCATTCAATACCCTCAGGCTGCCAGCCTTCTTCAGGGTATTTTCCGTTCTCTTAGCCCCCAGAATTGCTTAAAAAAAAAAAAAACTATATATGAGATCAATATAAAGATATTTTTAAAAGCTTATTTTGCTCTGTCTAGGAGCCCAATAAATTCATGTATCTGTTAAATAAATACAGCCCCGGAACGTTTCATTAAGCAGCAGAGTCCTCTAAATTCCTGGTCGGGCCCAGCCCTGTGAAAGGAACCGAATTTAAGAGCCGCAAGAACGTCCCCTTGGCGGGGGCTGCCCCACCACCCATCACAGGGTCCTTTGTGGGACTGAATATGTGTTGGCTTGGGGCAGAGAAAATGCATTTGCCAAAAGAGTTATTATTACCTTAGCAGTGATTCATTTAAGTGGTTTCCCGGGAGTGGTGTTTTATTAGGATTTCTCGGCTCTCAGCTTGGTTCTTTCCCTGCTGTGGGCAGGGCCACATTCCTGAGATACTGGGGTGTTCCTAACGCACAAACAGCCCATTCACCGCGCCCCGGGGCCTCCACAGGCAGCTCCCACCTCCCCAAGCTAGGCCTCCAGCCCCAGCCCCTGCCCACCCCAGGTGTGCTGACCCCCAGCCCCTGAGGCGGGCCTGGGCTTGGGAGCGTCCACCTCCAGGAAGGACAGTGAGGCCCCACTCCCTGGTTCCCAGAGCTCGTGAGGCCCACAGGGGCTGGGGCGCCCTCCTGCACTCAGGTCCCCTCCCAGGGGGTCCTGGCCATGTGGCTGCCCCATCAGGCTGTGACCTCCAGTCCTCACTGTGACCCTGATTGCACCGCAGGAAGACGAAGCTTTGAGAAAAGAAACTGCTCACAAGTAAGGCTTGCAGGTGAACCAGGCTGTCAAGATATGGCTCCTCAATAAACACAAAACTGATGTTCAAAGATGAACGTGAGATTACGAAGGCTGTCACGTTTGTGGTCTGCTCTAAGGGTTTGGTAGAAAAAGAACAGTTTTTGACATGATTATGACAGGATCAACATATCTGGACAGTCAAAGTGGACGTCCCGACACCCGCGGCCTGGCAGGGAGTGGTGGTGGTGGGAGTCACGCAGAGGGGCACTTCTGTCCCAGAACTGGACCTTCAGCCCCAGTCGACCTTCATAACCAGCTCCTGACCAGCCCCTGCTCGGCTCCATGCGGGTGAGGGGAGACCCGCGTTCCTCCCGGGACGCATGGACCAGAGAGCCGCAGAGAAGGCACCAAGAAGCCCGTGAGGAGCACAGCTTGATGGGGAGGGCCTCCCGTGTGGCCGCGGGCTCTGGGTCCTGCCATTCTGCCCAGAGTCCGAGGACGTGCTAAGTCGTTCAGTCATGTCCGACTCTTTGCGACCCCACGGACTGTAGCTCACCAGGCTCCCCCACCCATGGAATTTTCCAGGCAAGAGTACTGGAGTGGGTGGCCATTTCCTCCTCCAGGGGACATGTTTTAGAAAGTGTGTCCCTGTAGTGTCCAGACCGGGAGAAGTCCCTCCAGACAGAGGCAGGTGCCCCCCCACTCACTTCCACTCACCTCCACCCACTCCTCCCAGAGGAAGACACCCCTCCATTCATGGAGCCCTGACCCTCTCATAAGCCACCCACAGAGCAGACCCCCTGCCCTGACCCTGTCTCGCCTCTCACAGCTGCGGCGTCCCGGACAGTGGCCACTGGCCATACAAGGCCACTGGAGGGCGCTGGGAGGGTCACACACGCTGCGAGTGTCAAATACTCTGCACAGGAAGGGGCATGCAATGTCTCATTGATAATTTCTGTACCGATTATGGATTGAAATAATATTTTAAAAGAGTGAGTTAAGTAAGCTATATTATTAAAATGAATGCCACCTGTTTCACTGTTTTAACGGTGGCATAGATGTACAACAGAGGATGAGAAGGTTGGATGGCATCACTGACTTGGTGGACATGAGTTTGAGCAAGCTCCAGGAGTTGGTGATGGACAGGGAGGCCTGGCGTGCTGCAGTCCATGGGGTCACAAAGAGTCAGACGTGACTGAGCGACTGAACTGAACTGTCATGTTAAATTTTCTCACAGCCACTTGCTAAAAAAGCAGAAAAGAAGCAGGTGGAATCAGCCAACAGCCGTGAGGCCCACATCACACCTGTGTGTCCATCGCTGCCTGAGGCCATCAGGTCGCGGCTCCATCCTCCCCAGCAGCAGCCTCGCCACCAACTCAGTGGAGAACACTCCCCTTGGCTGGTGACGCGGCCCAGAAAAGCCAGGAAGCCCGTTCACCTGAACCTTATTTGGGTGGGCCTGAGGCCCCAGACCCTGGTCCAGCAAGGTGACAGCTGGCACCCACTTTGGCTCAGCCCCCCAACACTGCCTCAGCTCCCACCTCCCTCATCTCGTCTACCATTCTATCGGAAAGTCATGAGCTGCCAGCAGATGCACCCCACGAGGTGCCCTTGAGCATCCCTGCCCTTGCTCGGATCGTGCCCAGGCCTTGCAGGGTCATCCCCACTTGGTGCTCACCTGCTAACCGTGTAGTTTCCCTCTGCATCTCCGCCAGCAGCATCTTACTATTGTCTCATGTCCTCTGCACAGGCGGACTCACTTACGTTTAAATCGCGGGTACATTTAAATCCAAAGGCATGAGCATGCTGCAACTAGGGTGAGCACAGAAAACTGAGCTTAAAGGTCAGGGGTCTCAGGTCAGCAGATATTTCAAACCCCGCCCCGTGTTCCCTTCTCCGAAGCTGATGCCCAAGGTGACTGCCCCTGTGATGGGCTGCCCCGGGGCCCAGGCCTCTACCGGCAGTTAGGAAACTGAGGCTCAGGAAAGGTGGGCAACGCCCAAGGTGGCCTCACTGGTTTGTGGCAGAGTGGAAACCACAAGCAGGGGTTGGGGTGATTCACTTTTTCCCCTAGCTTATTGGATTTTTAAGTTACAGAGGAGCAAGGAAAGATGAAAGAAACTGGAATTAACACTAACCAGCTTGGTCCAGCTGGGAGCAGGTGGCACAAGGGAAGAAGGAGGGGGTGATGAAGACAGAAAATAGCTTTTGATGCAAAACATAACCCAGTTCTTCTATTAGTCTTGACCTGCATGGTGGGGGGGCAGGGGTGTGGGCACATGCTCTACCCCTGGTGTTTTGGAAGTGGTGTGGCAACAAACGGGGACATGAGGAGTCTATCCAGGAATGGAAACCAACTTTCCCTGGAACAGCCTCATCTGAGCAGGTGCCCACTGGCCCATTTACATCCAGTCTCTGTCTCCCTTTTACCAGCCTGTGAAGAGCCTCACCTTGTGGGTGTTAAGTAGGCAATTACATATTTCCCCATGAAGATAGCACCAGAGGATATAAGAATCTTGTGGTGGGGACTTCTCTGGTGATCCAGAGGCTAAGACTCTAATGCAGGGAACCCAGGTTCAATCCCTGCTTGGGGAACTAGATCCCACATGCCGTGACTAAGTTCACATGTGGCAACTAAAGATCCTGCAGGCTGCAATTAAGACCCAGGGAAGCCTAATAAATACATAAATAAAAGTAAAATATTTTGCAAAAGAGAGCCTTGTGATGCTGAGTGCATGCAGTCTGAGAGTCAGACTCTGCGTGTTTGAGCAATGAACAAACTGCAGGACATTGCTGCCCCCAGGACCAAAGGGACTGACCATCCCTGTGACCGTGACAACGAGGAGAGAGTCAGTGAGAGTCCCCCTCCCCACCTGCATCAGTGCAACCTGTATTGCAGGTGAGAACGGCAGGACCGGGGCATGAAGAGAGGGTGGGGACCTGGGGGCCTGCTCCGTCCCACCCTGACCTCAGAACACACGGACACTTCCCTTCACGCGCTGCCCAGGAAAGGAAGTGCCATAAAAAGGACCGAGGTCGTGGCTGGCCTCCTTTTGAATCTGGAAACCTCATCCCTGCTCTCCCCTCGAGGGAGGAAACAGTTCGGGTTGGAGGAGTGGGAAACGGGCGTCTGTAGTCGGGGAGAGGAGCCTGCAGGTCGGCTGTGGGCCGAAGTCCCCGCGCGCTCCCCCCTCTGCTGCCTTCCCAATCTGCCGGAACACTTAAGCAGACCTTTTGGGAAGGACTTTCTGGCACAAAATAATAGTCATTGGTTTAGCTAAAAGCCAGAGCAAAATAAGAATGGGGAAGCACAAGTCCAATTTCTCAGTTATTAATTTTACGAACTACATGGGGTTGCAGTTGTTCCCTGCATCAACCTTCCTTTGTCACGGATGAATGTAAACAGACAGAACTTCATTGGTGATTCTGGTCAAAATATTTAAACAGAAAAGTTTATGAGCAAAAGAGCTGCTTTTATTGTTCGGTTCTGTTACAACCAGCCCCTTGAGTTTTCCCTCCAGCTTATTTCAGCTGGAAGGCAGTCTTCTGTTCATTCTCTAATCTCTGCAACCCAATTAATGTGCAACATTGGATGAAACATTATTGCATCCTGTGTTTTTCTGATTATAAAAGGAATTTGTGTTTCTTTTGCTTCTGGGATGAAGCAAACCTACTTTTCCCTAAGCACAACTAAAAACCCTGAACATTATATGTAAAACAAACATAAAACACTCTGAGGGCTGGAGAGAAGGTGGTGGACCAGGGCCCCAGAGACAGCACAATAGGGTATGTTTAGCTTCTCTTTTGCCTCATATATTCTAGACTTGGATATGAACAAGGCTGCAACCCAGAACTCTCAATGGGCAAACACCCCAAGAAAACAACAAAAATCTGTTCTCTGTAGCCAAAGGATCAGAAAAGAGGCAGCCTGACCAGAGAGAAAACATTTAGAGAATGACCGCTCTGCTGCAGCCAAATACCATAGAGAAAACTGTGCCCCCCTCTTCACCCACAACAGCAAAGACTTTTTTGCCAGGGAACTCAGACCTCTACTTCTACCAGGCAGTAACAAGGCAGGACCCCCCTCCTCCACCAGAGCAGTTCACAGGCTTCAAATGAAAAGCACTCATCATACCAAGAAACAGAAAGATCTCAAACTGCGTGAGAAAAAAAAAAAAAAACAATAGCTGTCAACAGTGAGCTGGCAGACATTAGAACTGTCTGACAAGGATATTAAAAGCCACCATAATAAACATGTTTCAACAAGCAATTACAAATATGATTGAAACAAATGAAAAAATTGAAATGAAACAAATGCTTTCAGCATTTGCTTTCCCAGCAAAGAAAGTCTCAACTAAGAAATAAAATATATTTTAGTGGAAAATTAAGAACTAAAAAGTTTAATAACTGAAATAAAAAGTTCAGTTGAGAAGCTCAACAGGAGAATGGAGAAGACAGAGGAAAGAGTGAAGCAGGAGACAGAACAGCAGACATCATCCAAACTGAATACTGAGGGAAGATGTTCTGAAAAAAAAGGATAAAATCTCAGAGACCTGTGGGAATATAATGAGATCAAATGCTTACGTCATCAGAGTTCCAGGAGGAGAGGAGAAAGAGGAACGTGTTGAAACATATAATGGTTGCAAAGTTCATCAATTTAGCAAAAGACATAAACCTCTAGATTCAAGAAGCTGAGCAAACACCAAACAAGATAAACCCAAAGAAATCTGTGCCAAGATACATTATCATTACATATCTGAAAACTCAAAGCTCAAGACAAAAAAGAGATCTTGAAATCATCTAGAGAAAAACATCTTACAGTAGAGAATAAACAACTAGAGTGACAGCAGATTTCTCATAAGGAACCAAGGAGTCCAGAAAAAAGTAGCACAATATTTTTCACATGTCAAAACAAAAGCTGTGCCCAGAATGCCATATCCACAGGAAATAGCCTCCAGAAATGAAGGCGGAAATCAAGACATTCTCAGACAAATGAGTATTAACAGAATTTGTCACCAGCACACTTGCCTTAAGGAATAACTAAGAAAATTCTCTAAACATAAAGGAAACAACAAAAGAAGGAAATTGGGGGTGTCAGAAAGGAAGAAAAAGATACAGAGAATTACAATAGGCTTTTCTTCTCCATTTGAGTTTTCCAGATTATTGATAAACAAAATTATAACACCATGCAATGTAGTTCTAAATGTATTTTAGAAGAACTATTTAAAACACTGATATTATACATGTGCTTAGTCGTGTCTGATTCTTCGCAGCCCCATTGATGGTAACCTGCCAGGCTCCTCTGCCCATGGAATTTTCTAGGCAAAAATACTGGAGTGGGTTACCATTTCATACTAAAGGGGATCTTCCTGACCCAGGGATCAAACTTGCGTCTCCTGCATTGGCAGGAGGATTCTTTACCACTGAGCCACCAGGGAAGCCTGATATTATCCATGGGGGATAGTCAAGGGATGTAAAGAAAAGTGAGGTTTCTATATTTAGCGGGGAGGGATCTGGTCAACCCGACCTGCAGAGTTGCATCCGGTACAGCAGTGCCCTCACCCGCACTGTACAAGGGACCACACAGAGGGGCTCATCCAGCCCCCCTCCACGGGGGAGCAGCCCACACTGCTGGGCTCTTGCAAGCAGATGGGAAACCATGTGCCTCTGGCTGAACGCCACCTGGGAGACATGGGACTGGGGTGACCAGCCGCTGCCCAGAGAGCACAGCTCTCAGAGCTGCCCACACATCTCCTCAGGCTTGCTCCCACAAGAAAGCAGACAGTTTCAACCTCCAGGGGCGGCTGGAGGGTTTGAGACACTGGAGAACGTCCCCCAGGGCACAGCATCAGGTGCGAGAACGTGGTGGAGGGGCTTCAAAACGGCTGCCGCCCAGCCGCTTGCGCCCAAAGCCACAGTCAGAAGCTTGGAGGGAAAGTCCCATTCCTTCTCCATCCACCCATCATCCTTCCTTTTTTCCTTCCTGACCCTCGGGCCTCCTGGTTCTGCAGAGGAGCAGAGGCCCTGTGCTCGGCACCCACACCATGCGCATCTGTCCGTCCGTCCATCTGTCCCTCTGTCCATCTGGGAGGGGGTCTGACTGCTCAGATGGGCGGCACCCCTAGGGCAGAAGACTTCCTCGTTCCAAAGTCCTTCTCTAAAAGGCTGCTGGCCACTGCCGTGCTTTTCCTTTGAGAGGAAAGCAGAACAGTTCTAAAAGCTGCCTCTAGGGGACAGGCCCCGCCAAGGGGGAGTCAATTCAAGTGGAAATTAATGTTCTCTTGAAAACCATGAGTAACGTTGCAGGGTCGCCAGGGCCTGATGAGGCTTGTGATGGAGCCATGTGGGCCCAGCCTCAGTCCTCCCTCCACCCTGGACTTCGTGAGGGTGGGGACGGGGGGCTCAGGCAGGAACCGCGGGCGGGAACCATGGAGGGTAGGGGGAGACAGCGAGGAGGAGTCTGTGAAACTGGAGACTGCCAGGACAGGCTCACACGCTTGAAGTCTGATCGAAGGGCGAGGGCAGCCTCCCTGCTTTGGAATAAACTGTAAACACATTACGGGAATGTGGACACACCTTAGGCCTGTGGCCACAGAGGCTGAAAACGAGGCTCATTAGAAGCAGCTTTGGGAACAACGCAGAATGTGTGGTCAAGGCACATGCAGGGTGCAGCCTGGAGAGGCCAGGCTGGCGTGGCCCAAAGGGCATCTGTGCCATCCAAAGGCTGACTCTGAACATGCCCAGGATGCTAGCGTTAAACCTGAACCCTGAACCATGACCTTTCACCACCGTCTGCCTGCCCTCCCCACTCCCAATCGTTCAGATTTTTCTGGACAAACCCGCTCCTCTTGAGGTCCACAGGCCTCAGTACATGTCGCCTGGTAGCCAGAATCCCCATGTCACTGGTGGAGCCCCTCTCCGGGGCCCACAGGACAACCCCTTCCTTCCACGGGCCACCCTGCTGTCTCTCTTCGGCCACCAGCTGAAAGTCCCAGAGCAGGTCCTATTCCCAGGCACAGTGGTTGCTGCTCAGTGGGGTCTCAGAGATGCTCCAAGAATTGCATTTCCTGGGGTTGCCATGACAATGACCACAGTTGGCACTGAAAACAACAGAAATGTATTCTCTCACCGGTCAGGAGGCCAGAAGTCCAAAGCCAAGGCTTTGCAGAGCTGGCTCCTGCGGGAGGTGCTGGGGGGAGTTCATTAGAGGCCCCTCCCCAGGCTCCACAGGCTGCCAGCAGCCCTGATGTCTCCTGCAACGGAACAAGTCAGCCTTCTCCCCTCCAAGTCTCTTCTGAGTCTCCGTGTCCAAACCTCCCGCTCCTTCCTCTTTGAAGGATACCAGTCATTGGCTTTAGGGCCAACTCTGCTCCAGCAGGCCTTTGTCCTAACTGATTTCCCTCTGCAAAGGTCCTGCTTCTGAACAAGGCCACGTTCACAGGTCCCGGGGTAAGACCTTGACACACGCTTTTCAGGGGTGCAATTCAACCTGCCTCAGGAACGGCTGAATGAGAGAAGGACAAAGGAACCAACCCCGGAAGGAGTCCATAAGGTAGACTCATAGGGCGGTGCTTGATACCTTCCTTTCCTCATCACTCATTATCCCATCAGCCAACCACAATCAGAAGCTCTGACCTCCTTGGCAATTCTAAGACCCACTCACTTCTCTCCGTCCTCCACCACTGCCCCCCCACCAGCCACCGCCATGGTCCAGGCTGCCAGGATCAAAGCCGGCCTTGGGCAATAATCAAATCGCTGTCCTACGCTGGTCGTCAAGGCTGGCTCCCGTGGCCAGGATGCATGCTGCCTGCTGAGTCGCTTCAGTCGTGTCCAACTCTTTGTGACCCTGAGGACCATAGCCCGCCAGACTCCTCTGTCCATGGGATTCTCCAGGCAAGAATACTGGAGTGGGTTGCCATGGCCTCCTCCAAGGGATCTTCTGGTCCTGGGGGTTGAACCCACGTCTCCTATGTCTCCTGAGTTGGCAGGCAGCTTCCTTACCACTAGTGCCACAGAATGCTCCTTTCAAAATGCAAGTCCCACCTGAGTTTCCCAGCTTAAGCCAGTAGGTGGCTTCTCAAGGTCGGGGGATGACGATCAGAGTGCTCAGCAGGCCTCGCAGGTGCTCCATGGTCTCTACCTGTGCCTGGAGGGGCTGAGGGGAGGCAGCCAGCCCGGCTGCAAGGAGGGAGGGGAGAACGAGATAACTGGGTGCCTTTCCACCCCAGGAGTCTGCGTAAGCTCCCCACTTCCTCTGTGTTCAGACCTGCCTGTCACTGATGAAACGTTAATCAGTCAACCTAAGAAAGAACTGGAGAATTTTATTTGAGCCAAACTTGAGGGTTATAAACTGGGCAAGAGCATCTCGGAAAGCTCTGAGAACAGACAGGCCGATTAGAAATCAAGACACAGCTGGAGACAGAGGGCTGTACATCAAACGATCGACTACTGGCAGCTCACGTGGTCCAGGTCTAGACGTCACCCCGGTGGTCACGTGACTCCTCCAGATCAGGAAGGAGTGCCACCGTTTAAGGAGTTATCTTGTTGATCTGGGAGAAGGCTGCTCTTTATGGTTGAGCGGGTGTTCCTGCCCACAGGGAGGTTCGGTCCATGCAGTAATGAAGACACACGATACACCTTGAGGGCCGCGAGGGGGCTGAACGGCAGAGAAGAATTTTTGTTTGAAATTTTTCTTGCCTTGCCAGAAAATATGAATTTTATTTCGCACCCTTCTCCTAGTAAGGGCTTCCCTACTAGCTCAGATGGTAAAGCATCCACTTGCAATGCAGGAGACCCGGGTTCAATCCCTCGGTCAGGAAGGTCCCCTGGAGAAAGAAATGGCAACCCACTCTAGTATTCTTGCCTGGAGAATCCCATGGACAGAGGAGCCTGGCAGGCTGCAGTCCTTGGGGTCACAAAAAGCCGGACATGACTGAGCGACTAACACACAGTTCTAGAAAACTCCTTGAGATCAGATTTCTGCTAAAGTGTGGCTTCCTATGGGGGCCCCTTTCACACACACACACGCACACACACTCAGCCCTGGTGCCTGATTAAGCCGTACTCCTTTCTGTGCATCCCTTGCTCGACTTCATTTAACCCCTCAAATGAGCCTAAGCAGTGGACAACACACCTGCAGGCAAAGAGACGCAGGCTGAGCTCACAGGGCTGAGGACAAGCCTCTCCCGCTGAAGGGACGGGAGACTCCGTTCACATCTCACTAAGGGAGGGGAAAACCTATCAGGAGGGCGCGCCTTACCTAGAAAACGATGCTGCTGAGAACAAGCAGGGCAGTAAAATGCTGTGAGAGCAGCTCCCTCTCCTAAACGCCTCTCCTCCTGCACCGTCATTCTCTCCCCGCTGAGCTCCTCCGGCCCTGCTTTCGGTAGCTGACCCGTCTCCCTTTAAATTCTTCCCAAGGAAACAGCCTGAACAGACGTTCCCACAGATTTGAAAATTCTCTGCAATAAATATGTCACGGGTGAAATAAGACAATGCATTTTCTCAGCCCTACATCAGGTCAAATTACATATCAAAGAACAATAAACTCAGGATAAAAGCCCCGTTTAACTTGCTGGAAACTTGGCTGTGGCCTGGATTAAGTGCAGCAGGTGGCGGAGCTGAGGCGGTCACTCTTCAAGGGTCTTCATACCTGGGCCCAACTCTTCTAGGCCTGAGCCCTAACCCACTCCCCTCCCCACACCTCAGGCCCCTGCCAGAGGGGTCCGAGCCCTGGAGAGGCTCTGATGAACTGGGGGGTGTGCATGGGCTAAGTCATTTCAGTTGTGTCCCACTGTTTGCAAACACCATGGACTGTAGGTCCCCAGGCTCCTCTGTTCATGGGATGCTTCAGGCAAGAATACTGGAGTGGGTTGCCGTGCCCTCCTCCAGGGGATCTTCCCGACCCAGTCTCGAACCCGCAGTCTCTTACATCTCCTGCATTCGCAGGCAGATTCTTTACCCCTAGCACCATCTGGGAACTGGGGGGTGGGGCGGGGGGAGTGGGTAATTACTGAGAAACTCTTTTCCTGCCAGAATGAAAAGGCTGTGAGCATTGTGCCTGCTTGGAGCCCCCCCAGCAGAGGACAGATCCCCTGGGGTCCGGATGTCCCTGAGGCTCTAGAAGCCGTGTAGCTCTGAACAGGTACGAACAGTTCCACCTGCTGAACTGAGTGTAGGCTTGTGATCACAAACATCCCAAACAGAGCAGCTCTGCCCACAACAGCCCAGATGCCCTGGGAAGTGGGCAGCATCCCGGCTGGCCTCACATGTCTCCTCCCCAACCTCCCCAAGATCCGGTGAGGGACCAGCCCTCTGCCCCGCCCCTTTTCTGTCCTCAGGGCGGCACTCACTCCTGCATCCCATGATGGCTCTTTGCTTAACCTGCTCATTTTGCAGAAAAGATTCAAAGGTTTCTCTCCCTAAAGTACTGAAAAGTCCTCCTTTCATCCCAACACCAGTTTGCACTTTCTTCTTCCCTGGATGAAGCACTTTCTTTCCTGGACTTTTGCAATGTTAGAAGCAGGTCAGGGGACTTCCCTGGCGATGCGGTGGTTAAAACTGCGTGCTTCCAGCACAGGGGGCACTGATTCCATCTCTATCAGGAAACTAGGATCCCACGTGCCTCGTAGTGCAGTCTAAACAGGACAGAGCTTCTCAGGGTCTGTGAAGCCCTCGGGGACGCTGCATCTTCTCCAGGCCTGCCTGGGACACAGTCAGGGCCCAGCCCTGAGGACAACGTGCAAGCTGCCCCCAGGCCACACCCCCATCCCCAGGATGCCCCACGACTGGCCAGTGAGCTGGATGGTATGTGAGTTGGCTTAGACTGGAAAATGCTAATTGTTTCTAGAGTCAAACCAGACAGATCACACAGTGATCCTGTGAACTGCTGACCCCTACGACTTCACGCTGTTTCATCACTCATGGAAACTGGATTCAAACCCTGCACAAGCTCCCCACGTGCTAACCACCAGAGTACACTCAGTTTCCCCACTTCTGTGGGCCTTCCATCATTTTATTGTTTGCCATCACTGACAAGCATGAGGAATGCCGAAGACGCTCAGAGTCAGCCACCAGAGAGAGCCCCTCCCCTTGATTTACAAATGAGGAAAGCAGGACCCAGAGCACAGATGACCTTTCTGAGACAGGAGTCCCAGGTGGCCCCAGGCCTGCAGCCCCCGAAGCCCCTCCGGCAGGTTCTCTGTCCACAGGAAGACCTGCTTTAGGTCAGGTGCATCCATCTCCTTCAGCATGAAGACCATACGGGACTCAGACACTGTGACCAGCCCCAGCAGCCTCTGCTTGATGTCTTGGCTCTGCGAAGTCACTGCTTTTGTTTTTCATTTCATTTTCTGTAAAGATTATGATAACGTCCTCAAGGTCCTTCTAAGCATCAGTGATGAGGTGACACTGGGCTGAGGGCTTTCCCTGAGGTGGTTGATGAGCTACGACATAGACTTCAAGTGTTAGTCGCTCAGTTGTGTTCAACTGTTTGTGACCCCAGGCTCCTCTGTCCATGGAGATTCTCCAGGCAAGAATACTGGAGTGGGGATTTTCCCACCCCAAGGATTGAAACCGTGTCTCCTGCGTTGCAGGCAGACTCTTCACCATGTAAGCCGCCAGGGAAGCCCTATAGTCTAAAGGAAATCAGCAGGGAATTCCCTGGCAATCCAGTGGTTAGGACTTGGTGCTTTCCCTGCTGAGGGCCTGGGTTCAATCCCTGGCCAGGGAACTAAAATCCCAGCATGCCTGCCTCCCCTCAAAAAGGAAATCAACTTACACATCATTCAAGGCACGGTCAGAGGAGGCCTCATGCAGAGCCAGGACTTTCACCACTGCCCAGTGGTTACAGGGCAGCCACCCTGCCCCTACAGGGTCCCAGGGGAGGCATCCCCTCCAGCCCCCATGGAGTCAACGGGGCCCAAGAGTGGTACCCAGACCTCAGTCCCAACTGACAGGAATAAGGCCACACTCCCTTCTCCCAGTGACAAGGTGGCAGAGGGTGCCTGCTTAAATAGGTTTTAATAAAATCCTGAATACCTAAAATGTCTGGAATACAACTGAAAATCACTAATCACATTGAGGAAATCTCAACTTGAATGAGGAAAGACGGTCAACAGATGCCAACACCAAGATGACACATGTGCTGGAATTATCTGACAAAGCTCTTTTTTAAAAATTTTATTTATTTACTTGGCTATGCTGGGTCTTAGTTGTGGCATGTGGGATCTTAATCATGGCATGCAAATTCTTTAGTTGCAGCATGTGAACTCTTTGTTGCAACATACAGCATCTAATTCCCTGATCAGGGATCAAACCCTGGCCCCGTACAGTGGAAGCACAGCGTCTTAGCCACAGGGCAGTTCCCTGACAAGACTTTTAAAGCAACCATCATAACAATGCTTAAACAAGGAACCATAAATACACTGGAAATAAATTTAAAAACAAAAGCCTCAACAAATAAACAGAAGATATGAAGAAGAAGCTAATGAAAATTTTAGAACTGAATAATATAATAACCAAAGCTTGAGGGTCTTGGGGGGTTTTTTTGGAACTCACTAGATGGCTTCACAGCAGACTAGAGAAGGCAGAGGACATAACTGGTGAACTAGAAGAGAGAACAACAGAAATTAGCTATCTCAACAACAGGAAAAAATACTTAAAAAATTAAAACAGCAGAGCCTCAGGGGTCTGTGGGAATTATTAATGAAAGATGCCACATTCGCATCATCAGAAACCTGGAAAGAGGGGCAGACTGACAAATCCTCAAAGACGTAACGGCTGAAATTTTCCCAAATTTGGCAAAATACACAAACCTACAGATTCAAGAAGCTAAGCAAGCACCAAAGAGGATAAACCCAAAGAAACCTGCACCAGAACATGTAACCTCTATGAGAAAAGCAATCTGAAAGACATGGTTTCTCATCAGAAACTGCAGAAGCCAGCTCTTCACAAAGACAGCACCGATCTTGAAGAAAGAAGCCCCTGCCCCTCCCAAAGCCCAAGCCAAGGCCTTGAAGGCAAAGAAAGCAGTGCTGAAAGGCGTCCACAGCCACAAAAAAGAGAAGATCCAGGCATCACCTTCCATTGGCCAAAAACACTGCGACTCAGGAGGCAGCCCAAACGTCCTGGGAGGAGCACTCCCAGGAGTAACAAGCTTGACCAGGATGCCATCATCAAGTTCCCCCATCACCACCAAGTCAGCCACGAGGAAAACAGAAGAAACCAGCACACTGGTGTTCACTATGGATGTCAAGGCCAGCAAGCAACAAGTTAAACACGCTGTGAAGAAGCTCTATGACACTGATGTGGCTAAGGTCAACACCCTGATCAGGCTGATGGAGAGAAGAGGCATCTGTTCGGCTGGCTCCTGACTATGGTGCTTTGGATGTTGCCAACAAAATTGGGATCATCTAAACTGAGTCCAGCTGGCTAATTCCAGATATGAAAGTTCTCACTATGTAAAATAAATAAATAAAAAGAACCTGCAGAGGCCATAAGGAAGTGGGACAGTATTTGTCAGGCACTGAACAGAACCGTCAGTGCAAATGCCCTTCAGAAATGAAACAGGATCCAAGACATTCTCAGATGAAGGAAAACTATGAGGATCTGTCGACAGCAGAGCTGCCCTAAAGAATGACTGAAGGAAGCGCTTGAAATGGAAAGGAAATGATAAAAGAAGGATATTGAAACAACACAAAAAGTAAATCTGTAAGTAAATACACCAGGTCAGGCTTTAGGAAAATATTTTGCTAAATATTCATATTTTTTCAGACTTTTTCAATGGTTACCATTATCAGAGGCATGGATGGTGAGCACCTGGGAAATAACTGATGCTTTTCTTATTTTTTAAAGCTAATTTAGAAGAGTTTCATTCAATTTTCATAAATTAAAAACAATGTATCTCTGGCTACTTTGTTTGCTTCTCAAAATACTCCCCATTCCTATCTATAGATCAGATTTCCCACTGACAGAATTACATATTTGTAAAAGCTTTAATTTTATCCCCAAGTTCACTCCAAATAGAATTGCCATATTTAACAAATAAAAATATGCGGTGCCCAGTTAAATTTAATTATTACATGGGACACAGTTACAAACTATTCCTTGCTTATCTGAAATTCAAATGCAACTAGGCATCCTGTACTGTCTGGCAACCCTATAGGGTTTAACTCACTAGTGTCTATAGGATAGGAGCTCTTCCTGGCAGGAAAACAACCCTCCAGGGTGCGGAGCATGGGGGACTGGGGGAGGCCACCACTTAGCTGGGAGGGAAGAGAAGGCATCCCGGCAGAAGTGGTACTGCCCCCCAAGAAGGTTTCCAGCACCGCTGTGGGAAGGAGCTGGCATGTGGTGGGTGGGAGGCAGGGAAGAAGTGGCTCCGGGTACCTAGGGGGTGGGGGTGGGGGGGCAGCGGGGCCAGGAAAGAACTGGAGATGATGCCATTTACACCCGCCTGCAATGCAGAAGACCCTGGTTCGATCCCTGGGTCGGAAAGATCCCCTGGAGAAGGGATAGGCTACCCACTCCAGTATTTCTGGGCTTCCCTTGTGACTCAGCTGGTAAAGAATCCACCTGCAATGCAGGAGACCTGGGTTCCATCCCTGGGTTGGGAAGATCCCCTGGAGGAGGGAACAGCTACCCACTCCCGTATTCTGGCCTGGAGAATCCCATGGACTGTATAGGCCATGGGGTCTCAAAGAGTTGGACACGACTGAGCAACTTGCACTTGCACTTTCACACGGGCAGGTGGGAGGTGAAGCCACCTTCAGGGAAGCTCCTTCCAGCAGTGTGGGAGGACGGAGTGGAGCAGACAGGAGGCAGGACAGGCTTGAGGATGCTGTCCCAGCTGGCATAGGAGCACCCAGGCAATGGACGTGGTGAGGATGGAAGGGAAGAGTTGGGGCAGGAGGTGTTGCAAGGCACCAAGGAGCCCCCACCCACCTCCCCACTCAAGCCTGGTTCAGCAGAATCTCTCTTGCACAGCATTCTCTGAGTCCCTGCCCTGGACCTGGTGGTGGGGACCATCCCTGAGTTGCCATAGCAACAAAGGGGGAGGCGGGAGATAGCTGAAGTTGGCAATGCAGCTCTACCAAGCTGTTCAAGGTCTGTCCTCAAGTCGCCCACCCTGGCTGTTACGTGCACGTTAAGTGTGGTTTCATCTCGCACACCTGGAATTCCGTTTGGGTTTTATAGGCCTGGAAACTCGAGCTCTCTGGGGCCCTGGGCCCCTCCATGCTCTGGAGCCGCCCTCGAACCCACTGCTCACCACAGCTTGGCTCTCATTCCTTCTGAAACCGTATGGATATGGCATTTGGATTAAGTGCACATTTTCCAACCCCCCCTCCCCAGGGCTGCTGGTCAAGAAGCCAGACACCCCAGAGAGGAGACCCTGGGGGGAGGCGGAGCCTGGGGACCCACCGCTGCACGCAAGGGTCTTAGCAACCGGCTCTCCAGGGGCTCTTTCAATCCACAACATGCTTTCACTTGTGTGGAAAGACATCACTTGCCAGCATCTATGAAGCACCTACTGGAAGCCAGCCATGTACGAGGGGCCAAGGACACACAGCCAATGAAGGGGCCGCCTCTTCAGAACAAAGGGCACTGGTTTCCTGAGAAAACCCCGGTTACTGTTCCAGCTCATTTCCCCCCACCTTAATCCCATTTGCAAAGTCCTTTCTGCCCCTCGCTGCTGGCTCAGATGGTAAAGAATCTGCCTGCAATGTAGGAGACCTGGGTTCAATCCCTGGGTCGGAAAAATCCCCTGGAGAAGGAAATGGCAACCCACTCCAGTATTCTTGCCTGGAAAATCCCACGGACAGAGGAGCCTGGCGGGCTGCAGTCCTTGGGATGGCAAGGAGTCAGACATGACTGACAGACTAACACTTTTCTGCACCTCAAGGTATCATATTCACAGGCTCCAGGGACGAGAGCACAGACATCTGAGGAAAGCCGTTATTCTGGCAGTCACAACATAATAGAGAGAATTTTCAATGAAAACTTCAACATAAACAGTAACTGGTAAACTACAAGAACTCTGAAGCCCAGACACACTGCACCCTGTTGCCGCTGGCAGCCCTGGGAGGTAACACAGCCTTGTTCTGCAGGCCTGTGAAGCCTGCAGGATGTGACCACTGAGCTCCCGAGAAGGTCTCTGAGAAGCCCACCGTCTATCACTCCCTTCAGACTGTGAAACGAATGCAATCAATGCCAGCTCCCTGGACTTTTTATGAACCTCTCCGGCGTGTTTCCTGAGGCTGCCAGGAGACCCAAGGGCACATGTTGAGAAACATCGTCCTGTGGGGCAAGACCTAAGCTCATCTCCACACATGCTCTCTGGGGCTCCATCTGCTTTCGCTCCAGTGCCCCTGCCCCTAGGGGGCACCCCAGCCATTCTGGATCTGCAGAATCTCCTGACGGCCACCTCCCTCCTTCTGGGACACCAGGCCCTTCCCGTTGCCCCTGAACACACACCAGCAGGCCTCCAGGCTCTGCCCAGGCCACGCTTCATCCCATGCATGACAGACCCTCATCCTGGGGTGCCAAGGGCATTTAGGGGCCTGTGTGGGCCATCTGAAGGTGTCAGGGGGTGGTCAGCATCAGGGGACTGTGGTATGCAGAGGGGCAGGGGTGCAAACAGCACGGGGGGCAGAGCGGGGTGGCGTGCCATGCCCAGGGGAGATGGCCTTTCTCTCCTCAGCTGTGATGGGCAGGAGATGGCACTGGGGGCCGACATGGAGGGCTTGGCAACCACCCCCCAAGCCAGAGCACCCACCAGGGGCTGCAGTCAGAGCTGGAGAAACGGGTTCACTGGAAACTTACGAGGCTTTTACTTTAAAGTAATTTGCAGTGCATACTATCGCAGTCTTCTGATCAGGCACTGGCAGAGTTGTGTGGTTTATTTTCCTTCTTCTTGATGGAATACAAGGTGTGTGGTTTTAACAGCCCTACTGCGAGGTAAAGCGACACACAGTAAATCGCACACGCTGAAAGTGTACCGATCTGTACCCTTTGGCCTCCACGTCCCCCCGGGCTGCCCTCACCAGGTTCAAGGCAGGGAACAGGACCGTACATCCTGGGAGTGCCTCATGTCCCCTGGTGACCCCTCTTCTGCACCGCTTCACTGCCTCACACCAGGTGACGCTGGGCAGCTTTCCATCACTATAGTTGGCGTTGTTTAAATTCTATGAAAGTGGAATCCTGGAATATTCGGACTTTTGTGTCTGGCTTCTCTCACCAAGCATGTTTCCAGGGTTCACGTCGCTGCAGTAGCGCTAGTCCGAGCCCCTTTAATCACGGGGCCGTTCTCCTTCATATGGGTGCATCATGGTTTACCTCCTCTCAATAGATACTGGGATCTTACCAATTAGAGAAAGTCGCTCAGTCGTGTCCGACTCTTTACAACCCCATGGACTATACAGTCCATGGAATTCTCCAGGCCAGAATACTGGAGTGGGTAGCTTTTCCCTTCTCCAGGGGATCTTCCCAACCCAGGGATCGAAACCAGGTCTCCCACATTGCAGATGGATTCTTTACCAGCCAAGCCACAAGGGAAGCCTTTACTAATTAGAGACTTATAAATAAATATGAATATGTGAATACAAGTCTGTGTGGACAAATGTTTTCATCTCTTTGGGGCAAACCCCTGGGAGTGGAATCGCTGGGTGCTATGGTCAGAGGATACCATGGGTAAGTTTACCTTTTTAGAAGCTGCTGCACTGTTTTGCAAAGTGCTAGGGCTAGTACTTGGATGCCATCTCAAAAATGACAGAATGATCTCTGTTCATTTCCAAGGGTTAGAACCGTGAACTTCCAGATGTTCAAGCTGATTTTAGAAAAGGCAGAGGAAGCAGAGATCAAATTGCCAACATCCGCTGGATCATCGAAAAAGCAAGAGAGTTCCAGAAAAACATCTATTTCTGCTTTATTGACTAGGCCAAAGCCTTTGAATGTTTGGATCACAACAAACTGTGGAAAATTCTGTAAGAGATGGGAATACCAGACCACCTGACCTGCCTCTTGAGAAACCTGTATAAAGGTTAGGAAGCAACAGTTAGAACTGGACATGGAACAACAGTCTGGTTCCAAATAGGAAAAGGAGTACATCAAGACTGTATACTATCACCCTGCTTATTTAACTTATATGCAGAGTACATCACGAGAAACACTGGGCTGGAGGAAGCACAAGCTGGAATCAAGATTGCCGGGAGAAATATCAATAACCTCAGATATGCAGATGACACCACCCTTATGGCAGAAAGTGAAGAAGAACTAAAGAGCCTCCTGATGAAAGTGAAAGAGGAGAGTGAAAAAGCTGGCTTAAAACTCAACATTCAGAAAACTAAGATCATGGCATCCGGTCCCATCACTTCATGGCAAATAGATGGAGAAACAGTGGAAACAGTGGCTGACTTTGTTTTTCTGGGCTCCAAAATCACTGTGGATGGTGATTGCCACCATGAAATTAAAAGATGCTTGCTCCTTGGAAGGAAAGTTATGACCAACCTAGACAGCATATTAAAAACCAGAGACATTACTTTGCCAACAAAGGTCTGTCTAGTCAAGCCTGTGGTTTTTCCAGTAGTCATGTATGGATGTGAGAGTTGGACTATGAAGAAAGCTAAGCGCTGAAGAATTGATGCTTTTGAACTGTGATGTTGGAGGAGACTCTTGAGAGTCCCTTGGACTGCAAGGAGATCCAACCAGTCCATCCTAAAGGAGATCAGTCCTGGGTGTTCATTGGAAGGACTGATGCTGAAGCTGAAACTCCAATACTTTGGCCACCTCATGCTAAGAGTTGACTCAATGGAAAAGACCCTGATGCTGGGAGGGATTGGGGGCAAGAGGAGAAGGGGACGACAGAGGGTGAGATGGTTTGATGGCATAACCGACATAATGGACATGGGTTTGGGTAAACTCTGGGAGTTGGTTATGGACAGGGAGGCCTGGGGTGCTGCAGTTCATGGGGTCACAAAGAGTCAGACACGACTGAGCAACTGAACTGACTGAGGGCCGTTTCACGTTCCCACCAACAGTGAGGGCTCTGTGCTTTCTGCCGACCGGTTAGGTGTGGGCTCCCACTGTGGTTTCCACCTGCATGTTTCCCTGATCACCACTGAAGGGGAACAGTCTTCATGTGTCCACTGGCCTTTTGCATTTCCTCTCGTATGAAGTTCCTGTTCAGATCTTTTCTATTTGGTTATCAGTCTTTCCTTCTTATTGGTTTGTATAAATTATTTACTTATTCTAGATATAAGACCTTTGTCTCATCCCAAGTATATCCTCCCACTTACTGCTTTGTCTTTCATTCAATTTATAGTGTCTTTTGAAGAACAGAAATTCATTTTAATGCAGATTAATTTGTCAGTCTTTTGCTCTGTGGTTTATAATTTGTGCCTTTTTTAAGACCCTGAGGTCATGAAGATTTTCCTTTTTATTTGCATGTTTTGGCCTTTCTCCTATCTATCAATAATGCAACTGGAATTGACTTTTTAGTATGGTGAAACATGGAGATTCATTTGTGCACGTGTGTGTGTGAATATGGATCCCCATTGTTCCAAGACTATCATTCAGTAGACCATCTCTCCTACTACTCTGCAGTGTCCGTTTCACCGTAAATCAAGCACAAACATGTGTACGTTGATCCATCCCTGGGCTCTCTGATCTGGCCCAGTGGTCCTCTTGTCTCCCTGCCTACATAACTCCACTCTCTCTTCAGCTTGATGCTAAGTCTTGATATCCGGGAGAGCATGACCTCTCAGGAAGTCCTTTTCCTTCCAGAACCTGTTGACTTTTATGCTTCCTCCTTTTATGCTGCCACGTGATTATCAGAACTGTCTTTCAAATTCAAAAAGAAATCACTAAGGATTTTCATTAGGATTGTGTAAATCTATACAGGTCAATGTGGAGAAATTTGACATACTTTATACTCTCTTTGTGTCTTCTCTGAATATTTCCCAAAGTTTTCTTACGTGTCTTTTGTTACACATATTCCTAGGTACTTGATTTCTATGCCATTGTAAATTGAACTTTTTAAGCCATTGTAAATTGAACTTTTTAAGTCTTAATTTCTAATTTTCTGGTTTTGGTGCACAGGATGCAATTGGCCTTCTAGTTGATTATGTATATTCAACAACCTTATAAGCTTTCTTATTAATCTAAAAATGTAACTGTAAATGCTTTTGGATTTGCTACACCTATTGTCAAATAACGAGTTCTGCTTTCACCTTTCCAATTCTATCATTTGTTTTCCTTTGTTTGACTGCTAATTGCCTCAGTGGACCCATTCAAAAGCCCGGCTCCGGGTGCCTTCCTTCCTCTTGGTTCCCCAGGTGCTTAACAGGACCGCTGTAAACCCAGGAGCTCAACCCTGCAGTGAGCCTGAGATGGAGCTCAATGTGCCCCTGCAAGTAGCTTCTAGTGGGTTCAAGGGCACCCCCTGGAGGGTTTCTCAGCAGCTCTCCAGCAAGTCCAGTCATGCCCCAGAAGGCTCCTAAGCAAAGTGGACAGCACCTCCCTCCACCATGCCAGCTTCCAGATGAATCATGCAGGCATCCCAAGTTCGGGGAAAGGGAGTGCTGGCGATGGAAGTTCCCACCTTCTGACAGCTCAGAGCTCTGGCCCATCAGTCTTGGACCAACGAGCATGGGCCACGGCTGGTCTAGATCAACCCTACCAACTTTTCTGCCATCTGTTGAGTTAAAACAACGCCGTCTCCAATAAAGTCTCGATCCAGCCTCAGGGAGGGCTCCCCACCCCCCTTCCCTGTCTGTTCCGTCCTTGGGTGCTCTCCCGTGAGGTATCTTAGAATCTTCTTTCTTCCCCCTGGAAATAATTAATGATCCTTCCTGGCTCAAATTATTGTGTGGTTCCTGTCTGCTAGACTGGACCCTGATACAGAACTGATGCCAGGAGTGGTGGCAGGAGATAAGACTGGCAGAGACGAGACCTGCGGATTGACCTGCTGTGATTTTCAGCTCTAGCAGTGTTGAGCTGTCAGTGGGAAACAGAATGCCCACAGGCACTGGCACCAGTTGATCAAGCCGTGGTCTTGGGTTGTTCGTGAAGTACTGACAGAAGCAGGGGACTCGGAGCACCTGTGACAGCTGAAGCTCTCTTTTCTTCCTAAATGGTAGTAACGATGACTACAGGGAGTACAGTCTGGAACAGAGCCTCCAGGGCACGAGAGTGTACACAGAGAAAAATTAACAAGTCATGGTGACTCAACTTCCAGGACAAGCAACAGTGAGAACCAGAATACTTCAATTCTCAAAATGATCTCTTTTTTCTTGCAGTCACAGGGCTGATAACTCTAAAAATAATACAGAAAAGTTCATTATGTTGCTTGTGAACAACAGCTGGATTCAGTCTCACCAGTGTCTCAAGGGAAAATCAGACATTGACTGGGAAAATGTGGGCGCATGAAGCTGGGAATGGGGACCTTTGGCTGGACCCAGGAAAACTGAACATCTTAAGCCCAACAGTTGTCCTTAGCCTCCCTCACCAGGAGAAGTCATTTGTCCATTACGTCTTAAAAGATTCTTCTTCCTTTGTTTGTAAAACCTTGCCAAGGGTAGATGCCTTGAAAGGGGCCTTGTGGGTCTCAAGACCCACAGCCACCGCTCTGTTGCCACCAGACACGTGACAGGTCAGATCACATGTTCCAGCGGGCCAGGAACACACCTGGTAACACCAGGTAGAACAGCTTACACACCTAGAAAAGTGTTGTTGTTCAGTCACCCGGTCATGCCCGACTCTTTGCGACCCCATGGACTGCAGCACGCCAGGCTCCCCTGTCCTTCACCATCTCCCAGAGCTCACTCAAACTCATGTCCATTGAGTCAGTGATGCCATCTAACTGTCTCATTCTCTGTTGCCCCCTTCTCCTCTTGCCCTCAATCTTTCCCAGAATCAGTGTCTTTCCCAATGAGCAAGCCCTTTCTAATATACATCTCGGGAACGTATATCAAAAACATGGGAAACATGTCAAGTGGACTCAGGATGTCAAACCACGGAGGGTAGAACATAACACTAGTTGAGGCCAAATTCATGGAGGATGGTGAAGTGACTAGAGTCCAGATTTAGGGCACTCGGGCAGCTGGAGGTGTTTCTAAACAACATGTCTGGTTGTCTGGCAAAGTTGCTACTCAGGAACAGTCTACATTTAGCAAGACTGAGATGCCAGAGCTGCCCTGGCACAGAAAAGGGAATCCAAACACCTAGAGACACAGGACGGTTGGACTGGATACAGCCTGTGTGACCCGCACACCCATCTCCCAGCTACAGCCTTCAGGAGATCCAGGAAGACTAAGGCGCTGAGAAACATGAGGAAGAGGAGCGCTCACATCCTTGGAAAGCTTCGCAGCCGCTCTCCTCAGCAGCAGATGGGATGGGGGGTTGCTGCACCGAGATGGGCTCCCCAATTTTAACAGAGATGATGAGATTCCAGACGAGTAGAGCCCAAATGGCAGGAATTGACCCTCAAAGGCCAGGGGCGGGGGGCGGGCAGGCATGTCTGCTAAGAAAGACAACAGATGTGCACCCATAATCAAAACAGCCTGATCCACAGGGATCTGACAGCAGTTAATTGAACATGGTACCCCAAGAATCAGCTTCCCAGATGGCTCAGCAGAGAACCCACCTGCCAAAACAAGGGACTCGGGTTTGATCCCTGGGTCGGGAAGATCCCCTGAAGGAGTGCATGGCAACCCACTCCAGTATTGTTACCTGGGAAATCCCATGAATGGAAGAGCCTGGTAGGCTATAGTCCATGGGGTCACAAAGAGTCAGATATGATTTAGTGACTAAACAATAAAAAAAAAAACCCTCAGACTATGAGCACTGGCTAATCTATAAAACAGGAAACAGTCAAACACCCGACCTAAGTCACAACTGTAATAGAGACTACCTCTCACCCAGTGCCCGGACCTAATTCAACTCACAGGCCAGACTCCCTGACTGAAGGGGAGGCTGGGGCCCCTGGAGGAAGAAGCCTGCCACGTTGCCTCGAGAACACTACATGAATCCTCTTCCAAAGCTTCCCAAATCCAAGCTCCACTGCTCGGCTGTGAGCCTGGAGCATTGCTAACTTGCCAGCTGGAACAATGTGAAGCTTGTCAGGAGTGGCTGCTGGAGGGACACTGGGAAGGAGGGCATTTCTCTTCGTGGTTCCACTGCACTTCACTTTCTCTGATTCCCTCGGTGCTTGGTTACCATGAGACACGAGTGGAGTTCAACTCCCAGCAGCACCCAGCAGGCAGCTTCCTGATTGGGGTCTTTAGGAATCCTAACTGGCTTCCCACCAAGTTCAACTTCCCCACAGGCAGCTTCCCAGCTCTCCCCAGGAGTCTGGCCTGCTCCCACCAGCTTCCCAACAAGTTCAGCAGAAGCCCCTGCAAGCAGCTGCCTGGCGGATTTCTTGGGCACGCCTACAGGTGGCCTCCCGCCCACCAGCCTTGGCCCAGCGGCCCAGGGCCGCCCAGTGAACCTCTCTGCCCTGGACTAGGCACTCAGCCACTGCAGAAACTTTATTTACTGACAGTGAGCTTGGTCGTAGGAGAGACATGCCATCTGGAGATCGTGAGAACTGCTGTACACTCTCATTTTTCAGAGCCAAAGTTACCCAAACATTTGTGAATATCCATTTAAAAGGGGCACATGCCCCCCAACTTTGGCACTCTCCCCTACTCCCTACTATCATGCCTAGTGTTTCTGCACTAGTTATGGCTCCTACACAGCCCCGCGGGCCTTACGGCCAATGACATACGCCTGTCAGTTTCTGAACTTCAGGGAACATGGCTCCTAGGCAAGCACTAGGAAAAAGCTTCCCGTCAGCAGTGCTGGGGAATGCGAGACACACCCTGCATTCAAGGGACCAAACTCAGGCAGCTTTGAGAGGCACTGGGGGTGTCATACCAACCATCCCAACTCGGGGTGACCTTTCTGTCCAAAAACAATCCTGGTTAAAGACCAAAAGACTAAGCCTCAAAACTTCAGTCATTCCCAGGAGGTCTTGGGCAGCAATACAAACCAGGCCAAAAGCAGAGAGAGTTCTCTCATTCTTTCCCCTCCCTCACCTGCACCCTTAATGCTGACAGCCCCCAACTCTGTTCTAAGCTCACCCTACACAGTAAGCAGAAATTCCCAGGCTCAAGGTGGCTTAAATAACGCCTTTATTTCCACCCCAGCAGAATAATAGGAAGCGAGAGTTCCCAGGAAGTTTAAGTCAGAAGTTGGACAGATTTATCCAGTCACCTGGGGACAACAGTGTCCCTGAAAAAAAGGAAAACCATCCTGAGAGCCAGAGAGGCCGGCTGAGGTGCTCCTGGTCTACACAGGTCACACCCATGCCTGAACTAGTCAGGAAGGGGATACAGCCCATCCATGTGCTCAAGCTGCTAATGGGGGCCTCCAAGGACCCAATGGATCACAGGTAACAAGTCCCTCCCGACTAGCAGAGAGGTGGTATGGCTTCTGCCACAGACACTGACAGTGAGAGAACTCTGGCAAGAGCCCCAGCGAGGTGAGCAAATCTGACGCTGCACCTCAAAGATCCCCATGCACACAGCACTCCTTAGGAATATCCTGTGTGGGCGTCTGACCACATGAAGCTCAACATCCAGCATCTTCACAAAGGCTATCAAAGCTGTGGCTGACACACAGCCTCTTCCGCTGAAGGAGAAGACACGTTCCCTGCATACTTCAGGCCTTTCTCTGGCACGAACTTCCTGATGCTTCACAAGGTGAGGCCTTTTGTGGAAGGTCTTCTCACATCTGCTGCTGGTTGGCCTTAATCTACGGTGAACCTGCCAGGGGTGAATGAGGTTGGACCTACAGCTTCAAACTTCCTTCCACTGGTCATACCTACCAAGCTTTTGTGCAGCACAAGTTGGACATTTGGGCAGGAGGCTTTCCTACGTTTGCTGCACTCCTAGCACTTTTCCAGGCTGTGAACTTTCCAGTGTAAATCGGGGCACACCTTTGGAAAAAAGCTTTCATTTCATGAACTCAAAGCGGTTTTCTCTGGTATACACTTCCTGCTGCTGAATGAGCTTAGACACGTGACTGAAGGTTCTCTGATAGTTACTGCATTCATCAGGCCTTTCTGCTGTGAAGCTTCTGATGGCAAAAAAGAACGGGTATCCTTCTCTGAACGCATCCTCCCCACGGTTTGCGCTCAGAAGGCTCTTCTCCAGCCTGGCTTCTCTGGTGTCAAAAAGAGGCCGGAGCTATTGCATTCACACCTGCCTCCGGTGTGGCTGCCGTGGGCTTCCCCACACCTGCTGTTCTGTCCAGGGAGTGGGGAGTGGGGGTGGTGAACGGCCCCCCCGCCCGCGGCGATCCGGGGCCGTCCTCCCGGAGCACTAAGGGTTTCTCTGACACGTGGACCCCACAGCGCTTCGCCTGGAGGCCCTCCCCTGCCCGCGTCCGCTCAGGAGCCGGGGAGGCGGAGGCCGGACCGGAGCCTCTCCCACACGCCTCCCCGCCGTAGTTCCTGCCCACGGCGGCTTCCCGGCGCTCAGCCTAGGGGCAGCCGGTCTTTCCAGCCTGGGCCGCACTTCTCACAGGCCGGGCCTGAGCGGGCTACACGCGCGGGGGAGTCCAGACCTGAGACGCTCTTACAAAAGCGCCCAGCGCGGGAGCGGCCTCCCGCTCTGCTCCACACCAACCACGCCGGGGACGCAAGAGCAAGTCCCCGCCGGCCCACCTCCCCGCAGCAGGGCCCGCAGCAGGAGAAGCACGGCCCACGTCCTCAGGGAGCATGCGCCCTACAACCAGGGAACCCTTCAGAACGGCCCCACCCAGCTCTCAGGAACCAGACCATGGCCCCATGGCCGTACCAAGGGCGGGCCGCGTCACCAGAGGACGGCTCAAGAAGCCCCGCCCCTACGTAGCCGCACGCACGAAAACACGCCCCTCCTGGGTCCTTCCAGGCCCGGCCCAGTCGGAAAGTTACCGGAACGGCGCAGAGAAGTGTTTCCATATGGGGCGGGGCTTCACTTTCTCTTAAAGGAGACGCGCCGAGATTTCCGCGGTAAGGACTCCAATACGGCTTCCTTCCAGTGGTGGCCGCCCGGATGGCTGTCCCAGCATTTCCTTAAATTAGAAGAGTTCTATTTTTCTGGGAATGTGTCCGTTTCCTCTGCATTTTCACATTTACTATCATAAAGTTGTTTGTAATATATCCTGTCTTTTTACGTAATTTATAAAATTGCCCTTTAAATTGTAGCTCAGTGGGTAAAGAATCTGCCTACAATGCAGCAGACGCGGGTTCGATCCCAGGGTCGGGAAGATCACCTGGAGAAGGGAATGGCAACCCACACCATTATTCTTGCCTGAAAAATCTCATGGACACAGGAGCCTGGTGGGCTGCCAGTCCATGGGGTCGAAAGAGTCAGGCAGACTGAGCGACTGAACTGAACTGAATTGAATGCCCTTTTTGCCTTCTGTGGAGGTGTATCAATTTTCTTTAGAAAGAAGCAACACTGGGCTTTGTTGCTGCCCGCCATTGGTTGTAATGAATTCTGCTCTTTTTTAGCTTTCATTCATACGCACGTCCCCACCCCTCCATCCCCACCCCCCCAACCCAGAGCATTTATGGTCGTAGGTGCATGTTGTATGACTACGTGAACACTAATCACAGCTGAGGTGTCTAGTATTACCATGGTAACTTTTTCTTTCTTCCCCAACCTTTTCTTTTCCTTAGAGTTATGTCCCTTGGTTTCTCAGGTATTTGTCAATAAGTCACTCCGAACTCCTATCTAAATATGTTCAGAAACGACAGGTATCCTAGTAATTAGGATGTCTTCTCTGGGGTCTCAGCCCCTCGCCTCTGGCCTAAACACACAGCTGCCATCCCCAAAGCTTTCACTATGCTTCTGGATTCACCTTCCTCTTTTGTGTTGGATCCACAGTTCCTGAATATTAGGTTTTCTCCTTTCTTCGTGTACTCTTTTGTCTAGAAGAGTACATCCTCCAAGTTTCTTAAGAAAGGGTGAGTGGAACAGACATTTTCAAATAACTACAAGTCTTTAGCATGACTTTTATATGTATTTCCTTCCAAATTTTGAGGATTCTGAAAGGTCTGATTCCTGTTTTGTCTGATGTCATATTTGAGGGTTCCAAAGCTATTTGGATTCCTGATAACCTGTGTCCTGATAACCTCAGTGATCAATGCAAAGAAATAGAGGAAAACAATAGAATGGGAAAAACTAGAGATTTCTTCAAGAAAATTAAAGATACCAAGGGAATGTTTCCTGCAAAGATGGGCTCAATAAAGGACAGCAATGGTATGGGCCTAGCAGAAGAAATTAAGAAGAGGTGGCAAGAATACACAGAACTATACCAAAAAGATCTTCACGACCCAGATAATCATGATGGTGTGATCACTCACCTGGAGCCGGACAACCTGGAATGAGAAGTCAAGCGGACCTCTTAGGAAGCATCACTACCAACAAAGCTAGTGGAGATGATGGAATTCCAGGCGAGCTATTTCAAATCCTGAAAGATGATGCTGTGAAAGTCCTGCACTCAATAGGCCAGCAAATTTGGAAAACTCAGCAGTGGCCACAGGACCGGAAAAGGTCAGTTCTCATTCCAATCCCAAAGTCAATGCCAAAGAATGCTCAAACTACTGCACAATTGCACTCATCTCACATGATAGCAAAGTAATGCTCAAAATTCTCCAACCCAGGCTTCAACAGTACATGAACTGAGAACCTCCAGATGTTCAAGCTGGATTTAGAAAAGGCAGAGGAACCAGAGATCAAATTGCCAACATCCATTGGATCATCAAAAAGCGAGAGTTCCAAAAAAACATCTACTTCTGCTTTAGTGACTATGCCAAGGCCTTTGTGTGGATCACAACAAACTGTGGAAAATTCTTTGAGAGGTGGGAATATCAGACCACATGACCTGCCTCTTGAGAAAACTGTATGCAGGTTAGGAAGCAACAGTTAGAACTGGACATGGAACAGACTGGTTCCAAATCATGAAAGAAGTATGTCAAGGCTGTATATTGTCACCCTGCTTATTTAACTTATATGCAGAGTATATTATGAGAAGTGCTGAACTGGATGAAGCACCAGCTGGAGTCAAGATTGCAGGGAGAAATATCAATAACCTCAGATATGCAGATGATACCAAACTTATGGCAGAAAGTGAAGAATTTTGATGAAAGTAAAAGAGGAGAGTGAAAAGTTGGCTTAAAATTCAACATTCAGAAAACTAAGATCATGGCATCTGGTCCCATCACTTCATGGCAAATAGATCGGGAACAATGGAAACAGTGACAGACTTTATTTTGGGGGGCTCCAAAATCACTTCAGATGGTGACTACAGCCATGAAATTAAAAGATGCTTGCTCCATGGAAGAAAAGCTATGACCAACCTAGACAGCATATTAAAAAGCAGAGACATTACTTTTCCAACAAAGGTCCATTTAGTCAATGCTATGGTTTTTCCAGTAGTCATGTATGGATGTGAGAGTTGGACAATAAAGAAGGCTGAACCCTAAAGAATTGATGCTTTTGAACTGTGGTGCTGAAGACGACTCTTGAGAGTCCTTTGGACATCAAGGAGATCCAACCAGTCCATCCTAAAGGAAATCAGTCCTGAATATTCATTGGAAGGACTGATGCTGAAGCTGAAACTCTAATACTTGGGCCCACCTGATGGAAAAAACTGACTTGTTGGAAAAGACCCTGATGCTGGGAAAGACTGAAGGCAGGAGGAGAAGGGGACAACATCGGATGAGATGGTTGGATGGCATCACCGACTCAATGGACATGAGTTTGAGTAAATTCTTGAGAGTTGGTAATAGACAGGGAGGCCTGGCGTGCTACAGTCCATGGGGTTGCAGAGTTGGACACAACTGAGTGGCTGAACTCAACTCACTCAACCTGTGTACGTCCTATTCTCTCCAGAAATTATAGCAGCAGTCCCCAACATCTTTGGCATCAGAAACCGTTGTGGAAGACAATTTTTCCACGGATGGTGGAGAACGCAGGATGGTGCACACAGGGGTGGTGAGCCTCCTGAGAAGTATGCAACCTGGATCCCTTGCGTGCACAGTTGACAGTAAGGTTTGAGCTCCCATGAGACTCTAATGCCTCTGCTAATCTTATAGCAGGTGGAGCTCAAGTGGTAATGCCAGTGATGGGGAGCAGCTGTAAATACAGGTGAAGCTTTGTTCGCGCACCTGCCACTCACCTCCTGCTGTGCAGCTAGTTCCTAACAGGCCGCAGGCTAGTCCGGGAGGTTGGGGACCCCTGAGTTATAGAATCTTTTCTCCCCAGTGATCTGGAATCCCACAGTAATGTGTCAGGGCTGGTCACGTGCCATAGTTAGTACTAGCTGATCCTTGTAATCTGGAGACACGGCCTTCATTCTCAGGAGTCTCTCGAATTCTTTACCGGTATCCACTGTTTGAAGTGTATGGTTTTTTTTTGGTCCCATTCAGTACTGGTATCTTTTGAGTGTTTCCTTTTAGGCTGGTAAGACTCCTTAAGAAGCCTCCTTCTCCTTTATTTCCTGCCTGGAGGACACGGCCTGTTTCCTGTGCTGAGGACTTTACGTACTGAAGGCTGATGTCTCAGCTCCCAGAGGGACAGCAACAAGTGCCTGACTGTGTGCAGAGGAGACTTACAGCTGCTTCCAAACTGGCATTTGGCCAGTCCTGCTGCTTTCACTCCTCACATCCACTTCTAGAGGTGCCTGGAACTGCCAACCCCATAGCTTCCCGGAGCTCTGCAGTAAAACCAGGTTCTCAACTGTTCTCATTTCTTTCCTACGAAGTCGTTTTCTCAGGCACTTCTAAGTCACTTACCATTCATCTATTTTCTTGAGAGTTTCCAAAACTTTGTTGCCATTTATAGGCATCCTAGTGGATTGATGCTTTTTTAAAAAATTAAAATTCCCTGTAATTTTAATGGGATTTCAGGAAGGAACTATGATAAACAACCACATGTAGTTATAAGAAGTCTGGGAAGTGAAGACTTTATTCAGAGGATTCAAGTCTCCAGCTATAACTGTGCATTCTGTTATCACAGACACAGACAACAGATAATGAAGGAGAACCAGCAATCCCTGCCACACAGGCAGCTGGTTTTTGAGACAAACTGAGGCCATTTTTCAGTAGAGCAGGAGAGGTGTACGTCTGCGGGTGGGTCTTGGGGACTGGTGTGAGGAACGAAGGAAATATCTGAAATATTAATAACAAATACAGAGACGTGTCACGGAGAAATGAATAAATGCTTTATTTAGTTCATTCATTCCCGAAGCTTCACAACTCACCCTCCCACTGTCAAATAAGTCACATATAACACAGTCCCTACCACCTCCCCACCCAAGAGAGCACTGTAGGGACAGTGTCACCATGATGGAAAGTCATGTGTTTCAAACATTTTAGAGGCACTTTCTCTTCAGACTAAAAACCCACTAAATAAAACAGGCTCATCCCAGTTTAAACCTGTGCAACACTATGAGTGCCTCCCTGGAGCACGGGGGCCCCCAAGCAGTGGAGAGAAGCCGTTTAGACTCCCAGTTAGAGATGCCCCTCTCTGCAAATCATGAGCAGCTCTCCAGAGAACCGCTGCCTCTACCTGAAGTGCAGCATATACAAAGATGTCACGTGATCAATTCTCCTCTCCAATGAGATAAACAGTACACAGAATTAAGGCATTTGGGGGGAGTCAACGGGGAGTAAAGCATTCATTACAGTTACAATAACCTACCAAAGATGTCCATCCCATTTCTGAAAGCGCCTAACCAAGCCCAAGTGCAGCAACAGCCATGGTCCCAGCTGCTGCAGATAAGTGTGGTCACTACCAAAGAGAAAGCAAAGACCCAGGGCTGATGCCAGTGCTCCCACAGCACGTGAGCATGTCACACCGCACGTGCACAACACCAGACAGAAACCACGTGGCTGTGCAAACAGTGCAGGGAGGAGCAGGGGTGCTGCTGGCTAAACCACAGCAGCAAACTGAGGTGATGACACACGGGAGAGCCACGCTCAGACACCACACAGACCTGGACATGTGCACACGCACACATCACATGGTAGAGGTCTGAGATCCATGCAACTTAATAAAGAAAGGATCCTCATGCCCTCCAGACACTGAGCAACTATGAGTTAAGGCAACAGAAGCCACCTCCACCCTCGCTCACTTCCCCATCCAACCGTCTCCCTACAATTTACGGCGTATATTCCGCAGACCACTGCACTTTAGAACCTGCGTGTCCCTCCCGCGGAACTCTCCGAGGACAGGATCCCACTGACCACTCGTGTGCATTTCAGTCATTTTATTCCACATCAAAGGAGTCAGGTTGGAGGATGGGGAGCGTGAGAAGGGGAGTGAGGCCTAAGTGAGTGAGGGAGAGATGCCAGGCAGCCGAATCAGACACTTCCAGGAGGGAGAGCCAAGCTGGTGGGGCACCCAGACCCCTTGGGCCCGGCTGCTGAGTGCCTGGCAGGCAGCCCCAGGGGCAGGGGAATAGCCTGAGCCCTGGCACCCGAAGGCCCACCCCACCACCAGCGCCAAGCCTTGAGGTGCCTCAGATGCCCAGGGTAAGCGGCAGCCCCACCAAGGAGCCACGCTAGCTTCCTGGGAGTGTCCTTCGGGGGTGGCCAGAGGCCCACCTCCCAGGGACAGTGCTGTCATCGGCACACACAAGCACGCGCTCCTGACCCGCCTGGGGACTGCAGAGCCTGTGCCTGGACTACCAGGCAGTGGAGCCATGGGCTCTCCTTCAGCCACAGACAGGCCACTGGAGACTCCAGGAGGAACTCCTCAGTCATGAACACAGGCTGTAGACAGACTGTGGGTCCCGACACTGGGTCTCAGAGCCTGACCAACTTAAAAAGAAGTTCTGGGATCTGAGGAAGGGCAGCCAACATTTTAATCTGCAACCAGGTGCTTTTAAAAAAAAACAATGTTGCCCTTTATTATCACCTTCATTACATAAAAGGACATTTTATCACCCAAATTAGGAAGAACATAATCTCAGATTAAAAGACAACCCTCTAAATGGAGTAAACTTGACTTCCTATGTTATTTCACACGTGTCCCTGCCCTTCTGACCAGTGCAGGAGGCCTGTGTCACGGTCGCCATGACTCTCGCTGTCCCCGGGGCACAGAGCCCAGCTGACCAGCAAGGCCACAGGCCGTCAGCACCTCAAAGGCACACCCACTGAGGAGAGGGACCACGTGCACAAAGACAGCCGCTGCCACCTCACCAGGACAGCTCACGTGCCAGTGCTTTCACAGACATTCTCCCGCGTGTCCGCCTGTCCTGCCGTCAGAAGGCGGCCTCCCCAGGGCCGGGCCCGCTCAGGGCCAGGCAGCAGGCAGCTCAGCACAGAAGAGCCTTCTTCTCCAAGGCAGACTTTCCCTGGCTCGGTCCAACCTTGCCTGCAGGCTCCTCTCTTAGACTCCTGCATGACCCTTCCATTTGAAGAGTCAATTCACAGAAGAAAGGGGAAAAATGATGGCACGTAGGCCTGATAACAGAAACATATTCAACATGAGGAAGTTGTACTGAAAAAAAAAATTGTCCTTTCTTTTTAAAACGTCCTGTTTAACAAGCGCATGTTGACTAAAACTTATCAAACGTCAAAAGAGAACATCAAAACTAAGCATGACGACCTTGAACCCTTTCCTGGAATACGGCAGGGCATAAATAAATAAATACATAAATACCAGAAATAATATGAAAAGGCACGGATACATATGACATTGAAGGGTTTCGGAAATACATTCGGGAACTCCCACCAGGATGCCAAAGCGGAACCCTCTCCACGGTCTCAGCGCCGCCGCACATCCCCAGCCCCACCCCCACCCGTCCACTGCAGCCGAGGCCGCGAGCACAGGATTCCTTCGGCCCGATGGCCCTCAGGCGCCCCAGGGACAGTGAGGACACTTCTGAGCCAGGCTGGGGGCCCCGGCTCCTGCCCACCGGTCGGTCTGTCGTGCCCTGCCCCTTGGGCATGGTGCTCTGGGCCACAACCTCATCACCCAAGTCCACGTTTCCTGGCTACGTGGCAGTAGGCACCCCGGGGCTTGGAGCCTGGGCTTTATAAAGTGCTCTGTGGAGAGAATGACTCCTTCCTAGTCTGTACCCTACCTATCCCTGCCAACAACAGAAAAAGGGAGCTTTAGTAACATGAGGCTCAAAACAAGGAGGAATGGCCTTAAGTATCTAGCTATGCTGTTTTCAGAGTCTTGTCTGGCACGTATGGAATTTCTAACTAGAGGCTGAACCTCAGTTGCTGGGATTCTGAAAAAATTATCTAAAGGCTGGCTGAACACAGAAAGTCAACCTGCCTCTATAAAGGACGACTGGCCCTGAGCCTACCTCGCTCTGGGGTGGTGCGGGGGGCCCCCACTCCCTGGCTCAGTCCTTCCCCAGTCCCAGTCCTCCCCAGTCCCAGTCCTTCCCTGGCCAGGTCTGGGCCAGGCCCAACAATGAGGATCAACTCAGTCCAGTCCTTCTAGAGGACCCCAGAAACAAGTCCTACACTCACATCACCCCGCACAGCAGCCTGACAGCCACCCCGCCAGGCCAGCAGGGGGCCCTTGCCTCCATGCAGCCCCACACTCCTGCCTGGCAGAGCCCCCGATGCTGCTTTCCAGGCCTGTGAACAGAGTCACCTCCTACCCCAGGGAGGCTCTGTCCCTAACAAACCCCTGCAGGAAATGCCCACCAGGGCACACAGGGTCCTACGAGCCTGAAGCACGGCCCCCAGGAAGGGAATCCAGGCCAAAGGGCAGCTGCAGCAGCGTAAAGGGAGGTGAGTGACTGCTCCTGAGACTCCTCTAGCCAGACTGAGAAAGAGACTCCTCTAGCCAGACTGAGAAAGTGACATGACGTGCTGCCTTGCGCCCCAGGGACACTCCCTCCAGTGGTTCCGCCCCCTCTCTGGCGGCTCCGCCCCCTCCTGCGGCTCCAGCTATCCTACAACCCTTCTCTATACCAGGGAGAGCCCTCCCCCAACAGCTGCAATCGAAACCACTGCCCAGAGCTGCTGAGTCCCACCACGAGGGCCACGGGCACACTGTCGCTCTCCCGAACCAAATCCCCGCAGCACTTGGATCTGGTGGCAAAGGCACCATCAGCCACCTGCTGGCGGCCCCTCCTCTCTCAGGACGCCTCTCCTGCTGCAGGTGGAACCCAGAGCTCTGAATGCAACCCACCCAGCAGGTTCGGAGCCAAAAGCGGCAGCATACAGCCCACTTTTGAGCCTCCAAGGCCGCAGCCTCAGCTTGCAATGAGCTCCAATGGCTGCATCTTCCCTTCTGAATCACTGATGACTTCTCTCCCCTCAGACCTCATTCCTGTGCACATGGGCCGGCCTGGCTTCCAACACACATCCATCCATGCCAGGAGGCGTACTCAGAATTCCTCAATCACGGAAGACCATGACCAGACACTGCCTGTCTGGTCAGTGAAGACACACAATAATGCTGATAATTAAATAAACCCATATCATTTGTTCAACTGTTACAGAAAATCTAAACACAGATGTGAAATCTGCCCATCTCTAAACACTTTCCATGGATCCACCCAATGGTCCTGAGGCCTCAACAAACAGATGTGATTTCCCTGCAAACAGTGGCACCTGGACGCTTCAAAGAGGCAGCCTCCAGCCCACCTGTGCCGACATGACACACACCTGGCCACGCAGCCCTGCCCACAGCCGAGCTGTTGGGTGATAACCCAGATCATTCCTCTCCCTTCCCCCAAACCCCGGCAGGCCACAGGAGACCTCTAACCTCACTGCTATCCCTCTTTTCAGTTCTAGAAGCAATTACCAAGACATTAGGTCCAAACAAATGAAGCGCAATCAACCAAACACCAGATATTCTGTCCACAGGACACCATAGAACTGAAAGCTCTGAACCACCCAGAAGATGAGTGAAGTTTCTATTTCGCAGTGCGTGCGCAGACTTCTGTTAGAACTGGCAGTGGATGCTGTTGGACGGTCCTTGGTCTGAGTGGAGGCAGTGGGCCTCCTGAAATCAGTGGACTTCTGGAAGCTCCCCAAAGTGAAATGGCAGAGAACTTGTGAGACTGTTGGCATGATGCTAGGCACAGCTGGGTGTGGTGCTAGGTGTCGAGCTCTGAGCGTTACCTAAAGAGACTGTGAGCACTGCAGGTACTGATCTTGAGACATAAAGCCAACCCAAGTGATCAGGAAACCATCCTTGAATGAAGCCAACTGACATGATGCCCCCACCAGATAGAGAGAACACTGAGGTGGCAAGGAAAGCATGTGTGTGTAAACATCACATGTTCAACAGAGGAGCTGGGAACACAAACTCACAAGTTCAGGAACTGCATTTCTGTACTCTACTTTTTACAAACTCCCTTTTCATCTGACTGCAGTCAAGCCACCAAGCTGAGAAGTGAACCCAGAAGCAGTCTGGAAGATGCCAGTCCTCTCCACTCAGGACATCAACAGGCCTCCAGCCTCGGCCCCAACTTGCTCACATTTCAAGGCCCACTGCACTAATTTCCAAACAGACTGAGGAAGCACAAAATGAAGTTGTGTAGGAGCCTCCTGGCTGATACTGATAATGACCCCAAGACTGTCCGATGCCCAAACACCTGAGATAGAACACAGTCCAGGGGAACAAAGCCAGTCCTGCTTCACCTGCAGCCAGGCGGGACTCAGCAACACACGATGTGGTCACGCGGCGAGAGTCGGTGTCAACTTGCACTGCAGGTCACCGCCGCCTCTTCACTGCAATCAACGGCGCTCCAGAATTCTACTCGTAAAGCAGAAACTTTTTTATGGGGTCTGGCAGAGGCAGCGAGGGGATCAGATGGAGGCGGTATTTGCCGAGTGCTCTTCTCACAGCCACGCGGCACAGATTCAGCAGGGACCTGGGGACACCTGGAACGCGGGGGAGGAAAGGCAAAGACAGAGGAAGAGGGGGTTAATACCATTTCTCCCCTATCGCCTCAGACCAGAGGCTGGTGGGGATGGCAGGCAGGACACACCAGTGCTTGCTGCCAGCATCCCAATTTCAGAGGAGAGCTGGCTCTGGTGACAAAGGACTGTAACCTGCTCCTTCATCTGCACAAGGAGCAGAATCTTCACTATCCAAGCATCTGCTCACCTCTGCTGAGTTCCCTAGGCAGAGAAACTAGAGCTGACCACTGCGAGCCCTGACCCTTGCCCTCTGTCAGCCTCTGCTCTTGGTCCACCCCAAAGCTCCAAAGGGGTTTGAGGGGGACAGACCAAGCAACTGAGGAAGGTAGGCTGAGAATTTTACTCTGGGTGAAAAAAAGCCTCACTGTGTCCCTGCCTTGTCAAACAGGCATGAACACAGGCAGCCTAACTATCAGCATGGCTCCAACTGACCAGTAACCAACTCTCAACAGGAGCAAGTTTTAATGACTGGATTAGGGAAAGCCAGTAACAAGAACACAACACACAGAAGTTCTGAAGAGGTAAGGGACTGGGGAAAGGTGGTCACTCAGATGCCCTCAAGACCCAGGTGGGAAAGAGGCCAGGTGTGGGCAGGTCAGAGGGAGCACCGAGGGTCAACTCCTGAGTCCCGGAGAATGATAACGAGACCAAGCCACGGATCAACCCCAAACTCCCTGTGCATGAACTTAACTCCCTGGAAAAGCCCTTCTTCATAAATAAGCAAACCTCAGACTTAATTCTAGCAAAAATCAGGCTGAATTCACAATCCAGAATGATGGTATTTGAGTGGAATTGAAGAAGGGGGAGTGAGGGGCCCTAGAGAAGGAAGAACTTGAAATCTATTGTAAAGCAAACACTTAAAAGCCATAAACGCATGAGTGAAAGAATTTCAGATCACAAAGTAGAGAAAAGGAGTAAAGAGAACATAATCCCAGGAACTTTGAGAACATGTATTATTACAGATTCCTTGCTATTAACCCCTGGTGTCCAGGAACTTAAAAAGAAACTAATCTAGAAGACCATTCTAAAAAATTCCTAGTCCTATCTGAAGGTTCTGACCAAGTGCTAATTAGGAGGTTTTTTTTTCACTGCTGCAACTTGGTTCATTCAACTGACTTAAAGAGACTGCCAGGCAGAGCTGAATTAAGGCCACTTACTTCTGGCTTCTTTAAAGACCTGCAGCGCCTCGGGGTCCACCTTCCTCCTGCCTCTCGACTCTGGGCCCAAGGACTCCCACTTGACCAGGTTCAGGTTGGCTCCGAACTCCACCAGCAGGCTGACGAAGGCTGCCTCGCAGCCGTGACGCAGGACAGCGTCCATGACACAGCCGGGCGAGCCCCTGTAGAAACCCTGCGTGTTGACGGGGCCGTTGCAGTTGAAGTCCGGGTTCGCCCCCGCCTGCAGCAGCAGCTTGAAGCACTGCAGGTTGTGGTAGGCAGCACTGATGTACAGCGGGCAGACCACCAAGGAGGTGAGCCGCCGTGAGAAAGGGGGCTGGGCGTCAGGAGTCAGGTGGTGGTTGACGTCGACGTCTGCCCCATACCTGCAGGGAGACACACGGAGTCAGGCCAGCACCGTCAGCAGATCTCAGCCGCGCCTGCAGGGACAGCCCGATGCCCGAAGCACCGGCGTGTCCCCTGCTTGCAGTGGACCCGTGACTCCCAGCAGGCACCACGGCAGTTCAGAACCTTGGGATCCTCTCACACAAGAAAACTCATAAGGGAATTCTTTCAAACCTGTGAAGGCCCAACAATCCCAAGACTATTTTAACTATGTCAAGCAAAGATAAAGAAGGAAAATCCCCAAATTCATCTTATGCAATTAACAATAGAATAAACCCCAAACCAAACAAAGGTCATACCATAAAGAAAAATTACCAGTGACTTGCACTTATGAGCATCAACTTACAACCTCCAATAAAATGTCAGCAAAGGGACTCCAAAAACATTACGAAAGCAACACATGATGACCTCATGGGGGTTATTCCAAGGGTGGTTCCTATATTAGAAACTCTATTAACGTAACCCATCATATTCACAGAACTAAGGGGAAAAGTTGAGGATGTGACTGGTGATGGAAGGAAGGTCCAGTGCTGTAAAGAGAAATATTGCATAGGAACCTGGAATGTTAGGTCCATGAATCAAGGCAAATTGGAAGTGGTCAAACAGGAGATGGCAAGAATGAACGCCAACATTTTAGGAATCAGCAAACTAAAATGAACTGGAGGGGGTGAATTTAACTCAGATGACCATTGTATCTACGGCTGTGGACAAGATTCCCTTAGAAAAAATGGAGTACCATCATAGTCAACAAAAGAGTTGGAATTTGCAGTACTTGGATGCAATCTTTAAAATGACAGAATGATCTCTGTTCGTTTCCAAGGCAAACCATTCAATATCACAGTAATCCAAGTCTATGCCCCGACCAGCAATGCTGAAGAAGCTGAAGTTGAACAGTTCTATGAAGACCTACAAGACCACCTGGAACTAACACCCAAAAAAGATGTCCTTTTCATTGTAGGGGACTGGAGCAAAACCAGAAAGTCAAGAAACACCTGGAGTAACAGGGAAATTTGGTCTTGGAGTACAAAATGAAGCAGGGCAAAGGCTAATAAGAGTTTTGCCAAGAGAACACACTGGTCATAGCAAACACCCTCTTCCAACAACACAAGAAGAAGACTCTACACATGGACATCACCAGATGGTCAATACCAAAATCAGATTGGTTATATTCTTTGCAGCCAAAGATGGAGAAGCTCTAAACAGTCAGCAAAAACAAGACTGGGAACTGACTGTGGCTCAGATCAACTCCTTATTGCCAAATTCAGACTTAAATTGAAGAAAGTAGGGAAAACCATTAGACCATTCAGGTATGACTTAAATCAAATCCCTTACGATTATACAGTGGAAATGAGAAATAGATTTAAGGGACTAGATCTGACAGAGTGCTGATGAACTACGGACGGAGGTTCGTGACGTCGTACAGGAGACAGGGATCAAGACCATCCCCAAGAAAAAGAAATGCAAAAAAGCAAAATGGCTGTCTGAGGAGGCTTTACAAATAGCTGTGAGAAGAAGAGAAGTAAAAAGCAAAGGAGAAAAGGAAAGATATACCCATGTGAATGCATTAGTTCCGAAGAATAGCAAGGAGAAACAAGAAAGCTTTCCTTGGTGATCAGTGCAAATAGAGGAAAACAATAGAATGAGAAAGACTAGAGATCTCTTCAAGAAAATTAGAGATACCAAGGGAACATTTCATGCAAAGATGGGCTCAATAAAGGACAGAAATGGTATGGACCAAACAGAAGCAGAAGATACTAAGAGGTGGCAAGAATGCACAGAAGAACTGTACAAAAAAGATCTTCACAATCCAGATAATCACGATGGTGTGATCACTCACCTAGAGCCAGACATCCTGGAATGTGAAGTCAAGTGGGCCTTAGGAAGCAGCACTATGAACAAAGCTAGTGGAGATGATGGAATTCCAGTTGAGCTATTTCAAATCCTAAAAGATGATGCTGTGAAAGTGCTGCACTCAATAGGCCAGCAAATTTGGAAAACTTAGCAGTGGCCACAGGACTGGAAAAGGTCAGTTTTCATTCCACTCCCAAAGAAAGGCAATGCCAAAGAATGCTCAAACTATTGCACAACTGCACTCACCTCACATGCTAGTAAAGTAATGCTCAAAATTCTCCAAGCCAGGCTTCAACAATATGTCAACTGTGAACTTCCAGGTGTTCAAGCTGGATTTAGAAAAGGCAGAGGAACCAGAGATCAAATTGCCAACATCCGCGAGATCACTGAAAAAGCAAGAGTTCCAGAAAAATCTATTTCTGCCTTATTGACTATGCCAAAGCCTTTGACTGTGTGGATCACAACAAACTGTGGAGAATTCTGAAAGAGATGGGAATACCAGACCACCTGACCTGCCTCTTGAGAAATCTGCATGCAGGTCAGGAAGCAACAATTAGAACTGGACATGGAACAACAGACTAATTCCAAACAGGGAAAGGAGTACGTCAAGACTGTAAACTGTCACCCTGCTTATTTAACTTATATGCAGAGTACATCACAAGAAACACTGTGCTGGAGGAAGCACAAGCTGGAATCAAGATTGCCGGGAGAAATATCAATAACCTCAGATATGCAGATGACACCACCCTTACGGCAGAAAGTGAAGAAGAACTAAAGAGCCTCCTGATGAAAGTGAAAAGAGGAGAGTGAAAAAGTTGGCTTAAAGCTCAACATTCAGAAAACTAAGATCATGGCATCCAGTCCCATCACTTCATGGCAGATAGATGGGCAAACAGTGGAAACAGTGGCTGACTTTGCTTTTTTGGGTTCCAAAAATCACTGCAGGTAGTGACTGCAGCCATGAAATTAAAAGACACTTACTCCTTGGCAGAAAGGTTATGACCAACCTAGACAGCATACTAAAAAACAAAGACATTACTTTGCCAACAAAGGTCTGTCTTGTCAAGGCTATGGTTTTTCCAGTAGTCATGTATGGATGTGAAAGTTGAACTATAAAGAAAGCTGAGCACCTATAAAAGCATCAAAATTGATCCTTTTGAACTGTGGTGTTGGAGAAAACTGTAGAGACTCCCTTGGACTGCAAGGAGATCCAACCAGTCCATCCTAAAGGAAATCAAGCCTGAATATTCATTGGAAGGACTAATGTTGAAGCTGAAACGACAATACTTTGGCCACCTGATGTAAAAAACTGACTCACTGGAAAAGCCCCTGATGCTGGGAAAGATTCAAGGTGGGAGGAGAAGGGGACGACAGAGGATGAGATGGTTGGATGGCATCACCAACTCAATGGACCTGAGTCTGAGTAAGCTCCGGGAGCTGGTGACGAACAGGGAGGCCTGGCGTGCTGCAGCCTATGGGGTCGCAAAGAGTCAGACACGACTGAGCGACTGAACTGAAGGGGAAAAAGCCATAATTCTCTCTCAAACTCAAAAGAGGCATATGACAAAATTCAACACTTAGACATGTTTTAAAACACTTGATAAAAACAGAACATGAAGAATACTTCCTTAACATGATGAAAAATATTTCCTCATGCCAGAAGTCAGCATCTCACCTAACAGGCAAACATGAGCAGCAGCTCAGCCAGGAGCAAGACACACGGTCCCACTTTCTGGCCCACTATTTCTAAAGGCGTGTTTTTCTTTTAAAGTATTAGTGTAATTAGACAGAGAAAGCAATTAGCTGATTAAAATTTGAAAGCAAGAGGTATTTTTTCCTATTTACAGAGGACATGACTATGTCTGGAAAGCCCTAAATAATTAATGAAAATACAATCAAGAAGCAATGAAGTAGCAGGTTTTATACCAACAGTCTTTACATATTCAAACAAAAACAAGTTACAAGATAAAGTGACAAATATTTCATTTCTAACAGCAAAATAAACTTTAAAGTGAGATAGCTAAGCATAAATGTAACAGTAAATGTCCAAAGTTTGCATGAGAACTGTATTTTATAATTAGAAAAAAAACATTTTTTTTGAAAGTCACAAAAGCAGACACAAGCAAGAAAAACATACCACAGTCTTGGATAAGAACACCCAACCTCATTAAGAGATCAGTAAGTTTATTAATACAAATGAAAATACTCTTCCTAGACCTAAATAAGTTGATTATAAATATAAATACATAAAAATAACATCCCTGAAGCTAAATAAGTTCATTATAAAGTTCATTTGGAAGATCAAACAGGACAAGATATAAAAACAAAGTTTTTAACATGAAAATTAAAGAAAAACTTTTTCATGCCAAAAAAACAGCAATAAGTGAAAAAACTGGAGAAAAGATAACAAACGGTTAACATCCTTACTCTATAAAGACCTTCTGAAAGGAGAAGATCAACAGTCCTACAGGTACATGAGCCAGAGACAGAGGAAAGGATGGTTAGCCTCGCTCATACAGAAACGCAAATTAAAACTACTCAGAGACATCACTTCTTACCTTTCAGACTGCAGAAAATCCAAAAGCTTACTGACCAGGCTTTAAAGAAAAAGGAAGTCCTATCCATTTCTGAGGGTCATACAAAATGGAGCAATCCCTGCAGAGGGAAATCTGTAACATCTGCAAAACTCTGAAAAGCCGTATACACAAGGCAGTTCATTAAAACAGCATCCACAGCAGCTGACGGCAGGTGACAACCCACAGGTTCATCAGGAGGGACTGAGTGATCGGTGGCCAACCCCAGGTGGACTGTCCGACAAGGGACAAGGGGCAGGGCAGTTGCTGCGCTGGGACGGTCTCCAGGTCACTGACGAGCGAGGAACACAGGACAAGGAGCAGGCAGTGTGCTACTGCCCACCTTGGGATGAAGGCTCCATGATCAGCGCGCACATGACACACACCTAGACACACAGGCAGGTCTGCTTAGTTTTCAGTGATGCAAGGATAAACCACAAAACTTCTTAAATGGTTCTCTACAGGGCAGGGATGAACCAGGTGAGGAGAAGAAGCTAAACTTCTTTTAATACACTTTGTTTTACAGATGTGACTTTGGAACCATGTAAATACACAATGTAAAAAACTAAACAGCAATTCCTAAAAACGGAAAGCAAAAGGAAACACCTTAACCCAACTGTGGGTCCAGCTGATGCCCGTCTGTCCTGCCCACCAAGCTGGCTCTTCTTTCAGGTCCATGGCACACTGAGAGCAGCCAGACTGTTCCGAGCACCAGATTCGCCTGCAAGGCCTGCAGCTTCGAGCAGCTCCAGAGGTGGGAGCACTCTCCCCGGCCCTGAACTAACCTTTACAGCTGTCCAGGAACTCCTCTCCTGACTCTCAGAGGCAGCCTGGATGTGAGGGTGAACAGAACACAGGCAGACACAGGAGCCACCTGACCTGGAAACCTCATTATCCACCAGAGCCTTCATGATCCCCTCGAGGCACCTGCCCTTGTCACTGAGCTCAGAGACACCCGAATACATGGCTTTCTATCAGGCATGTAAAGTTCTCTCAGGCCAAGCGCAAACTACCTACTGGTTGTTTCACTCTAAGCAGAGGCCACTGACTACAGCAGGGAGGGTGGCCTGGCTCAGTGTCGGAGTCCAGGCCTAGTCAAGACGGTGCCTGCTAAGGATGCTGCCCGGTGAGGGTGGTGAGGGGCCATGTGTGGGAGGGGCAGGAGCACAGGAACTGGTTACACTGAGGAATAAGAAGCAAGCACATCAGAGGTAAGGGGAGGGCTTCCCCCACAGCCCAGTGGTTAAGACTGCTTCCACTGCAGGGGGTGCAGGTTCGATCCCTGGTTGGGGAAGTTCTACATGCCATGATGTGTGGCCAGAGGAGGAGGAAAAAGAAAAAGTAAGGAGAACCAGGTCTCTCAATGTCAAAATCATAAATTTGGAGAGGGAGAAAAGCAGGATGACATGGGGCAGCTTCGAGCAGCCCCAGAGGTGGGAGTGCTCTCCCCAGCCCTGAACTAACCTTCACAGCTGTCCAGGTGCTGAACTGGACTAAGGCCTTGGGCTATACTCTTTAACCATCGGTGCATAATGGACACAGGAATGTAGATGGAAATGTGTCCAGTAAGAGGGCCTGCAAGCAGCAACACCGACAAGCAATAACCACTCCCACTGTCCAGATCTTGGCTTTTCAACATCATTCTCCTTGGAGAAATGACAGAGCCCAGGGCTGAACCAGGCAAAGTACGTACGAGCCGAGGATAAGTTTAACTCCACAGGAAACCATGAGTCGAACATAAATAAATGGATTAAAAATTTGATGAGGAATAAGATACATACATGGTTGCAAAGTACCTATCCACGAAAGTATTTATTAATCACAGCGGGAAAAAGAGGAGCTTCACAACAGAGAAACCTGGCAGACACCGCCCTGGTCAAAGAACAAAAGGGAACGTCAGCAGTACTGGGACCAATGAAACCAGGCGCCGCTGGATCGCATGCAACGAGAACAGAGCCTGGCTTCTGAGACCGCCGCCCTGGAGCAAACACTGGTTGGCAGCACTGTGCACGGAGCCCCACTGCCCTCCCAGCCCCGGGACGCCCCACAGATGCTGTCGGCACAGTCTGTCTCATCTGAGGGCAGGAGGGATGACGACGGGGTCCGCCGTGCCGTGCAGGGGTCCAGGGCTTGGTAAACACGCAGGCCAACTCTCACAGCCCAGCCGGCAAGCCTGTTTCATCATCAGTCTTTTCCCCAGAACTGACAGAGCTGAGGAAGAGCTGAGGCACGCGGACCCACGGGCTCACAGGACAGCCTGCTCCCCCACTGATGCCATGGAGCACCATCAGCCACTACAGATGCACAAGTCACCCGTTCTACAAACTGTCCTAGGAGCGACTAGAGAACCATTCTGACACACAAACCAAACCAGATAGAAACTGCTACTTCATTTCATACAACCAATTAAGAGACCCAGATTTCAAGCACTGAAATCTTTTTCCTCCTTATTCTCAGGAAGATGTTTTCCAGAATGTTTGTCATTTTGGGCAACACGACAATCTGGTATTAGCTGAGCTGTGGGAAAGACAGCCTTCATCCGCTCATAAAAACGTACTGGCTGGGATCCAGTTAATTTTAATCCTGAGTATTTTCCAAAATTCCCGTACTGCTTTTAATATCGCTTGCCAGGAACCATGGGACAACTGCATAAATCAACATAACTTTTGCACACACAGAAATACCACTCCTTACCTTTATAAAACAAAACACCAAGGGAATGAGAAGTAACAAAACGGAGGCTGCTTGCAAAGGGATATCAGACTACAACAGTGACAGAGAGCCCTGCCCATGAGGGACAGTGACACAGGGAAGGCAGGAGTTGCGTTTGGATTACATGTAGGCTTTGTTCAGTAACTTAACTCCATTCTTCAGAAGTCAATTACCGGGTCACTTAGCACATAGGAAGCTTTACGACAGAACAGTACATGCTCTCCGCGCCTCACAGCACAAGTAACATCCTGTGCTCCGGCAGGGAACAAATGTCTGAATAACGTGTTATCAAGAAGAGCATCTGGGTATGTATCTCAGAGTCAAGCCTGAGGCTAATTCAAAGCAGCAGTGCATCATGAATTGACTCAAGTGCCCCACGGGATTTCTGGAACCAGGACGAAATTTCACGGATTGATCCTGTGCCTGTGCTCAGTCGTCAGTTGTGTCTGACTCTTTGCGGATGGTATGTAGCCTGCCAGGCTCCTCTGCCCATGGGGTTTCCCAGGCAGGAATACTGGAGTGGGTTGCCATTTCCTCCTCCAGGAGATCTACCTGACCCATGGATCAAACTCACATCTCCTGCACTGGCAGGCAGGTTCTTTATCACTGAAAGTGAAAGTCATTCAGTTGTGTCTGACTCTTTGCGACCCCATGGATATACAGTCCACGAAATTCTCCAGGCCAAAATACTGGAGTGGGTAGCCATTCCCGTCTCCAGGGGATCTTCCCAAATGAGGGATCGAACCCAGGTCTCCCGCAATGAAGGCAGATTCTTTACCAGCTGAGCCACAAGGGAAGCCCAAGAACACTGGAGTGGGTAGCCTATCCCTTCTCCAGCAGATCTTCCTGACCCAGGAATCAAACTGGTGTCTCCTGAATTGTAAGCAGATTCTTCACCAGCTGAGCTACCAGCGAAGCCCTGGATTGACCCTACTGGATACATTTCCAAATTAATGACTTACATTCTCCAAGATGCAAAGACATGGGATTGAAGTGGCTTAGATTCTTGGGCTAGAAATCCTTAAAAAGAAAGGGGGCAAAAAGCATTGCATTCCTTTATCCCTCTAACAGAACAACCATATCACCCTCATTTATCTTTCCAAAAGCCAATTCCAGAGTCATGTGATACGTAAAACCTTCTGATATAATAAATATATTCTCAATACCTATATTTAAAAACCATGTTCTGCACTGGGTTAGATGCCCTCAGAACCTCCCACTGTGGCCTGTAACAATGCTATAGTCCTCCTCCGCAGTCCTTCCTGACACAGACAACCGGCTATATAAACTCCACTCAGTCCAACCACAGAACAAACTGCCTCCAGAGCAAGGGAGGGGAAAGAAAGCATCCGTGGTAGAAAGAATTCACTGGAGCACAGGACTAAAGATGCAATCTCGTTCAAACTGATTAAATGACAATCATTAGTGCAATTAAAGTAAGACCATAAACCATCTAAAACAACAGAAAGGGAAAGCAAAGAAAACACATATCATGGAACACAGACATAAAATAAAGATATAGTTAAGACAGAAAGATAACAGAAACAGACCTAACATCAGCTATGGCAATAATGTTAACTGTATTAAAAACAAAGAATCCCAGATGGTCAAATAGTAAAAGTGAGCACACAAAGAGTTACTTAAACCCACAAGATTCAAACTAAAAGTGACAGAATGCTATGTAAATGAGCCCTCAATGAAACCAGTGGTTTCCTCTTACTTTCATAAAGGGCATAATCCATAGGCAAGAATTTTTATGAGCCCAATTAGCATCAAAATACAGTAAGCAAAATTATGAGAAATACAAGAGGAAACTGACAAATCACAACAGTAATTAGATACTAACAGACTTCTCTGAATTTGGGGCAGATCCAACAATTAAAACCGTAAAAAACAGAGAGAGGGACTCTGAATAGCATTAACTGAGGCTACAATCTTGTACTATGAAACTACAACACCTGTGGTTTGTACTTTGTTACAAGGATCCACAACAAAGCAGTTTGATATTAAAAAATAATTTTTTAAAAAAAGAATCTTCAACATGAACATTATATGGTCTGTATTATCTGGGCACTATACAATAAAGTTAAAAGTTCACAGAAGTTTTTATTAAACCAGTAAGAGCCTCAAAACCTATAAAAACAAAGAGGAAATCAACTTCAATTATACCTATTTTACAAGTTTAGCAAAAACAAAGCTCTAGGCAAAGGTAATTTAATAACCTTAAAAGTTTACATTGTTAATCAAGAAAACAATGAATAAGCATGCAACTCAAAAAGTTAAAGAAAAAGTAAAGTAAGATCAAGGAAAACAGGGAAAAGATAGATAAAAATAGAAATTAACCAGTAAGAAAATAAGAGAACTGATAAAGCTAAGAAGCAACTTTAAAAAGACAAAACAAGATCACCAGCCCAGGTTGGACGCATGAGACAAATGCTCGGGGCTGGTGCACTGGAAAGACCCAGAGGGATCGGGTGGAGAGGGAGGTGGGAGGGGGGATCGGGATGGGGAATACATGTAAATCCATAGCTGATTCATGTCAATGTATGGCAAAAACCACTACAATACTGTAAAGTAATTAGCCTCCAACTAATAAAAATAAATGGAAAAAAAATAAATAAAAAGACAAAACAGACAAATCCTGTCACAAGTCTACTTTGAGATCGGGAGAAAATAAGGAATGAGAAGGTGGCTGCAGGCACCGGCAGACAGCCTTGGCCCTGCAGTGGCCGCTGCGGGCGGCGGGGCCCAGCCTCTCAGCACTGACCTGATGAGGGCCTTCAGGATGTCCGCCCGGCCCACCCGCGAGGCATGGTAGACGGGCGTGCTGCGGTGGTGCCGGCTTCCATTGGGGTCAGCGCCGGCCTCCAGGAGGATCTGGGCACTCTCCAGGTGCCCGTTCACCACAGCCACGTACAGGGCCGTCTGTCCCTTCACGTCCACCAGGTCCACCTCGGCCCCCTTGCGGATAAGGAAGTCCACGCAGTTCCCGTGGCCCGCGGTGGCGGCGATACGCAGGGGCGTGCAGGGGAGCCAGCCGCAGCACCACACGGACTTCTCGTTGATGCGGCTGAGAGAGAGAGCACAGGGAGCCGGGCTGGGAGGTGCGGGATACGCCGGCCGCTCCGCCCTCTCCCGGGTGGCCTGCGAGGCCGGGAGCAGGGGGCAGCCTTCACTTTAAGAACGCCTCCAGGTGCTCCGCTGCAGAAGCCCCCATCCCACGGACAAGGAAACCTGAGGCACAGCTAGACAGCACCGGAGCTAAGAGCGCCAATTTCCGGACATGCCGTCAAAGCTCTGTGCTCTACAAAGAGAAGGGCCTGCCCGGGGAGGGGGCTGCAGGATGGAGGACAGGGCCCCAAAACCCCTGGTCACCAGCTGCCACCTGGGACAAGGTAGAGGTCGGACTGCTCCCCGGGACTCAATATCACCCCTGGGGCTAGGTGACCACTGTGGTCCTTCCACCTAACACCACACACATGACGGCCTGCGGGATTCACCACCCTTCCCAGCAGCAGCAGAGGGACATGGTCCAGGCTCAGCCCGCATGGAAAGTGGCACTCAGAGTGAGAGCCCTGTCAAGGAATGCCACGGCCGTGCAGTACACGGACCCACCACATCACCAGCTGAGGCACACATCACCTCAAGCTCCCAGCTCTGAACAAAGCCCCAGGATCCAGATCACCGAAGCAGTGACCCAGAAACATGCAGCAGGTCAGGGTTCCTCCTTCAGCTGTGAACTAGCTTCCACTGGCCAAGGAGGCCAAGGAATGCTCCAAGGACTCATCACCAAAGAAACACATCCCAAAAGAAAAATACCATCAAAACACCAGAGATTCACAGAACCCAATTATTAGAAGAAACAAAAACAGTCCTTGAAAAAGCAATATGAAACTACCTGGTCTAACTGCTAGCTTAACTCTCCTTTATTCTATTGTTATATCTGCAGTACCACAAAAATTTAATGTTTTCTTCGGACTTGAGTCATTGATATCAAATATTCAAGTGCAATCCGTCTATTTGTTCTGTATGATGATCCTTTCCGGGTATTTGAAACTTTTTTATTTTTAATAAAATACCCGTTCTAATGAAATGATGCTAAGACATTAGGAGCGGAGGAAGAAACCTATTTCTGTGTTGTTAGAAATCCTCCTCTCAGGAATGACCCACAAAAAGGGTACAAATATCAGTATCAGTACACAAGCATTTCTCCCATCAAATCGCTGCCAGCCTAGGCCTGAAGGGGAAACAGACACACAGAAAAAGCCTGCAGTTTCCAGATGCAGATGAGCTTCAAACCTATTTGAGACTCCAGCCTGAGACACACAGACAGCTTACAGTCTCTGTGCTCCCCCGGGTGTCTCGAGGAGGGAGATGTGATAGCAAGACTCTGATGCTATTAATCAAGGAAGGGCTTGCACTGGTCACAGGATATGGCAAGGCAACAGGCAGGGCACTATCAACCAAAGGAGCCAGAAGGTGGGCACCCAGATCTCCCTGGGCGATGAGACAGCGGGCCAGAGGCTGAGCCCTGGGCCCTGCAGGCCAATGCCTGAGGCCCTGAGAAGCCAGGGAGAGCATGTCAGGAGTGGGCCGTCAGGAAGGCTGGATACACGGTGGACCCGATGCAATACTTCAAGGAGACTTTCTGTACCCAACTTAGGATAAAAGCCAGACGAGGCTCGCAAAGGGGCAGGGCCGCTGCTGAAAAAGTAACGAGGCTGGCACCAGAGGTAACCTCAGGGAAGCGGACACCCGGACCGCACCAGACGGTCACTGACGGAGCTGGACCTGAACTGGGGTCTCCCCACCCTCCCTCTCTGACTACCGCCCCCAAGCCTGATGGTGCTTCCCTCAGTGCCCTCTGCCCCCACCCTCTGGAGCTGGAAAGCACCAGGGGCTCGGCACCTCGGCAGCGCTCACCTCCGGTAGCTCTCTTCCTGCAGCAGGCTCCGCAGGGTCTGCAGGTCCCCCACGTAGGCAGCGTCGTGCAGCCTCGTGTCCTCGCAGTGCTCCAGCGGGTGGTCACAGAACTGCTCCCTCAGCCACTCCTTCAGATTAGGACCTGCACTGAAGAGAGGGGCGCCTGTCAGCTCCGGGCGGCCCTGCCGGGCCCACCAGCAGGGGGCGCCGCCCACCCAGGAAAGGGTCAGCCTTCAGTGTGCCCCACCTGTGGCGACCCCACGGACTGCAGCCCACCAGGCTCCCCTGTCCACAGAACGCTGCAGGCAAGAGTACTGGCGTGGGCTGCCACTCCCTTCTCCAGGGGATTTTCGGACCCAGGGACTGAACCCACATCTCAGCACTGCAGGCGGTTTCTTTACTGCCTGAGCCACCAGGGGAGCTCTTCCCACCAAGAGGGTGCTCTCCAACTCTCAACAGTACATCATTCCCCTGCCTCCAGAAACTTCCAGAGCCAGAGAGAGGTAGAAAATCTCCCCGAATAAAGCTAGCATGTGCCCAACATCAAACCAGGCAAGAATATAATGTTTAAAACTTTGGCGGGGTGAGGCACCAAAAGAAAAGAGAAGATCCTAAATAATATATTAGCGAAGTGAACTTTAAAATATACATCAAAGTCACCACAGGACTTCCCTGGTGGTCCAGTGCTTAAGACTCCAAACTTCCACTGAAAGGGGCCTGGGTTCCACCTCTGGTCAGGGAACTAAGATCCCACATGCCTCAGTGTGGCCAAAAAATAAAAAATAAGTCACCATAAAATTATTTATTTTTCATTAATTATTTATTATTATTTATTTATCTAATTTATTCCAAGAATGTCAGTATTGGGGGAAAAAAACATATAATCCTCTCCTACATTACAAAAAGATGCTTGAATTTAGCAAAATTCAATACCAAAAAAAGTACTGCTCCTTATAACACAAATGACTCTGCCATACTGATCTAGGTAACAGCCTTGCCACATGGGAGTCCCCGTGAGTGACACACATTTTGGTACCTCAGATGGGTGCACTTTATTGAATATAAGCTATACCTCAGTAAAAAGGAAAAAATTTTAAAATAAAACGATATAAATAGAAAGCCAAACCAATATAATGAAGACTATAAAACTGAGAAACAACAAAGGCTAGAATGAATGGTGAAAACCACACAGTGTATTTTGATGAGAGTCAATGCTAGGAAAATTTTAAGTGATACCAAATAAATTATGGGGTTTAACAAATCTCTTTGGGGACTTTACACAAGATGTGACTAAAATATTCTAAAGGTTTATTTGGAAATAAAAATAAGAAACACTTTCAGCCTTTTCAGTATGTATGAGAAGACATCTACCCTACTAGACAGTAGAAATTACCTCTCATTAGAATATAAAGATAAATAAAACAATCAACTGCCCAGAAAAGAGCTTAGCATAAATAAAATTATATGTAAGAAAGGGGCATCAAAGTAAGTGAGGAATGGGAAGAGTAGTTGCTATAAATGGAATGCTCGTGTCTCCCAAAATGTTCTGCCAAACAATACGCTGGAAGTCCTAACACCCAGGTGATTATTATGGGATAGGTAGGACCTTAGTAGTTAATTAGGTCATGAGGGTGGAGCTGTCATGAATGGGATTAGCACCTTTATAAAAGAGACCCTGAAGAGTTCCATGGCCCTTCTGCCACATGAGGACACAGCAATACGACGGCCATCTATGAACCAGGAAGCCCTCACCAGACACGAAATATGCCAATGCCTTGGTCCTGGACTTACTAGCCACCAGGGCTGTGAAAAATAAATTCCTGCTGTTTGTAAGCCATCCAGTCTATTCTGCTATCACATCCTGAATGGACTAGACCACAAGTACTGTTCACTCTTGAACAATGCAGGTTGGATCTGAAGGGGTCCACTTATACATGGATATTTTCAGCAGTAAATACCACAACACTGCACCGTGGTCAGTGCCTGGTGGAATCCCCAGATGTCCAGGAAACTCAGATGCAGAGGACCCCCAAGTTGTCCCAATGGTCAACTGTAGTCAACAAATTTTGTACAGTGACATACCTACAGCTAACCCTTGAATAGCATGGTCTGAACTACGTGGGTCCACCCACACACCAGTTTTTTTCACTAAAAACACACTACACGACACAATACATGGCTGGCTGAGTTCTCAGATGCAGAACCTCAAATATGGAGGGTCAGCTGTGAAGTCAGAGGATTTCTGACTGTGGCAGAGCTCTGGCAACCCACTGGGTTGTCAAAGGTCAACTGTAATTGAGCTCTTCACCTCACCGTGGAGCCCTAAATGTCTCCAGATAATTAAGAGTTCTATTAACTTAACTACACAGACAGGAGGCAGAAGGAAAGAACATGAACTCAGACTGCTTCACCAAGTCCCCACAGTACCAGGTGGCCTAGCATGTGACCCCGCCACAGGTGGGCTCTCCAATCCTGAAGTTGCTTTTCATATCCAAATCAAATGTTTTGAGTACCTATTGTATACAAGGCTGGGCCACAGTACACTCCAGAATTTGACAGTTCATTAGCGGAGGTTAGACACAAAGGCCCCAGGTGGTTGGGCAGAGCAGGGAGGGTACCTCAAGCACCCGCCATGACCTGGCCTCAGTAGATCAACAAGAAGGCATCGAGAAGCCCTTGGGCCCCCAGGCCAATCCTCCTTCAGAAGTTATTCTCCACTGAGTTATTCACCAACAGAGTGGAAAAGTTCGAAGGAGGAATAAGATTCAGAAGGTGTAAGGAGACTGACACACTTTTGCTAAGTTCTCCTCCAAGCCTCCCTGCGTTGGCCTCTTCCAACCCACCACCTGCCCAGCTCCAGATCCAACATAACTTTACGTTTGCATTTTTCTGATCAGCTTCTCCAGCGACAATACACCACTTAAGCATCAACCTTGACTCCTCTACTCCCAGGCCGGCAACACAGTAAATGCTAAAACAGCATCGCCTGGATATTAAAGAGTGCCTATGTGTAGGGCAGAGTCAGTCTGCCTTCCACCAGATCATCCTCCACACCAGGAAGCAGCAGGCAACCCTCTTCCTCCTACTTGACACCTCTCAGTCCTTCCCTCACTCTCACAGGAGATGATGTCCAGGACCCTAAGGTCTGGCTGTACCTGGGGCTAGTCGATACCAACCAAAGCCTGGGATGGAAAGGGCTTTGTTTGTGTTTTTGTTCACTGGGGTATCAGGTCCTCAATGAACCGTTTACTGGATGAATGAATGGAGGGAACGATGAAAAGTTGCACCTGTCTCTTAAATTCTGGCACATTTAGGAGTAAGGGGTAAAAAAATTCTTAGTTTATTACTAACTAATGAACTCTGTGGAAGGGTGTCTCATTGGATGTGCATGTACCGACCGCAGCACACAGAAGCGCTTGGTACCCAAAGCCAACTCAAAACAGGCAAGGAGGGGAACCGCCACCCACCCACCTCAGCCCACAGGTTAAGAGGAAGCGGCTCCCAAACGCGAGCAAATGCTCTCCCCCTGCAGATTCACACCAGCACAGCAGGAAGATTTCAAGGTGGAGACCCCCAGTCCCGTGGCTATTCTGGGCAGTGGGCGTGAGCCTTTCTAGCCCTCTAAACTAAACTCTGTCGGGGCTGCCTCCCCGGAGGTGGGCAAAGGCCCCTGCAGCGGACCTGCTGTGTCACTGACAGCTCGCTGGGGGTAGCGTTATCGCGTTCCCTTGCCCGTGCTAGGGCTGGAGTCGGAGCAGCATGGAGAAAAGGTCACCCGCCCTCTCAGGGGCTGACCCCTGGGGCTTTCCACACCTCTGGGTGCGCTCAGAACTGGAGAATGACCTACGTCCTCTCTTTACGGTTGGGGGCGGGTTGGGGGTGTCCCCTCCAACCCCACAGGCCAGCGGGCAGACAGTGACCAGGCAAGCTCCACAGGAGGGGAAGCCGAGCACCCGGGCCCCGGCGAGCCGCGCTGACCAGACCCCGGCGGCTCCGTGAGGCCCTGACGGTCACGAGTCGACGCGGCTTCGGCGCGACGGCCTCGGCTCCCCCCACCCCGCCGCCCCCACCGCCCGGCAGCCGCGCGCGCACGTTACCTGCGGGCGCCGGCCCGGCCCGCCCGCCGCCCTCCGCCATGGGCTCCGGCCTCCGGCCCCTCCGCAGCCGCCTCCCCCCTCGCTGCCCGCCTCCGAGCGCGCCCCGCCGGCCGGAACCACTTCCGGAACCACAGCGCGCGCGACCGCTTCCGGCGCCGCGGGCAGTGGCCGTGCCGGGGACGAGGCTTCCGGCGGGCGCGCGCCTCCCTCAAAGGCTTTTGGAGCCTCCCGCTCCCGCTACGCACGCGACGTGAGGCCCAACGGGCGCCGGCGCCTGGGCGCGCGCTGCCGCGGACGAGCTCTGGGGAATGGGGGTGGGGCGGGGGGGGCGGAGCGAGCTGTCGGAGCCGCGCGCCGTCGGGCCTCGTCTGGGCTGTGTTTGTCCACAGAAGAAGCGGAGGAGTCTGGGAAAACATGCCCGCCTGGGGGCGGGGCCTAATTTGCATCTCCTGGGAACTCGGGTTAGTCGGGCCCGTCCCCGCCCCCACTGGGAGGGCGTGGCCTTCTGCACCGAGAATATGGGCGGGACCGAGGGAGGGTCAGCTCTGGGTGCGAATCCCAGGGGAGCCAGTCTGATGGGTCAGTGTTCTGGGGTTGCTTCAGTCCTGTCCGACTCTGCGACCCCAAGGACTGTAGCCCGCCAGGCTCCTCTGTCCATGGGATTCTCCAGGCAAGAACACGAGTGGGTTGCCAGGCCCTCCTCCAGGGCATCTTCCTGACCCAGGGATCGAACCCACATGTCTTAGGTCTCCTGCATTGGCAGGCGGGTTCTGTACCACTAGCCACCTGGGAAGCCTAATTCCTTCCTTGAAGTCAAGGATCTATCTATCAACGTATAGCCCAGTGCCTGACACAAAGTGCTTATTGAATAAATTAGTGAACAAGGTGATCATTTTCTTGCACACTCACTTATTGAAATATTGTCAGACCTGAGTTTTGGTTTGTAAGCATGGATTCCTTTGGCTCCTTCCATGCTTCCCACCCAATGTGGAGAAGGTCTCCAGCAGAATGCGGGGGGGGGGGGGGGGGGGGGGCAGATGGCTGAGGACAGGTGACACTGGAGACCCCCAGCAGTTGTGCTGTGACCCACTGGCCTGCCCTGCTTTGTGACTACTGGACCAGTTCAGTGTAAGGGGAGCCACAGCAGCGGGGCTGATGATCCCAGGGGGTTACTCAAATGCACTAGGTGGTGCCACCAGGCTGCAGGTCTGCAAGGGTGTTGGCTGGGGGAAGGGAGATGCCTCCAGCTCTGTTTGGACTTGATAACACCAGAGAGCACCAGTGTCAGGAGGGCTGGGCGTGGTGCCCACATGCTACGCTTCAGGGAGCCAGGGGCATGTCCAGACCCACCGGGCCTGCACCTCAGAACACCTGGGAGCTTGAAAGACAGGGAAACCTGGAAACAGTTCAAGTGTCCATCAGAGATATTGAGTAAACAGTGTGGCCTGTCACAGGGTGGGTTATTACTAGCTTTAAAAGGGGAGGAAATCCAAACAGGTAGGAGGCCATGCATGAACCTTGAGGACACGATGCTGAGTGAAAGAAGCCAGTCACCAAAGCTGAAGACTGCTGCTTGATTCCACTCACAAGAACTAGAGGAGTCAGTTCACGGAGACAGAAAGTGGATGGTGGAACCAGGGACTGGGGGAAGGGGGAGTTGTTTAATGGGCACAAGTTACAGGTTGGCAAGATGATGATGATCCGGACAGCAGTTGGCTGTACAGCAGTCTGAATGTACTCATTACAGAACTGTACGCTACAGTTAAAATGGTCAAAGGTCCGTCTAGTCAAGGCTATGGTTTTCCCAGTAGTCATGTATGGATGTGAGAGCTGGACTATAAAGAAAGCTGAGCGCCGAAGAATTGGTGCTTTTGAACTGTGGTGTTGGAGAAGACTCTTGAGAGTCCCTTGGACTGCAAGGAGGTCAAACCAGTCCACCCTAAAGGATATCAGTTCTGAATATTCATTGAAAGGACTGATGTTGAAGCTGAAACTCCAGTACTTTGGCCACCTGGTGCAAAGAACTGACTCATTTGAAAAGACCCTGATGCTGGGAAAGATTCAAGGTGGGAGGAGAAGGGGACGACAGAAGATGAGATGGTTGTATGGCATCACCGACTCAATGGACATGAGTTTGAATAAACTCCAGGAGTTGGACAGGGAGGCCTGGCATGCTGCAGTCCATGGGGTCACAAAGAGTCAGACACGACTGAGCAACTGAACTGAACTGAAAATGGTCAAGTTTATTATGTATATCTCACCACAGTTATTTTTTTTTGAAAAAGCAGGCCTGGTACCACCCCACCCCAGAGATCCTGATGCAGGCAATATCGGGTGTGGGCTGGGCATGGGGATTTTGGGGGCTTGCAGGTGATTCTCATGCAGCCAGGCTGCAACCTCTGTCCCCGCCAGCTTCAGCAACCCTGTCCCCCAGCCCCCTGTCCCCTCATGAGGGCCTGAGCTCCAAGGGGTTAAACGGCCTGAGCAGGTGTCACTTCCTCTGTGTGCCTGGCTCTGAGGCTGCCCTGGGGTTCTTGTCTGTTCTCTAGATAGACCTGAGATCCCTCTGGATCAGAGGCGTCCCACCCCTTCCCCTAACTGCCTGCTGGGCCTGGTGCTCTCGACACCAGCAGGGACTGGAGGTGGCATTGACCCTCACCCTGGTTGTCAGGGCCCCGAGGTCAGGGAGGCTCGGTGCTGTGCCCATAACACACAGTGGTCCAGCCGGGGCTCAGACCCAGGACTGTCCAGCCCTGCAGCTTCTCCTCAGGCCTCCCCTTCCCACTAGGGTCCAGAAAGCCCAAAACACCCACCAACACCAGGCTGCGGGTGGATCTACAGACAGAATCATCAGATCATGCAACCGCCCTGGGCACAGCCGTCCTGAGTGGACGCAGGGCCAGCGCTACCTCTGGCAGAGTGGGGGCTGTCCCTACCCCGTCCAGGTCCCGGGGGCATGCTAGCTTTTTCCCACCCCCATCGCCTCCTGCTGCCATCTGGCGGCTCAGGGCTGCCCCACAGCCACCCACTCATCTGTGTTCCCAAAATAAAACACCCAATGTCCCCAGATGACGCCTCCTTGAAGTCTGGCCCAATCTTTCTGGAAGGTAGCTTGGCATAAAATGTTCGTAATCCGTAACCAGAAATTGTCTGCGCACCCCGGGCGCCCCCTGTCTGCACCGTTGGCCGGGGGAACTGCCCACCAGCTCACCAGAGGCTCCCCCAGCCCCCACCCCACCAGCTGGGTGCCTGGGCTCCCTGCCAGCCTCCAACCGCACGTTCTGGGCCCCCATCTCTTCTCACCTTGACTTACAGCTCGGGAGGAGCCGTCTTATCTCTCCGGACAGAGACGTGGCTCCCTTGAAAGCTGTTTCTGTTCAGACAGATGTCTTAATTCCCTCACAAGAGCTCGTCGGGACTTGATATTGAACAAATTGGACTGCTAGGAGATCCAACCAGTCCATCCTAAAGGTGATCAGTCCTGAACATTCATTGGAAGGACTGATGCTGAAGCTGAAGCTCCAATACTTTGGCCACCTGATGGGAAGAGCTGACTCATTAGAAAAGACCCTGAAGCTGGGAAAGATTGAGGGCGGGAGGAGAAGGGGATGACAGAGGATGAGATGGTTGGATGGCATCACCAACTCGATGGACATGGGTTTGGGTGGACTCTGGGAGTTGGTAATGGACAAGGAGGCCTGGCGTGCTGCGGTTCATGGGGTCTCACAGAGTCATACATGACTGAGCGACTGAACTGAATTGAACTGAACTGAAATGGTCAGAAGTGACAGCCACTCGGCCTGGTGCGGGTGAGCCAGAGTGGACGCTGACCACGGAGCCTGTGGTCCAGTGAGGGATTGAATAGGGTTCTCCAAAAAGATGAGGCCCCCCTCCTAACCCCTGGGACCTGTGAAAGGGACCTGATTGCAGGAAAGGGGGTTTGCAGATGTAGTTAACTTATTGATCTCAGTCATCCTGAATTTAAATCCAACAGGCCTTTGAGTCTGAAACGAAGAGGGATATTTGAGACTCGGACATGGAGCAAGAAGGCCATGTGAGCAGACAGAGCCTGGGGGGATGTGGGCCCAAGCTAAGGAAGCCGGGCCCACCAGGGGCTGGAAGAGACAGGAAGGGTCCTGCCCGAGAACCTCCATAGGGATCATGGCCCTTACAACACCTTGAGTTCAGACTTCTGCCCCCAAACTGAGCAAGAACACATTTCCGTTGGTTTCCGAGTGTGTAGTAATTGTCATGGCGGCCACAGGAAGTTCACACCCGGTCGTGGACCAGAATCACAAATCACTGGGAGTGAGGGCCAAGGATGGAGTGAGGCTGGGGAACAGGAGGCAAGGTGTAGGGAGTTAACCACAGAAAAAGGCCTCGAAATCAAGGGACCAGGCAGGCGGGAGAGGCCCTTCCTGAACCCAGGAGGGAGGCTCTGTGGGCCGGAGGATGTCCGGTCCTGTCCTGTGTCGCCGGGTTTTACCAAGCAGTGTTGTGATCTGACCCAGGTTTGGGCGAGCCACACTGACTGCTTGGGAAATCAAGGAAGAGCAGGGTGGGGGACTCCAGAGAGACCCAGGCGAACTTGCCAGCCACGCCACCCAAGGGGACAGAAGTTGAGGGCCTTCGTAGGGTCGCTGCCCCCACGTCCAACACTGGGTGGTTGCATGCATCCCTGTGAGCTAAGAGTTTGTCCTGCAAGAGACAGTCAGGTGACAAAACACAGAACAGACGTCCCCTAAAGCTGGTTCAAGTCCAAGGAGCCTTTGGTTTGGTCTGGGGATGCAGGGTGGCCAGGGCGTCTGGCCGAGCTGACCTCGGAAGCCTGGCTGCCTGGGACCCAGGAGCCTCTCTGATCATGTCTCTCTCCTTGACCTGCCGAGTCTGTGTCTCTCTGTGTCACCGGCTAACAAAGCCACAGCCTCAAACCACAATCAGCAGGTGTCACCGCGTGTCACAGCACGTGGTTTCTGTGGACAGGAGTGTGGACAGGAACAGCAGGAGCGGCTTGTCTCTGCTTCATGACTGAGGCCTCGGCCGGCAGACCCCGAGGCTGGGGTGGGGTCGTCTGAAGGGACAGGGCTCACAGGCTGATGCTGGCTGTGGACTGTCCAGTCTCTTGGCTGCAAGGCCTCCTCTCTGTGGTTAACTTCTCACCTTCCCTGCCTCCCACGGAAGCCCCCTGATCCCTGGCTCACTCCATCCTTCTCAGCCCTCCATCCCAGGGGATCAGTGATTCTGGGTGTGCGCTTCCTGTGGCCGCCATGACGATTACTACACACTCAGAAACCAACGGAAACATGTTCTTGCTCAGTTTGGGGGCAGAGGTCTGAACTCAAGGTGTCCTCAGGGCCATGATCCCTATGGAGGTTCTCGGGCAGGACCCTTCCCGTCTCTTCCAGCTCCTGGTGGTCCCGGCTTCCTTGGCTTGTGGCCGCATCCCCCCAGGCTGTCTGCTCACACGGCCTTCTCACTCTGTCCAAGTCTCAAATCTGGGGCTGCACTAGGAACACCCACACTTGGGGCTCCTCACAGCATGGTTACTGGATTTCAATGGGAGGTCTGGGGGTGGGGAAGACAAAGAAGAGCAGGCAGGGGGAGAGAGGGAGAGAGTTGGGGGGACGCCTGTCTTATGACCCCTTGGAAGCTGCAAGCATCACTCCCACCACATTCTGTTGGCCCAAGAAGTGACCAATGTCCACCCGAGGTCAGGGGGCCAGCACGGACCCCACCCATCTCTGTGTGCAGGAACGTCAGTGTCACTTCCAGAGCAAAGATGTGAGAGGGGATGTATTTTGCTGGAGCTGTTTGGGGTCATACAGTCTCGCCTTCTCTGTCTCTCTCTTTGTCTCTCACTGTTTCCCTGATGCTTGGGGTCTCGCTCTCTGTCTCTCCATCTCTCTATCTCTCCAGCACCCTCCCTGTCTCTCTGCTGGCTTGTGCTGTGCACATGCCCACCCCCTTTCTGCAGATGGACTTCCCCAGGCTGGCCGTCTCTCAGCTTCTGCCCTGGCAGCCCTCAGTCTCACTGTGTGAGAAACTCCAGCCTGACCCTACATGGCCATCAGTTCAGGCATCCACCTCCCCTGTGTGTGGACATTCTGGGGACAGAGCCCCAGCCAGCCAGTTGGCCATGGTCAGCTTCTTGTGGCCGAGGAACCACTGCTCCAAGCCTGGACTCCAAAGGCTGTGCTGCCCGGCAGAGTCTGGCCTCCTGAATAATTAAAAGCCTTTGGCATGGTCTATAGGTGAGGGTGAGGGCGTCCCTCATTCACAGAGGGAGTGTCAGAAGAGGCTCTGCTCAGACCAGTGAAGGACAATAGACTCTGTTGGCCCGCTGTAGCCCACGGGCTCTGGAACGTCTGCAGCGGGAGAGAGAGGAGGCCCTGGGAGTGGCAGCCCTTATTAAGGCAGGGCAAACTCACTGTAGCTCACACCTCAGAGCCCCCAGGATCCAGCCAAAATCAGAATCCACCATTTCCACCCTTAATCACGTACACACAATCCTTGCCTCGGGGTCTGTCCTGGGGACAAGGAGTTTGCTGTGTGAAGGCTGGCAAGTCTGAAGTCTGGCTGGCAGGCAGAAACTCAGACAGGAGAGGGTGTTGAGTGCAGAGTCTGCAGGGCAAACTGTTGCTGTTGCTCAGCCACTAAGTTTTGTCTGACTCTTTAGCAGGTTAGCAAGCTGGACACTCAGACAGGGTTTCTGTGCTGCAGTCTTGGGGCAGGATTCCTTTTTCTCAAGGAAACCTGTTTTTGCTCTTAAGTCCTTTGACTGATTGCCTAACACCCACCCAGATTATTCAGGGTGATCTTAATTTAAAGTCAAAGGGGAGGCTGATTCATGTCAATGTATGGCAAAAACCCCTACAATATTGTAAAGTAATTAGCCTCCAACTAATAAAAATAAATGAAAAAAAAAAACATAAAAACAAAATAAAATAAAGTCAAAGGGGTACTTCCCTGGCCAGTCCAGTGGTTGGGAGTCCGTGCTTCCAATACAAAGGGCATGGATTTGATCCCTGGTTGGGGAGCTAAGATCCCACATGTTCATGGCACAGACAAAAGGTTTAAATAAATAAGTCAGTGGATTGTAGATGCTGATTCCATTTATAGTATACCTTCACAGAAACACCCAGGCGGGTGTTTGACCAAATAACTGGCATCGTGACCTAGCCAAGACAACACACAGAACTGAATCATCACCCCACCAAGACATCTCTAGAATGGGAAGTTGAGGATGGGATGGTCTTCAGGCACAGCTAGATCCAGAAGTTCAGGGTCTGGCACTAGTGCTCATCCTTCTCCAGACTTGCTTTCCTCCATGTTTGTTCTGTTGCATCCCCACAGGCCTTCAAGCTCCTCACTCAGTGACTGCAGGAGAAACCTCTCGGCCTGCGTCACACACCCATCCTGGAGAACACTGTGACCAGCCTGCTGGGCCACACGCCCACCATGAGGCCTGGTGCACACCCGTGGCTGTGTCCCCTACCAGGGCACTGGGATGAAGAAGAATTCCCCAGCAAACTGGAAAAAGGAGCCCACACAGGGGCTTCTCTGATGGTCCAGTGGTTGGGAACCTGCCTGTCAATGCAGGGGATATGGGTTTGATCCCCACAGGCCATAAAGCAACTGGGCCCCCAGAGCCACAACTACTTAAGCCTAGAGCCTGTGCTCCACAGCCAGAGAAGCCTGCACACCGCAAATAGAGAGTAGCCCCTGCTCGCCGCAACTAGAAAAAGCCCTCACACAGCAAGGAAGACCCAGCACAACCAAAAATAAATAAATGAAAAAAATCTTTTAAACGGAGACAACACATCACGTAGCTCCCTAAGCCGCGTAGCTCAAGGCTTATGACTCTGGTCACTTCCTCCTTTAGAATTTATGATGTTTGAAGATAAGATGAATGTATTTTATTTTGTCAAAGGTGGCAAGTCAGAAAACACAAGCCATTCAACCGTCCGTGGACCCTGAAACAGTCACCTTCATCCTAGTGACACCGCGCGGGCTGCTCTGCTTTTCCCGGCAGCAGTCGGTCACACCGGGGTCAGGACCAAAGGCACGTGCCCTTCACCAGGGTCCCAATGAAAGGCTGCTTCTGAATCCACAAAGGAACAGAAGAACGCCCTGGGTTACAGTTAATAAAGCTCATTGTTCCTAGACATGAACAAAGCCGGCCTTCATTTCTTTATTTGGTGGCCCATTTGGTGAAGCACTTAAGACGCGCCCAGGCCAACATACACATATAATGGTTTTAATTACATCCTGTGAATTTATTTTTCCAGAGAGAAATATTTCTCAGGGAAATGTCCATAAAAGCAACGTTCGCGGCAGTGTGATTCTGTGTGTTTCCTAGAGGAAGTCTGTTTAGTTTAAGTCCCACTTTGAGCACAACTTTTTACAAAGACAGGGGTCCTGAGAAGGCGGCCAGCAGCCTCAGACATGGCGATGTCATGGGCGGGGATGCCGGGGTACGCTGGGCGAGCGGTCCACCCCCCACGGAAAGAAGGCAAAGTGAGGGAGGGCGGGGTGCTTCCCACTGGCTCATCAAGCTTTAGTGAGATGGCAGGGCTATTTCCACCCAGTTCTGCCTGCTGCATCATGGGTTCCTTAAAGGAAATTTTGAAGGTTTTGAAGTTTCAAAACTGTTTTGTCCAGTTTTTAAAAAGGACACTTATAGAAAGTAGGAAATGGTTCCAGATGGAAGGTCTAAGATGCAAGAAGGAATGATGAGCAGACATTGGTAAATTCATGAATGAATGTTGACAAACCTTGGCTGCCTAAACAACAAAATACTTAATTTGTAAAACTACAATGAGGTGCCACCTCACACTAGTCAGAATGGCCATCATCAAGAGTCTATAAATAATAAATGCTGGAGAGGCTGTGGAGAGAAGGGAACCCTCTTACTCTACTGGTAGGAATGTAAATTGGTGCAGCCAGGATGGAAAACAGTATGGGAGGTTCCTTAAGAAACTAAAAATGGAGCTACCACATGACCCTGCAATCCCACTCCTGGGCATAAATCCAGAAAAAAACATGGTCTGAAAGGATACATGCACCCTGGTGTTCATCGCAGCCGGGGTACAACAGTCAGGGCACGGAGGTGACCTAAATGTCCATCAACGGAATAACGGACAAAGAAGATGTGATACATGCATACGATGGAACAGTACTCAGCAGTAAGAAAGAACGAAATAATGCCACTTGCAACAGAGATGGACCTAGAGGTTATCATACTGAGTGAACTAAGTCAGACAAAGACAAATATATGATATCACATGTGCGGAATCTAACAAACATACACATGACCTTATTTACAAAAGAGAAACAGGCTCACAGACTTCAAAAACAAACTTAAGGTTAACAAAGGGGATAGGGAGGGGGAGGAAAAAATTAGGAGTTTGAGGTTAACCTATACACAATACCCTGTATAAAGTAGATAGTGAACAATGACCTACCATTATAGCACACGGGGCTCTAGCCAATATTCTACAACAACCTACATAGGAAAAGAATCTGAAAAAGAATGGACGTATATATACGTATAACTGAATCACTTTGCTGTACACGTAACAAACACAACATTGTAAATCAACTCTAGTATAAAATAAAAAGCAAATTCAAAAAAGGAAATCTATAAAATTTTAAAAATTAAAAAACTTTAAAAACAATTTGTGAGCAAAAAACAACAGGATACAGCTAAAAATCAGATGATACAGTATTTAAATTGAGGTTGTCCTTGTATTATTGGAAAAAAGTAAAGATATTGATCAAACTTAGTGGCATTAAAGTAGATTAGATATCAAATTAAGTGCAAAACTCCCAAATTAGAGGGCTCTAGGAAAACTGAGAAGGCAATGGCACCCCACTCCAGTATTCTTGCCTGGAAAATCCCATGGATGGAGGGGCCTGGTAGGCTGCAGTCCATGGGGTCGCTGAGAGTCGGACACGACTGAGCGACTTCACTTTCACTTTTCACTTTCATGCATTGGAGAAGGAAATGGCAACCCACTCCAGTGTTCTTGCCTGGAGAATCCCAGGGACGGGGAGCCTGGTGGGCTGCCGTCTATGGGGTCGCACAGAGTCGGACACGACTGAGGTGACTTAGCAACAGCAGCAGCAGGAAAACTGAATATGAAAAAGAGGCTAAACACTTTAACAAGGCCAGAGAAACAAAACCAAAAGAGTGGGGAAAGTAGAGGCTTCTTAATAAGACAGAATAATAAATCCAAGTGGAGTAAATTATCCAGGTGAAAACAAAGGCTACACAGCTTGAGTGTTTACAAGAGACACTGTTAAAATGTAAGAATTCACAAAGATTTAAAAGCAAAGGATGAAAAAATACATCAAGGAGAAATCAATCATCATAGTCAGTTGTTGTTTAGTCACTAAGTTGTGTCCGACTTCTTGCAACACCATCGTTTATAGCCTGCCAGGCTCCTCTGTCCATGGGATTCTCCAGGCAAGAATACTGGAGTGAGTTGCCATTTCCTTCTCCTGGGGATCTTCCGGAACTGGAGATCAAACCCATGTCTCCTGCGTTGCAGGCAGATTCTCTACCACTGAGCCACCCAATAAACGTACAATACTCTTTTTTATAAATCCTATATATGTCGACAGTCGAGTTGCTACCCTTTGTTGCGATGCACAGGCTTCTCACTGCAGCGGCTTGTCTTGTCAGGGAGCCCAGGCTCTAGACACACGGGCTTCAGTGTTTGCCATGCGTGGGCTTATTTGCCCCACAGCATGTGGGGTCTTCCTGGACCAAGGATCGAACCTGTGTCCCCTGCATTGGCAGGCAGACGCTTTACCACTGAGCCAGCAGGGAGGCCCCTGAACAAACAGTAACCAGGCGGAAAGCTAAAACAGTGAAGGCCGTTAAGGCAAAGTGGAGCAGTGGTCGTGTGAGCAGAGCGCAGGGGACCCCCAGTGCCGCCTTCTGGTCCCCGGGACCAGCACTCAAGCAGGATCAGTGGAAGGGCACTGGGTGGTCAGAGGCCTGCGCCTCCACCCCCTGCCTTCCCAGGTGCGGGATGCCACAGGCGGGACGCCGGGTGGGGGCAGCCTGGACCCGCCCCTGGCGTCCATGAGGCCACAGTGCCCCCACCCCACCCCGCCCCCGAGTCCTCCGGCTCTCCTCTGATCCTGGAGACCCAGCTGACCTCGGGGAGGACCTAGGTACCCCTGAGCCCACGAAATCCAGGGGCAGGGGCCCACACCCAAAGCCCCTGAGTCTGTGTGTTTGAGAAAGCAGAGCCTGGAGGAGCCCTGAGCTCAAGAGGCTGTATTGTCGGGAAGTGGGGCAGGTGTGGCCAGTTAGAAAGCAATCAGCACGCCTCCCCTGCATCCCCTGCAGCTCCAGCCGACCGGCCCCTTACGAGGACCCAGGGGCCCGGCAGAAATGCAGCCTGAAGACCCCGCTGCGGAAGGTCCGGTCTGGGAGGGAGGACAGACAGCCCCACCCCCGCCGTCACTGCTCCTGAGAAGGGTTTGCAGACCTGCCCAGGGGTGGGAGCCTCTGACCTTTCCTGGAGCCCAGATCCTCTGCCTTCCGCAGGGATGAGGCCCAGAACTTTGAGGAAGCCCAGGCAGAACCGGAGGCCACACGGGAGACCTCTCCTCTCCTGATTCGAGGGAGGGGAATGACAAATAGCATCAGTGAGACAATATGCAACAATATATTCTCAAAATGGTAGTGGTGTAAATATGTGTAGCACATAATTTACAAATAAGAAAATATACAATGTTGTTTAGTCACTATATCTGACTCTTTTGCAGTGCCATGGACTATAGCCCGCCAGGCTTCTCAGTCCCCAGGATTTCCCAGGCAAGAATACTGGAGTGGGATGCCATTTCCTTCTCCAGGGGATCTTCCCAACCCAGGGATGGAACCCAGGTCTCCTGCATAGGCAGGTGGGTTCTTTACCACTAAGCCACCTGGGAAGCCCTATGAAATACACAATACTCTTTATTATAAATGCCATCTAGGTTGATAATCAAGTCTCATAGAATGCTTTTGTGGATTTTTGCTGAACACTTGTGTTCACAGTCAACCTACGGTTGCAATTGCCAAATGTAGCTCTGGCCTGAATGTGAGTTAACAGTTTCACTTGTTTTCACGAGTAAGAGGAAAGATATTCAACCAGTTTCTGCAGAGGATCCTAGCTTGTTCGGTAATGACATGAGTGATTACTCTGCTGAACTGAATGATCATTTTTGAATACTGGAATGAACTGCCTCAATTTCTTTTGTGCTATTCCATGTGGAATGGCTGCAGATACATACACTTTATTAACACTCTCACTCTGTCAGATCTTCCAGTTTCCCTGATGTAAATACTTCAGTCTTAGCCCAAAGTAACAGCTGACTTCAGATCAGGCAAAGTACAGATAGTCTATACTCTACACACCCGACAGGTGGCCCCGAAGGTGCAGACGAGAGCAGAAAGTGATCAAATAATTAAGCTAAGCAGCGATGAGTTTTCAGCATCCAATGAGTTTCCAGCATCCACTTCCTTCATTTTTAACACAACACCTCAGAGTTCTGAAAGGGTTAGCAATCACTCGTGCAGGCAGCTTCAGCCCACTCTGTACCCCCTGACCTGTGCTCGGGCCCTCGCAATGCCAGTGTCTGCAGCGGGGGGCTTTGGAGGTCCAGAGGGGTCTCTTGGGCAGGGCCCTGCCAGATTCCTCCTGGAGGGTCAGTGAGGGGAATGCTCACCCCGGAGACCTCACTGCTCTTTAGAAACTGCGACCCTTTCCTTCTGTCACTGAGGAGTCTAAGAATCTCACTTTAAAACCACAAACGGTGTTTTGGCAGGTGTCAAAATAGGGGGACCCTGAGAGGGGCGTGCAGTTTTACAGGTGGTAGAGGAGAGTCTCCGGGGGGTGGGTGCTGGAGGCTAGTCCACAAGCCCTGTCTGGCGGGCATGCTGGCAGAGGGACACAGAAGCCACCGCTGAGGGGACAGGCCCCTTCCCCGGTACCGCGGGCTGCAAGGACCACGTTCAGGCGGGGAGGTGTGATTTTGCCCCCAGCTGAATGCACTTAATGCCTGCCTGAAAGCCATGGTTTCAGGGTTTCTATTTGCAAGTTCTATTTTTAAGTGCATCCCGGTGTTTGTGTTGAAACTGCCCCAAAGACGCTTTCCTTCAGAGCCCTAATCCCTGGAAATGGAAAACCCACCGGAAGAACGGGGCTCCGCTCTGCTCCCGGGCACGTCCGGGTGGCATAGGGGTGAGGTCCCCTCCGCGGTGGGTCCAGCCACACGGGGGCCGGGACGGCTTGAGTCCCAGCGGCTGGGAGGCCTCAGGCTGCACGAGGGCCCATGGCAGCTGAGCCTCCGGGGGCCCTTCTTCCACAAAAAAAAAATTAAAAATTCTATTTTACAACCACATTGCTATAAGGGCAGATATATAACTGTTACACACTTAAACATTTACTCTGACCTGAAAGTTAATTTTTTATTATAAGAAAGCACTTCCCTGGGCCGCTAGAAGCGCCATGAGCACTGGTGCTGTGCCTGATGGGTCGGTGGGTCCAGCCCACAGGCGGATGGGCCAGGCACTAAGGTCTGGGCTCTGGTGTCTGCTTTGAAGCCGGACAGGGGGTGACCCGTGGCCGCTGCGGCTGGTCACAGCACCCTCACCGTGCGCACAGCGGCCGGGGCTGCCCTTGCCGTGGCACCAGACAGAACACCCACCCGCCCTTTCTTAGCCATATGCTCAGCCAGATGACAGAACAAACAAGAGGAATGCACCCCGGGGACCCGCAGGCCACGTGTTCTCAGCCCAAAGGCCAGCGGTACCCTCTGAGCTACCTGCCCCCCTGGGCTCCGGAGCCAGCCTCATGCTCTGACACTCAGCCCAGGCCTGCTCACCCCAGAGGCCACCAGACAACATGCCTGGGACTTAGACCTGGCCAAGGCTTGTGCTCTCACGGCCTCAGTTTTCTCATCTGGAGAATGGGTAGCTAAGGCCTGACTCCGAGCCCCGGAGAGGCTCACAGGATAAAGTGTGTGTGTTGGTTGTGCCCGACTCTTTGCGACCCCATGGACTGCAGGATGTCAGGCCTCCCTGTCCATCACCAACATGACATGAATACTAGTCAGAGCTTATAGAGAGCCAATCATTGATCTCTGTACCTTATAACCAGTCACACATTTATCCTGTGACAACATCCTATGAAGCAGTAACCATGTGGATGAACCCAACCAAACACAGGGGGAAAAGTGAGGCAGAAATGTAGGCTGTTTGCCCAAAGTCACCAGCTAACAAATGAGCCCTCCCTGGGCTGAGGGCTGGGGCACCCTGACCTGTCGGGGTCCCAATTCCGGTCACTCTCTCCAGCCTGGATTCCCAAACTCTCTGCCCTGTTATTCCTGGAGAATAAGGCCAAATGTTGGTTTCCGGATTCTCCCACGAATTGACTGCTTATTTATATCTTCCTTCTGTCATTCTACTGGGCTATACGTATTTTTCTTATTAAAGAATATTATGGATATTAACTCTTTGTTAGAGATATTGCAAATATTTCTCCCAGTGAGCCATTTTTTACTTTTGCTTGGTTACATAGAAGTTTTTATTTCTTACAGAGCCAAGTATCAATATAATTTTTTTCATTTATGGCTTCTGAAAAAGGAAGTTCTTTTTCACCCTAAAATATGTTTAGCACTTCGTATGCTCTCATCTTTTTCATATGTCTATATTTATTTATTTGTCTGTGCTGGGCCATAGTTGCAGCATGCGGACTCATTGCTGGGGCCTGTGGAATCTAGTTCCCTGAGCAGGGATCCAACCGGTGCCCCTCGCATTGGGATCGCGGAGCCTAAGCCCCTGGACCACCAGGCTCTCCTGTGCTCTCCTCCAGGGCTTTATTCCCATGTATCACACTGCCTCTCACAAACTAGATTATCACAAATAAATTTATAAATAGTATAAAGCATGTATCAATATATTATGTAAAGAGTTTTACACATGCTATACGTATTCTCTGATTATTTTCTTCTGGTATTCTCATATTTTTGGAACTCTTTAATTTTTTGGAATTTATTTTTGTATGTAATATTTTTTGCCATATGGAGAACCACATGTTCCAATGCCATGAATTTGGACAATGATCTGAATTATTTCTGCTTTGAAGTACCACATTTATTAGAAATTAAAATTCCGAGAATTTCTGTGCCTGGCTGGGGGTTCCTATGCTCTTTCATTGATTAATCTACATTGTCCTATTCCAGCACCATTCTGCTTAATTCCTAGTGTTACAGTGCGTCACCAGCTCACACTCCTTCAGTAACGTCATGGGGGTTTTGTCTTTCCTCTCCAGCTTAGACTGGGGAGAAAGGCTGGCCTGTGTCCCCGAGGGCGGCACGCTCCGTGTACGCTGCACCCACCCAGCATGCAGGCCTGCCTGCTCTCGGGCCCTGCCCTGTGGTGCGCCCGGGCCCACCTCCACGGCCCCCTTCTCCACCTCCCGGGCAGAGGTACCCAAGGGTCCAGTCTGCAGCCTCCCGTCCTGGGCGGGTGTGGGCACCCTCCCTTGCCTGCTCCCGTCCCTCCACGCTCCGTGGCTAGGACCAGGAGGACGGCTGGGCCCTGGGGAGACCCGTGCCCGCCTGGCCCCGTCTGCCTGTCCACCAGGCAGGGTTGCCAGCGTCTGCTCGGGGTGCTGGCTGCTGCCTGCCCAGGCCAGAGGGCTTGATGCACTTTACGGAGAACGCTCAGCCCCGCAGGGCCCCACGCTCGGCTTTGGGACCACCTCCCTCCTCGGCACCAGCAGCGAGGAGGCCCGAGGCCCCCCAGCGGCCACAGGCCGAGGCAGAGACGGGTCTGCGGCGTCCAGCCCTGTGTGTCCTCGGGCGGAGGCCTGGGCAGGACTCGCCTCGGCTCTCAGCACGGTTCCGGTCTCTCACAGGAAAATGCGTGCAGCTGGCACTCCACACACGGGAGAGGGAGCAGTCCCGCCTAACGTGCGTTGGGGGCACGCTCACTCCACGGGGCAGGAAGAAGATGCGGGGCCCCCTGCCAAGCTGAGGATGGGGCCCAGCTGCCCTGCAGGATGGAGGGGTGGGCAGGAGCCCCGTGTGAGCCAGAACTCTCGAGAAGCCCTTGATGCTGAGGGGCTGGTGACCCTGTCCTGGCATCTGAGCCCAGGGGTGGGGTGGGAGGCGTTCAGGTCACACAGACCCAAAGTACCGAGCTCTCCCCAGACCCCTGGCCTCCTTCCCACCAAGTTTCCTGCCTCGCCTGTGGGGTTCAGGGGAAAGAAGAGCCTGAGCAGAGACGACACCTTGACGAGGGCAGAATTCACCCGGAGAGGCGGGGTCCGGCCGGGAGCGGGACCTGCACTCCCCCGCATGGTGCACCCCGGTCCTTCTCCGCCGGTCAGCGGGCTGGGGGAAAGGTCCAGGAGCCACAGGGGGAGGGGGGCACATCTCGGCCATAACCCCGGTGGCTAGTGAGATGCACCCCCGGCCAGCAGGCCACCCCCGGCTTCAATGACTGGCCCATCTGCCCCTTGCTGTCCATGATGAGCCTTGCCTGGGCTTCGAGACACTGTGGTATGACCCACAGACCCAACAGAGACCAGTGATGGGAGCAAGTCAGTGTCCAGGCCCAACCTTCGGTCTTCGGGTCTGCTGGGGGCCTTTCTGTCTACAGTTCAGAGCCAGGCCCTGGAACAAGCCCCGCCTGTGTGCAGGCCAGGGCCCAGCAAGGGAGGTCTATAGTTACTGCCTGTTACCCAGGAATAGGGCCAGCCTTGATGAGGACTGTAAAGGGCAGAGATGTGTCTTCTTGGTTTGTTACCTCGCAGTGACAATGCTGAAAGCGTTTTCTGAGCATTGGATGGCGAATCCAAGAGTGCACCAAGGAACAAGGCGGATGCTGTGAGTTAACCAACAACGTGTGGCTGAGAACCGGTGCTGCAGAGTGCTCCAAACTGCCCTGCCTCGCTGGCAGCAGTGGTCGCCGGGGAGCAGCCGTGGAACCTTGGCTGAGGGGTACACGCTGTACCACGCTGGTCCTCAAAGCCGACTCCTCCTCGCTGGCCGGCACGGCCTTCTGTGATTACAGCCTTAACTTTCTTCTGCACCCCATTTGCTCTCTTTATCTGCCTGCAGCCAGCTTGTGGGATCTTGGTTTCTCCACTCGGGATTGAACCTGAGCCCCCGGCAGTGAAACTGTGGAGTCCTAACCACTGGACCACCAGGCAAGTCTCTGAACCCCATCTTCTTACCAGAAAGACCAACTTGCTCGGTTCAAGAAGCTGATAATCAATCTGGAACTCTGTTCTAAATATGGACTTAAACACTAGTTTTTATAGCTTCAAAAGCCATTTAAATATCATTTCTGTCAATGAATTAAAAAAAAACAAGGTCCTCTTCAACTTCCATCCATGGAAACACACATAACCAGAAGAGGGTTCTTTCAGGAGCTTCCTTCCACCCGCCGGTAAAGCCTGTGTTAAACTGTGCTTGCCAAGACACTTTTTGGAAAAACACGCAGCCTTTTTATTAATAAAGAGCATCATGGGACAGAGGTGAGCTCACTCAGGGAGTGGATGCGCTGGGGGCTTCCTCCTGTCTCAGCAGCCCTGGGACTCACACACCTGCTTTTCTGGCCCGTGGGCTCCTGGCGGGGTGGAGGACGCAGGGGGCCATGAGGAATGAGGCGACCTGTCTCTGCCTCCCTGCGAGTGGGTGGAGGATCCTGGGGCTGGGAGGGGAGTCCAGTCTGTGCAGAAACCCTTCAGGGTGGGCCGCCTGAGCACAGGGTCCTACGGACAATATCATTCTCTTTTTTTTTTCTAGGAAAAAGGAGAAACCGAATATCTTTATTCCTTTTTTGATTGTTTCTATAGACTTTCAGGGAAGATACATCCAAAGGCAGTCTCATTCTGAGCCTGGTTTTTGTGGGAGCTCAAGCGGGCTGGTCACCCTAAGCCTGTGCCTGGGGACACCGCGCTGTTTATTCAAAGGCCGGGAGAGGTCTGGCCGCCCCTCCTCTGACTCGAGTCCCCCCACGCTGCCCACGTCAGCAGAAGACACATCCCGGCCAGTTCAGGGCGGCTTGGAGAAGTAGTCCAGGAACAATGCAGGGGCACCTGTCGACAGACTGAGGACTCCAGGCCCCCCAAGCCCCCAACTCCACTTACACTGTCACTAAAGACCACCACCTCTCTTCCTAGATTCCAGTTACTAGTTTTCAAGTTGCTTATTGAGAAGAAAAATCAGTATGAATATCAAAGCAGAAAGCTTGAATTTTAGTCTCCAAGTTATTTTTTCAAAGGTTGCTGTATTTCCTTTAAACATAAATGTGTCAGTTCAATCAGCTCAATTGTTTTTAATTAAAACATCTAAAGTATGACTCCAGTGCTTCCGGAAAACTTAACACGCCAAAGCAGAGGAAAACATTTAATAATCTTATTTGCGTATTTTATCGAAATCATAGATAACAGGATTTATTAATCTGTGTCGAGGTACAGCCATAACCACATGCAGCAACTTCCTAGGACTTCATGAATGATCTTAAAATTCCTGAAAAGTGTTTACCTGCCTTATGTAAGACTCCAATTTATACAGAAAAGGGGTGTCATGAGTGAAAATATAAATTTCCCTGAACTGTCTTCACAGAAAAACAAACTGCACACATGCTGAAGTTTTAAAAATCCAAATGCTTTTTTCCAGGTGTGAACTGAACTGCACAACCCCATACACTGATAGGAAAAAACAGGTGATTGTTTTTAATGATTTATGTATAAAAGAAAAATAAATTTTATGATACAATTTGAGAGACTATTTCATACAAAATTTGACTCACATACAATGTATGTGATTTTTTTGCAACACAAAAACTCTAGTCTTACATACAAATTCATAAAAGGCAGACTTCTTAACCTGACCCAAAACAGGGTCCCTTTGGGGTGGGGGCTGTCACTTGAGTCAGTGGAAGAGAGACTGTGGACAGAGGAAGACCAGGGTAACTGGTACACCTCCCCTCCTCCAATGACGTGTTAATATTTAGTGTCATCTCAGCAGACAGAATTTTATGGTTAGCTACGGAAAGGAGAAAAAGACCAATGTTTCACAATGGCACATCTTAATAATCCAATCTTGAACTTCACTTCAAAAATCATAGAACGACCTTTGTAACAGATTTATTTTGGAAATTACACTAAGGAAAAACTTAACTGTGCTAATCTTTTAAAGAAACAAAACTTGCTGAAGAAATTCTAACATTTAAAATGACACTGCTTGAGTTACATCATAAATAACAGTATCTAGAATACAAGTGTCAGGACCCAGACTTTAAGACCCGTAAGTATGTCTCCAAACAGTGAAATCCTTTATACACAAATATAAGACTTCAGTATTTACAATATTATATGTAGTGAAAAACTAAATATAAACTGTTTAAAAAAAAAACTTTTGCTTTAAAAAAAATTTCTAAAAAAATGGTAACATCAAAAAATTTTGCAAATCTGTGCATCCTTTTAAGTCTTCCTTCTGGAGGTTTTTCCTATCCACCTGTCTCTGAGGCGCACAGGTGCTTACACCTGGGCAAAGGAACAGGCCTGGGCCGTTGGCTTGAAGAGCAAGCTTCGCTTCTAGAGAGGATGAGGGATCCCGCAGCTGCACTGAAGTGCTTGCAGGGAAGCCCAGGGGCTCGACGTTGAAGAAAGTGGGGATGCGGCCTATGACAATCTCAGGTCAGACGACGCCCGCGAAGGCCGCAGTCAAATCTCCTTTTTAAATGTATGAACTTTAAGGGTTGGAAAAATAAGCAAAACATAATAGGGAGCAAAAAGAAAATTGCGTTAAGGTACACGCAATGACAGAGAGGTTAAAAACTAGAGTTCGTGGGTACTTTATAAAGACACAGGCTGAAATGAACTCTTTGCAACTGGGAGTGAGCTAAAAATATAAGTCTTTGCTTTTCAGGCCCACTGCATTTATAAGGCTCCTGTCAAAATGTGCAGCCAGCCTTCACTTGGGGCTCCAGCAGTCCTGTCAGCAGGCTCGGAGTTGGCTGTCTCGGACTCCCGTGTCCCGGGCGGTCCCAGCACCGCTCACTTGCTGGACAGACTGGCACAGAACCCAACAGCCGACGGCAGAGACCAGGCTTGCAGAGAAACGTCTCACACCGGCGGCGTCTGCAAGAGCTGCTTATAACTAGCAAGTTTCCAGTGGAGGAAGGCAGGGAAACACGGTCTCTCCTACACCAAACGTGCCTAAGGTGGTAAAGCTCTGAAAACCAGGAGGATGACGTTGTGAGCTGCTCACCGCTGCCTTCAGGCTGAAACCTCGCACGGGGAGCGAAGTGCCAGCCTCCTCCTACGTGCCAGTTGAGGGACCCCCTGGAGTCTCTGCAGCTTTGAGCCCTCACCTCCTGGAACTCAGGTTGATGCTGTACACCATCTTCTGGATCTTCTCCTCGTTCTTCAAGATGTTGGCCTTCACGGCACAGATCTTGTCCTGCTGGTCCCTGACCAGCTGCTCCAGCTCCACCAGCTCTGCCTTCAGGGGCTCCACAGCGCTGTCCGTGATGCTGCCGGGACACAAGCCGGGGCTCATGAGGACCTCTCTCCTTTCCCATCTGATGCTTTTCTTTTTGGCTGCATCGTCATCGTGCAGCATGCGGGGATCTTAGTTCCCCGACCGGGGACTGAACCCAGGGCCCCTGAGTTGGGAGTGTGGTGTCTTAACCACTGGACCACCAGGGAAGTCTCTACACTGGCTTCTTAATTAAAACAATGGGAGGTTAACAAAAGTAAATTACTCATTGTATCCAAAGGGGGGAAATAATTTCAAAAAGGATAAAATATAAATGTACTTTTCTCAAGTAAAACATTTAAAATACTTTCAAATTACAGTCACAAAACTTTGGGGATTTTGATAAGACACATGATAAACATGGTATCCAAACTGCAAAGTTTCCTGTCTTTGGAGGGTTTCTGAACACCAAGAGCAGCTCTTCTCTAGCTGCTATGGAGAAATGCACATTATGCTGTGAATGAAGAAACAATGTACTTTCCTTGGGGGAGGAGGTAAGAAAGAGGGTAGAGAGGGCTCTGTTCTCCAGAGGTCTCCCCGCCCCCGCCCCTCCCCCTCCCCCCACCTCTGCTCCTGCTGCAGGGTCTCCACTGGCTGCCCAGGGCTGTGTCTCCCCCCGCCCCCCACCTCTGCTCCAGCTGCAGGGTCTCCGCTGGCTGCCCTGGGCTGTGTCTCCCCTCTCCCCCCACCTCCGCTCCAGCTGCAGGGTCTCCTCTGGCTGCCCTGGGCTGTGTCTCCCCTCCCCCCACCTCTGCTCCAGCTGCAGGGTCTCCGCTGGCTGCCCTGGGCTGTGTCTCCCCTCCCCCCACCTCTGCTCCAGCTGCAGGGTCTCCGCTGGCTGCTCTGGGCTGTCTCCCCCCCCCCCCCCACCTCTGCTCCAGCTGCAGGGTCTCCGCTGGCTGCCCTGGGCTGTGTCTCCCCCCCCCCACCTCTGCTCCAGCTGCAGGGTCTCCGCTGGCTGCCCTGGGCTGTGTCCCCCCCCGCCCCCCACCTCTGCTCCAGCTGCAGGGTCTCCGCTGGCTGCCCTGGGCTGTGTCTCCCCCCGCCCCCCACCTCTGCTCCAGCTGCAGGGTCTCCGCTGGCTGCTCTGGGCTGTGTCTCCCCCCCCCACCTCTGCTCCAGCTGCAGGGTCTCCGCTGGCTGCCCTGGGCTGTGTCTCCCCCCCCCCCCCCCACCTCTGCTCCAGCTGCAGGGTCTCCGCTGGCTGCCCTGGGCTGTGTCTCCCCCCCCCACCACCTCTGCTCCAGCTGCAGGGTCTCCGCTGGCTGCCCTGGGCTGTGTCTCCCCCCCCCCCCACCTCTGCTCCAGCTGCAGGGTCTCCGCTGGCTGCCCTGGGCTGTGTCTCCCCCCCCCCCCCCCCCCCACCTCTGACCTCTGCTCCAGCTGCAGGGTCTCCGCTGGCTGCTCTGGGCTGTGTCTCCCCCCCCCCACCTCTGCTCCAGCTGCAGGGTCTCCGCTGGCTGCCCTGGGCTGTATCTCCCCCCCCCCAACCTCTGCTCCAGCTGCAGGGTCTCCGCTGGCTGCCCTGGGCTGTGTCCCCCCCCGCCCCCCACCTCTGCTCCAGCTGCAGGGTCTCCGCTGGCTGCCCTGGGCTGTATCTCCCCCCACCCCAACCTCTGCTCCAGCTGCAGGGTCTCCGCTGGCTGCCCTGGGCTGTATCTCCCCCCCCCCAACCTCTGCTCCAGCTGCAGGGTCTCCGCTGGCTGCCCTGGGCTGTATCTCCCCCCCCCCACCTCTGCTCCAGCTGCAGGGTCTCCGCTGGCTGCCCTGGGCTGTGTCTCCCCTCTCCCCCCACCTCTGCTCCAGCTGCAGGGTCTCCGCTGGCTGCCCTGGGCTGTGTCTCCGCCCCCCCACCTCTGCTCCAGCTGCAGGGTCTCCGCTGGCTGCCCTGGGCTGTGTCTCCACCCCCCCACCTCTGCTCCAGCTGCAGGGTCTCCGCTGGCTGCCCTGGGCTGTGTCTCCCCCCTCCCTCCACCTCTGCTCCAGCTGCAGGGTCTCCGCTGGCTGCTCTGGGCTGTGTCTCCCCCCCCCACCTCTGCTCCAGCTGCAGGGTCTCCGCTGGCTGCCCTGGGCTGTGTCTCCCCCCACCCCCCCACCTCTGCTCCAGCTGCAGGGTCTCCGCTGGCTGCCCTGGGCTGTGTCTCCCCCCCCACCACCACCTCTGCTCCAGCTGCAGGGTCTCCGCTGGCTGCCCTGGGCTGTGTCTCCCCCCCCCCACCACCTCTGACCTCTGCTCCAGCTGCAGGGTCTCCGCTGGCTGCCCTGGGCTGTGTCTCCCCCCCCCCCCCACCTCTGCTCCAGCTGCAGGGTCTCCGCTGGCTGCCCTGGGCTGTGTCTCCCCCCCCCCACCTCTGCTCCAGCTGCAGGGCCTCCGCTGGCTGCCCTGGGCTGTGTCTCCCCTCTCCCCCCACCTCTGCTCCAGCTGCAGGGTCTCCGCTGGCTGCCCTGGGCTGTGTCTCCCCTCTCCCCCCACCTCTGCTCCAGCTGCAGGGTCTCCGCTGGCTGCCCTGGGCTGTGTCTCCGCCCCCCCCACCTCTGCTCCAGCTGCAGGGTCTCCGCTGGCTGCCCTGGGCTGTGTCTCCACCCCCCCACCTCTGCTCCAGCTGCAGGGTCTCCGCTGGCTGTCCTGGGCTGTGTCTCCCCCCTCCCCCCACCTCTGCTCCAGCTGCAGGGTCTCCACTGGCTGCCCTGGGCTGTGTCTCCCCCCCCCCACCTCTGCTCCAGCTGCAGGGTCTCCACTGGCTGCCCTGGGCTGTGTCCCCCCCCCCCCACCACCTCTGCTCCAGCTGCAGGGTCTCCGCTGGCTGCCCTGGGCTGTGTCTCCCCCCGCCCCCCACCTCTGCTCCAGCTGCAGGGTCTCCGCTGGCTGCCCTGGGCTGTGTCTCCCCTCTCCCCCCACCTCCGCTCCAGCTGCAGGGTCTCCGCTGGCTGCCCTGGGCTGTGTCTCCCCCCGCCCCCCACCTCTGCTCCAGCTGCAGGGTCTCCGCTGGCTGCCCTGGGCTGTGTCTCCCCACCTCTGACCTCTGCTCCAGCTGCAGGGTCTCCGCTGGCTGCCCTGGGCTGTGTCTCCCCTCTCCCCCCACCTCTGCTCCAGCTGCAGGGCCTCGGCATGCTGCTGGCTCTCGCTGTGCCACAGCTGCAGCTCGTTCTGCATGGCGTCCACGTCCTCCTGGATGTAGTCCATGATCTTGCCCAGGGGGAGGGCGCTCCGACACAGGGTCTGGATGGACACCCGGAGCTTCTCTATCTCCTTGGCGACGATGTCCTTCTCCTTCTTCCAGGCCGACTCGAAGACGAGCAGCTTCTCCTGGGAGGAGTGTGAAGGGAGAGGAGCACGCTCACTCCTGAGCACAGAGGGCATGGGTGCGGGACCCGCCGGCCTGCAGACAGGGCTTCATGCCTGTGAGCCCGCGGCTCGGCCAGTAGCACCCCGTGAGGGCTGGCACAGCAAGATCTTCACCTCCCAACTGACCAGAAACCTACAGCTGTTCTTGTTACAAGAGCTCAGGCAGGGACACAGAGGACGGTCCCCAAAAGAAAAGGGGTCCGGGGGTGCATGTCACTCCCTGAGGGCCCCACCCCCCCACTTCACAGGGCTGCAGCCCCGCCTGCCCGGCCAGCGGAAGGCAACCCACCCAGCAGAGGAGGGGAGGGGAAGGGAGGATCACCGCAGAGGGAGGAGCCAGAGTGTGCGGACGGAGGATGTGGCCGGGCCACCACAGGGCAGCAGTGAGGCCCAGGCCCGCTGCCCTGGGCTGGCCAGCCTGGGGCCCCAGGGCAGGGTCGGTGGGAGAGCGGCTCACACGGCCGCTGCTGAAGCAGGGGAGGAGGGAGGCGACCGGAGACCTTCACTCAGTTCTGGCCAGGGGTTCTTGGGCTCTTTGACACAAGCAATACCTAGGATTCTCTTCGTATGAGACTTTACCACTGACATCTCTGAATCTCAAGAACCAACAGGTATTTTGGCTTGGGGACCTCTCCTGGGGAAATCAACACTCTTCAGGAAACCCCACCCACCCACCCATCAAATGCTCCCACTCCACACAGGCTGACTACATGCCGCTGCTTTACCCACGGAGAGCATGAGTCATATGCATTAAGTTATAACTGATCAACTTCTTTTATTTCTAAACTTGTTTAACGAAGTAACACATAACTGCTCGTGTCACTTCCAATCCGGTTTCAGACCAAGACCCCAGAGGGCAGGAACCTGCGTCTGGTCCATGTAAGTGCTCCTTAAATGCCTGCCAAATGAACGTATGAAGTGAGTAAGAGATTTATGAGTCAAGATCTGAGCTCCACTGTGTTCTGGCCTTTAGCAAACACGTGGAAACCCTTAACACAATGCCTGGCACACAGAAGCACTAAACAAATAGGACTACAAACAAAAGGCAAAGCTCACAGAACTAGTGAGTTCTGCAAGGTTGCGGGATACAAGATAAACATACAAAAATCAGCTATTTCATTTGCTGGCAATGAACACACGGCTACCAAAATTTAAAATACACTGCCATCTATAATCGCTCAGAAAAGAGAAGTACTATTCGTAAATCTAACAAAATACATATAGAACTTGTGTACTGAAAACTACACAACGTGGATAAAATAAATCAAAAGAGGTCTACAAAGACAGAGCCAAACCCTGTCCATCAACTGCAAGATTAACATAATAAAGATGTCAATTCTCCCCAAATTTATACACAGGTTTAATACAATTCCTACCACAGTGCCAAATGGTTTGTAGATGTGGACAAGATTGTCCTAAAACTTATACAGAAAAGCACAGGATCTAGCATGGCTGAAACATTTTGAAAAAGAAGAAATTAGCGGGAAGCATCAGGCTACCGGATCTCAGGACTTACCACAGAGCGCTAGCACTCGGGATGGTGTGGTCAGGGCAGGGTGGACACACAGATCCAGGGGACAGAGCAGAGAACCCAGGTCCTCCTCACAAACATACCCACCTGATTTCTGACAAAGGTGCTACAGCAAGCCAGCGGGGAGAAGCAGACCTCCAACACACAGCACTGCAGCACCTGGACACACGGGCCGACAGAGCCCTGACCCGAGTCTCATCTCACACAGAAACTGCCCTGAAACGGACCGTGGGCTCAAATGTGAAACATAAAACCGACTGGACACATGGGCCGATGGAGCCCTGACCCGAGTCTCATCTCACACAGAAACTGCCCTGAAACGGACCGTGGGCTCAAATGTGAAACATAAAACCGACTGGACACACGGGCCGACGGAGCCCTGACCCGAGTCTCATCTCACACAGAAACTGCCCTGAAACGGACCGTGGGCTCAAATGTGAAACATAAAACCGACTGGACACACGGGCCGACGGAGCCCTGACCCGAGTCTCATCTCACACAGAAACTGCCCTGAAACAGACCGTGGGCTCAAATGTGAAACATAAAACCGACTGGACACACGGGCCGACGGAGCCCTGACCCGAGTCTCATCTCACACAGAAACTGCCCTGAAACGGACCGTGGACTCAAATGTAACACATAAAACCAACTGGACACACGGGCCGACGGAGCCCTGACCCGAGCCTCATCTTACACAGAAACTACCCTGAAACGGACCACGGACTTAAATGTAAAACATAAAACCATAAAACTTCTAGAGGAAAAAACCTAGAAGAGAGTCCTTGGGATTTACCGTCAGGTAAATAAACAGTTCTGATTTTACACCAAAAGCACGATCAGTTGAAGGAAAAACTGATAAATGGGCTCTGTCACCATTAAAAACTGCCCATGGGCAAAACACCCTGCTGACAGCATGGAAGACAAACTAGACAGCGAGAGGATATGCGTTCAAATCACAGACCTGGCAAAGGATTAGGACCCAGGGTGTAAAAACTCCCAGACATCAACAGCAAAAAAGCAAACAATCAAGTTAGAAAATGGACAAAAGAACAGACATTTCACCAAAGAGGACACACAGACGGCCAAAGAGCACGTGAAAGATACTCAAAATCGTTACCCATCAAGGAAATGCAAGTTAGAAACACAACGAGATGTGACTCCACACCTATCAGAATGGCTAAAACAAAACACACTGACCACATCAAACGCTGGGAAGGATACAGAGAAACTGGACCCCTCATTCACGGCTGGTGGGAATGCAAAACGGTACAGCCGCTCTGCGAACAGTTTGACCAGGTCTTTAAAACTAACCATGCAAGTGCCATGCAAGCCAGCAACTGTACTCCTGGGCACTGATCCCGGAGAAGTGAAGACATGTTGACACAAAAACCTGTGTAGCTATGTTTACGGAAGCTTCATTCCACATGGAAGCTTCACTCAGAGCAGTCAAAAACTGGACACGACCCAGATGCCCTTCAGGGAGTGAATGCATAAACTATGCTACATCCATATCACAGAATACTACTTGGCAAGAAAAAAGGAACAAACTGCCGATTCATACAACAACCTGGATGAGCCTGCTAAAGAGTTATGCTGAGTGAAAAAAAGCCAGTCGCAAAATATACATGCTGCATGATTCCATTTCCATGAAGTCTTAAAATGCTAACACTATAGAAACGGAGAACGGATGAGCAGTTGCCAGGGGTTCCGGACAGGGTGGGGTGGAAGGCAGAGGGTGGGTGTGGTTATAAAAGGGCAACAAGGGGGGTCCTTGGGATGCTGGAGATGTCCTGTATCCTGACGGCATCAAGGTCTGCATCCTGGGTGCAACACTGCACTCAGCTTCGTCAGATGTCATCAGCGGGGAGAACTGAGTCAGGAGTCCCCGGGGTCTCTGTTATCTCTTACAACTACATTTGAAATTAGTTATCTCAAAATAACTTCAATTAAAAACAAAAAAGGTAGTGGCTATTAAAGTGCTTTTGAATTAAAATGCTAAGTGACTAAAATGAATCAATACAATGATAAATTACTTCCTGGGAAAAAATGTGCTGTCCTTATCATACTGACTACTTTATTATGAACTATACAAAAAAGATCTTCATGACCCAGATGACCACGATGGTATCATCACTCAACTAGAGCCAGACATCCTGAAGCCTGAAGTCAAGTGGGCCTTAGGAAGCATAACTATGAACAAAGCTAGTGGAGGCGATGGAATTCCAGCTGAGCTACTTCAAATCCTAAAAGATGATGCTGTGAAAGTGCTACAATCAATATGCCAGCAAATCTGGAAAACTCAGCAGTGGCCACACGACTGGAAAAGGTCAGTTTTCATTCCAATCCCAAAGAAAGGCAATGCCAAAGAATGCTCAAACTACCACACAATTGCATTCATCTCACATGCTAGCAAAGTAATGCTCAAAATTCTCCAAGTCAGGCTTCAACAGTACATGAACTGAGAACTTCCAGATGTTCAAGCTGAATTTAGAAAAGTCAGAGGAACCAGAGATCAAACTGCCAACATCCACTGGATCATCGAAAAAGCGAGAGAGTTCCAGAAAAACATCTACTTCAGCTTCATCGACTACACTAGAGCCTTTGTCTGTGTGGATCACAACAAATTGCGGAAAATTCTTCAAGAGATGTGAATACCAGACCACCTTACCTGCCTTCTGAGAAATCTGTATGCAGGTCAAGAAGCAACAGTTAGAACTGGACATGGAACAACGGACTGGTTCCAAATTAGGAAAGGAGCACGTCAAGGCTGTATGTTGTCACTCTGCTTATTTAATTTATATGCAAAATACATCATGCAAAATGCCAGGCTAGATGAAACACAAGCTGGAATCAAGCTTGCCAGGAGAAATATTAATAACCTCAGATATGCAGATGACACCACCTTTACGGCAGAAAGCAAAAGGGAACTGAAGAGCCTCTTAATGAAAGTGAAAGCAGAGTGAAGAAGTTGGCTTAAAACTCAACATTCAAAACACCAAGATCATGGCTTCCAGTGCCATCACTTTATAGCAAATAGATGGGGAAACAATGGAAACAGTGACAGACTTTATTTTCTTGGGCTCCAAAATCACTGCAGATGGTGACTGCAGCCATGAAATTAAAAGATGTTTGCTCCTTGGAAGAAAAGATATGACCAACTTAGACAGCATATTAAAAAGCAGAGACATTATTTTGCCAACAAAGGTCCGTCTAGTTGAGGCTATGGTTTTTCCAGTAGTCACGTATGGATGTGAGAGTCCGACTATAAAGAAAGCTGAGCACAGAAGAATTGATGCTTTTGAACTGTGGTATTGGAGAAGACTCTTGAGAGTCCCTTGGACTGCAAGGAGATCCAACCAGTCCAGCCTAAAGGAATTCAGTTCTGAATATTGTAGTTGAAGCTCCAATACTTTGGTCACCTGATGCAAAGAACAGACTCATTGGAAAAGATCCTGATGCTGGGAAAGATTGAAGGCGGGAGGGGAAGGGGATGACAGAGGATGAGATGGTTGGATGGCATCACCATCTCGATGGAGATGATTTTGAGTAAACTCCGGGAGTTGGTGATGGACAGGGAGGTCTGGCATGCTGCAGTCCATGGGGTTGCAAACAGTCAGACTGATCGACTGTACTAAACTGAACTTTATTATAGTGACCATACTGACGACTGACTTAGTTGACATGTTTAAAATTCTAGTTAAACCTACTCATAATGATGTGAAGTAACTCCTATGTATCTGGCATCGTACTGCCTCTAACACAAAACTGTCCAGAGCAGAGAACTCAGGATGGAGACTAGCGTGCACAGCGTCTTATGAGACCGGCGAGCCCCGCCTGGGACAGGCACACTGCGGGGCTGTCCAAGCCCCTCAGGAATCTGTGTCGGCACCAAGTGGCAGAGGCGACACACACCCTGAAGTTCACAGTCTCACTTTTGAGAGGTTAGGGACTTTTAAAACAAGAGGCTTTGGGGCTAGGATCATGATAGCTGGGAGAGGCTTTTCCTATTGCTGCAAAATATCAAAATTCTGGCATTTCCCAAGCTTTCACCTAAAGCAGCAGGTAGAATGGGTAAGTCAAGACTAACTCTGTGCTTTAAAAAGCACCCCCACTGACGACAGGCTCTGATTTATACACAGCTCGTTCTGCTGTATCAGCAACTTTCCAGACAAACGCAACCATTATAAACCCCAGTTTTATAGACTTTTAATATGTACAGTAAAATCTGAGAATCCACCACTGTACTCACCACACAGGAATTAGTCATATGAAATATGCTTAATTTTTGAAAATGGAAGAGAAAAAAAAAAAATAACAGAAACTGTATCATTACCCCCAAATAGTGCCTACAACCCGCTGGAACGTGGGCGGACTCGGGGTGGACGTGGGTGGTCAGGACCCTGTGCCCTGCAGGGAACGAGCCCGCCTCCCCGCCTCCAGCTTTACAGCCTCCGGACGGCGGCCTGACCTGCCCTGCCTTGGTCTCCTCACAATAAACTGGAAATACTAACATTTACCCCGCAGGCAGGATTAGATGGGATAACATAAGGCAAGCAGCTCAGCGCCTCGCACATAGTAAACCCTGGACAAACCCCGGTCGTCATAAATGTCCCCGCCGCGAAGGGCAGGCGCCCGGCCTCGGGAGAGGGTGCAGATGTCGCTCCCGCCGGCGACACCCGCGTGCTGTGTGGTCAGCGCCAACCCACGCGGCGTTCGCCCGGCTTCGGGCGGACGAGTTCTCCTGTAGGGACGTCGTTTACCTTCCTCCCTGACACGTCGCTTCCTGTCGTCACTTTCTAAAACACACACAGCCCACAGCACGAGATGCGCTCTTGAAGCCCTTCACGGAAAGGCTGCGGTTCTGGGCGCGGTTCTGGGCGCGGAGCTGAGCTGGGGGCCGCTGCAGGTGACACGGGCTCCCTCCTCCCGCGGGCTGCAGACTGTTGCCTCCGTTGGTGCCGGGCAGCGGGGACCTCTGGCACAGCATTTCCTCCTTTGGCTGGGCACTTCACACGCGTGCTTCGGAAGAAGTGACTTTCCAGGATCTTTCAGGGGAACAGGTACCTCTGGGACTGAATATTAATTGCATTTACCCCACACGTACTTGTCCCCAGAAGTGTGGGCATTTAATTGTGTTTATAGTGACTTTTTAAATTTGTAATTATTTATTATTGTAAGTCATATACGTAAAAGGCATTGACCTGAGAGGTTTGTTTCTTTACATTTCAACACTAGGCTTCAGGAGAAGAAAGTACATGTCGTTAAAATAATGCGGCAAAGCCTGACCCGCAGGTCTCGCCAGAGTCTCTCAGGAGCACGAGCAGGCACAGTGCTGCCCTCTGCTCGGCCACTGATCTGAGGGGTCCCAGGCCCTCCTGGGAGAACTCTGCCCCACGTTAAGGAAACCCACCTGATGAATCGAAGAAGGGGCAATAAATCAGAGCATGTGGGCATCTGCTTTAAATAGCACGCTCCCCCATGACCTCAGGAAGTGATTCATATACAGCTTGTCAAAAGTTCCTTTTCTTCCTAAACCAAGGAATGCCTGCATCCAAGCCACACGAGGAAAGCAGAGACCCCCAGGAGGACTATTCCGAGGATCCTGTCCACCCAGAGACACTCCATCATCAGACTTCTCTGCAAAGCACACATTCATGTCCAGTGTGGGTCAAAGTGAACACTCGGGACAACGGTCTGGAACCAAACAGCTTACCCTTTAACATACCGGACAGCGCCTGAGAGAAGGACACGGCGCCTCCTGCAGCCACCGCCGGGGTCAGGACAGCAAACCCTGCCGGGCCCCGGGGCCCAGGGGGCCACTGCCGGATCAAGTCCCGGGTCTGCGTGACCAGCTGTGCCGTCCGCGTACGCGCCTGCCTGTTCCATGTACACAGGGTGGATGGAAGGACTCTCTCTCACACACACACACACACACACACACACACTCCTGTATCCATGTGTGCTGGCCTCTGTCCCTGGGCACTGCTGAATGCTGACGTGGCCGCATGAATACACCGAGGTCCCCATCCACTCCTGTGCTGGTGGACACGCGGTGGTTCCATACAGCTCCGAGCCGTCTTGCGCGTGTGTTCCAGCACACACACGCACAAGACCCTCCAGCGCATGCAGCGCGAAGCGGCGCTGCTGGGTCAGCGGGCACGTCTGTCCTCAGCCGTGTGACGTCACGGCACAGAGCTGTACGATGTGGTTGCACCAACATACATCAAGTGTTTTTCACCAGCCAGGACTGTATTTCTGTGCTCTGATGCCAGAGCTGGTACCTGTGGGCCCAGATGCCCTGTTTCTTTGGCACGGTGCCCTAGCAAGATGCTGTGACTATCCTAACTCACCCACATGTGGCACTGAAAAGCTGAAATCTGTAACTAATCTGTCAAGGAATAAAGAGAATAACAGGAAAAACAACAGCAGCACTGATTCCAACGGCACTACCACACCCTGACCGCTGCAGGTAACGACCGCTGAGCACGGGCAGCAGACAGAAAGCCACCGCTCCAAGTCAGGGACATGCTGTTAAAAAACCCCCGATGGTTAAAAATCGCTCACGGGGACTTCCCTTGTGGCCTTGTGGCCCAGTAGTTAAGAATCCGCCTGCCAACGCAAGGGACAGGGGTTCAGTCCCTGGTACGGAAGATCCCACATGCTGCAGAGCGCCTAAGCCTACTGGCCACAGAACTGCTGAGCCCGAGCGCTGCAGCTGCTGCAGCCCACACGAACCTGTGGCCGGCAGCAAGAGAAGTCACAGCAGCAAGCAGCCCCCGCACCAAACATGAAGAACAGCCCCCGCTCACCACTAGAGAAAGCCCGGGTGCAGCAACAAAGACCCCGGGCAGCTAAAAAAAAATCCTGCTCATTGCGGCCACTACAGATAAGAAAGAAAACACAAGCAGGAAGCCTTCAGAATGCACAGGTGAGAAGCTAAATAGTAAGAGGCTAACTCCCAGACTGGATGCAGGCAGGCCTGGGGTGACCTCCTCCCTTTGAGACTGTCTATGTAACCTCAGACACAGTAACTTTGGCCCCTCAGTTTCCAAACTTAGAAAATGGGGATGACACCTATCTCATAAGTTCACATGAGAATTAAATGAAGCGATGGATGCAATTCCTTAGGGACAGAAATTGCTCTACTGATGTCAGCTGTTGTTATAATGATTATATCATCTACAACTGAGAACAACTAATGGGTAAACTTCTACAGGAGAAGAAATGCATATATGGAACCACCTAGCACCTGGTGCAGAGAGAAATCAAAAGATCATTAAATGTCAGCTACTTTTCAAACATTACTGTCCTTGGAAAGGAACAAGGAATGCTCTTGGAAGGCTGGATGAGTTCACTGCAGCTGAAGCCTGAGGTTACTGCACAGAACAGAGAAGATGCAACTTTGGACTGGTCTTTCTGACTGACCCCAAAATGGAAATAATTAAAAAATCATCTTGTCACATGGAAAACTGATGAAAACGACACTAACAGAGCAGGCAACAGGGAAATGACAGGCAACAGACTCCTAGCTAAAGAGATTCCTTCTCTACTTAAAGGAATGAAAGTGAAGAATACATTACTGGCCTAAAACTGGTCCTTTCAAGCATTTTTATGAAAGGCTATGACCATGTATTTATTCTTTCAGATAAAACTTTTTCTTTTGGCTGCACTGCGCAGCAAGTGGGATCTCAGTTCCCCAGTAAGGGATCAAACTTCCACCCCCTGCACTGAAGGCAGAATCTTAACCACTGGACCACAGGGAAGCTCCTCACAGAAACTAGAACATCCTTCACCAAATTCCAAAACATCCATTGAACATTTATTGGGATTGCATTACACTTGCAAGTTAATTTGAGAGAAGTGACATCTCTATATTGAGTTTCCATGCAGAACACAATGTCTCTCATGACTTTTTCCAAGCCTTTTATACTTCTTGGTAGAATTCTGTGGCTTCTCAATACAGTTACTATAAATTCTTACTAAATGCACACATGCTTTGGAAATTTACATTTTTGTTTCCAGTTCTGGAGGAAGAGCTTGATACACATTGTTTCCAGCTGGCTATTGCTGACATATAGGAAAAATACTGACTTTTGTGTATTTATTTTGTCCCTGGCCACCTTACATATTTTTTTTAACATTTTTAAACTTTAAGGGGTTGACTGACTTGATAGACCTCTGTCATCTTCAAATGATGATGACCCCGTCTCCTTTCCAGAATTCAGTCACATTTCTCTTTGCACCAGTTGGCCCTCCAGAGTATCTCACCCAGGTCTCACTTCACATCCTTGTTCCTGAATTCCATGGAGACACCCACAGCCCCGTCCTGCTGTGTAGGATGCTGACTGCTCCAAGCAGGACCTCTCCCTCTTGCAGCCACAAGGACCCTCCTGCCCCAGTTCACTGCAAGCTTCAAGTCCAACGTAATAATGGGCATTGAGTTCTGCAGTGCCATTTATTCTAGTTGCTGTTGTTGTTGTTGCACTGGGTCTTTGTTGCTGCACGAGAGCTTTCTCTAGTTGCTCCCCGTGAGTGTTCTCTAGAGCTCACGGTGGTGACAGTGAGCTTTGATGGACGGCTAGTGAACTCCAGCAGAGAGCCACCCTGAGTCTGCAAAGCGAGAAACCACACCTTCAGCGTTAACTCCACTCCTGGGAAGGCAGAGGGAGGCTGTGAGTACCCAGCATGGAGCTGCAGGACACAGAGAAGGCACCAAAGCTGAGGAATTCTGCAAGGGAGGAGCAGGAAACAGGGAGTGAGTGCATCCAAAAGAGGTGACAAAGCCTCGGGATCCCTAGGCGTGCTGGTGGAGTATTTATCTCCCAAGTCGGTTAATAAAGACTGGAGGGGATGCTGCTACTTCAAATGTGAGAACAGCAACATAAGGCACGAGGAACGTGAAAAATCAAGAAAATATAGCACCACCAAGACACTTCCAGTATGACTGACTGCAAAGACATGGAAATCTGCAATTCAGCCAACAGAGAACCCAAAATAGCTATTTTAAGGAAATTTGATGAGCTGCAAAAAGACACAGACAATTCAACAAGTCAGGAAAATAATACAGGGAAAAATTGAGAAGTTTCACAAGGAGAAACACAGATTCTGGAGCTGAATAACATAGTGAATGAAATGAAAAATGTGACAAGAGCATCAGCAACAAAACAGTTCAAGCAGAAGAAGAATGTGAGAAGTAGCAGACAGGACCTTCAAAATTATCCAGTCCAGGGGGGAAAAGAGTGAAGAAAAGACAGTGAAGTAAGCCTGGGTAAGCAATGGAGGGAGAAAGAGGCAGAAAGCTTACTTAAAGAAATAATGGCTGAGAACTTCCAAAATCTGGAAGACATTTGGACATCCAAGTTTTGAAGCTCACAGTTCATCAAACAAACTTCACGTGAGGAGATCTTGGGCTTCCCAGGTAGCACTTGTGGTAAAGAACCTGCCTACCAGTGCAGGAGACATGAGAGATGTGGGTTGGATCCCTGGGTCAGGAAGATCCCATGAAGGAAGGCATGGCCACTCACTCCAGTATTCTTGTCTGGAGAATCCCCATGGATAGAGGAGCCTGGCAGGCTACAGTTCACAGGGTCTCAAAGAGTCAGACACAACTGAAGCAACTTATCACACACGTAAGGAGATCTTCTTTAAGATGTATTATAATAAAAGTGCCAAAAATCAAAGACAAGAAGAGACTCTTAAAGCAGCTGGTAACTTCCTGCTATAAAGCAATCTGCAGATTTGCCAGGAGAAACTTTACAGGCCAGAAAAGGGTAGGGCAAGATATTCAAAGAGATGAAGGGGAAAAAAGGCCAATAAAGAATACTCTATTCAACAAAGCTATCTCTCAGAAATAAAGGAGAGGTGAGACTTTCCCAGACAAACAAAAAGTTGAGGGAGTTCATCACTACCAGACCTGCCTTAGGATAAACACTGAAAGGAGCTCTTCAGGCTGAAACAAAAGGATACTAATTAGTAAGAAGAAAACATACAACATAATGGGGAAGGTAAGTATACAGTCAAATTCAAAATACTCTAATGTTATAATATGATGGAGGTATTAAGCACTTAACTCTAGTATGAAGCTTTGAGGAAAAGTATTAAAAATAACTAAAGCCACAGTAATTTTGCTAATAAATAAACAATATAAAAAGAGGTAGACCATAACATCAAAAACATATGAAGAGGGAGTAAAAACATATGAAAGGGGAGTAAAAGCATAGAATTTTTGTATACAACTGATATTAAGCTGTTATCAGTGTAAAATAGACTGTTATGTCTGCAAGATGTTTTATGTAAGTTTCAGAATAACCACAAAGCAAAAACCTACAGTAGATACACAAAGGATAAAGAGAAGAGGACCAAGGCATACCACTATGGAAAGACATGAATTCACAGAGGCAGGCAAAAAAGATTAAGAAAAAAGGAACACAGGAACTACAAAAAGTCAGAAAACCAACAGGGTGGCATTACTAAGTACTTTGTTGCTGTTGTCCAGTCGCTCAGTCGTGTCCGACTCTTTTAGACCTCATGGGCTGCAGCACACCAGGCTTCCCTGTCCTTCTCCAACTCCCAGAGCTCGCTCAAACTCATGCCCATTGAATCTGTGACATCGTCCAACCGTCTCATCCTCTGTCGCCCCCTTCTCCTCCTGCCTTCAATCATTCCAAGCATCAGGGTCTTTTCAAATAAGTCAGCTCTTTGCATCAGGTGGCCAAAGTATTAGAGCTTCAGCTTCAGCATCAGTCCTTCCAGTGAACATTCAGGGCTGATTTCCTTTAGGGTAGACTGGTTTGATCTCCTTGCTGTCCAAGGGACTCTCAAGAGTCTTCTCCAGCACCACAGTTTGACAGAATTATTCTTTGGTGCTCAGCTTTCTTCATGATCCAACTCTCACATCCATACATGACCACTGGAAAAACCAGAGCTTTGACTATACACATATTTGTTGGCCAAGTGATGTCTCTGCTTTTTAAAATGCTTTCTAGGTTGGTCATAGCTTTTCTTCCAAGGAGCAAGCGTCTTTTAATTTCGTGATTGCCATCTGCATCCACAGTGATTTTGGAGTCCAGAATATAAAGTCTGTCACTGTTTCCCTTGTTTCCCCTTCTATTTGCCATGAAGTGATGGGACCGGATGGCATGATCTTAGTTTTTTGAATTTTGAGTTTTAAGCCAGCTTTTTCACTCTCCTCTTACCTTCATCAAGAGACCCTTTAATTCCTCTTCACTTTCTGCCATAAGGGTGGTGTCATCTGCATATCTGAGATTATTGATATTTCTCCTGGCAATCTTGATTCCAGCTTGTACTTCATCCAGCCTGGCATTTGGCATGATGTACTCTGCATATAAGTTAAATAAGCAGGGTGATGATATACACCCTTGATGAACTCCTTTCTCAATTAGGAACCAGTCCATTGTTCCATGTCCAGTTCTAACTACTGCTTCTTGACCTGCATATAGGTTTCTCAGGAGGCAGGTAAGTTGGGCTGGTATTCACATCTTTTGAAGAATTTTCCACAATTTGTTGTGATCCACACAGTCAAAGGCTTTGGCATAACCAATAAATTCTCTTGTTTTTTCTATGATCCAATGGATGTTGGCAATTTGACCCCGGTTCCTGTGTCTTTTCTAAACCCAGCTTGTACATCTAGAAGTTCTCGGTTCATGTACTGTTGAAGCCTAGCTTGAAGGATTTTGAGCATTACTTTGCTAGTATGTGAAATGAGTACAATTGTGCGGTAGTTTGAACATTCTTTGGCATTGCCCTTCTTTGGGACTGACTTCCCCAGTGGCTCAGATGGTAAAGCATCTGCCTACAATGCAGGAGACCCGGGTTCGATCCCTGGTTCAGGAAGATACTCTGGAGAAGGAAATGGCAGCCCACTCCAGTATTCTTACCTGGAGAATCCCATGGATGGAGGAGCCTGGCGGGCTACAGTCCATGGGGTCGCAAAGAGTCAGACACAACTGAGCGACTTCACTTTCTTTCTTTTCTTTGGGACTGGAATGAAAACTAATCTTTTCCAGTCCTGTGGCCACTGCTAAGTTTTCCAAATTTGCTGGCATATTGAGAGCAGCACTTTAACAGCATCATCTTTTACGATTTGAAACAGCACAATTATTCTACATGTAAATGGATTAAATTCCCCAATCAAAAAGACAAGAGAAAGACAAGTCCTGTATGATAGGGGGTGAGGGGAGAGCGAACTGGAGGCACCAAATTCCAGTTATCAGACAAATAAATACTGGAAATATGATGTTCAATGATGACTACAGTGAACAGTGTATATTATATATGACAGTTGTTAGGAGAGTTCCCTAAAAGTTCTCATCAACAAGGAAAAGATTTCCTTCTTTTTTTCTATCTATATGAGATGATGGATGTTAGCTAACCTGTTCTGGCAATTATCTCACAATATATTTAAGTCAAGTCATTATGCTGTACACCTTAAAAGTACACAGTGCTATATGTCAATTACATCTCAGTAAAACTGGAGGGTGGGGAAAGGCATAGAATGGGTGGGATAGATAAAGCAAGACTTAGGTATCTGCCCCCTACAAGAGATTCACTTCACCTGTAAAGCCATACAGAGGCTCAAAGTGAAGGAACAGAAAAAGATATTCCACAAAAATAGAAACCAAAAGAGAGCAGGGGTATTTGTACTTGTAGCAGGCCGAATAGACTTTAAGCAAATAACTGTAACAAGTGACAAAAGTGGTCACTATATGATGATAAAGTGGTCAACTCATCAAGGGATTACAGCAATGACATACATATGTGCCCAACACTGGAGCATCTAAATAGAGTAAGAAAACGCTAATAGGAGGGGGCAAGGCAAACTCCTGGGCTCCAAGCTGCCCACCTGACCTAGAAGTTCCACAGAAACAGAATTCTGGAAAACTGCCAAGCCTCCTACTGAGTCCTGCCATCGAGGCAAGAAAACCCGTGGCCCAAAATTTTGTAAAGAAGACAGAAGACTCCGGGAGTACTCTCAGAAAATCAGACCAGAGGTGCCAGGCAGAGAAAACTGGAATCGAGCACGCAGAGGAATTTAAATCTAGAGAAGACATTCCCAGGAGGGCCACGCTTTCCACCCATGGCATCTCCATGGCCCCAGTGCCCACATTTAAAGAGGCAACTGATAAATCCTCAACGACAAAGTTACTAACATCCTTTTATGCCATTTTCATTACATCTCACATTCCCTTAGCCTCTTTACAATCCTATATTTGCTATTTAGATTTCTCAGGAGCTCAGAGATTAAAAAGGGGTGTGCAGGCATTTCTTGTTAAAAAAAAAAAAAAACAACACAGTTAGGATGCTCTCACCTTGGGCGAGTGGGGAGCACCCTCGGTAAGCGCATAGGGTGGAGGGGCCCACAGGACACAGCCCTGCCCCACCCCCGAAACAGCAGGCTGGGCCGACACACCGGCTGCACGGCAGCAGGACGAAGATGCCGTTCCTGGGACACAGCGCAGGAGGGGGTGTGCACTGTTGGTCAGGATGACGCTTTAGGTCTGCCTCAAGCGCAGAGCTCCCCATCCCCACCCAAATGAGCCAGGTCCAGGAGGATGGAGGGAGTGGACAGGTTCCTTCCTTCCCAAGCATGAGGGCCCTGGGCCTGTGTTTCTGGCTGTGCCTCTGAATCACCTGGGAATGTTTTAAACACATCTACCCCAGCATCCTGCCCAAAGACTGACCCGTGGGTCTGGGGCAGACCCAGCACCAATATTTAACAAACTCTCTCTGGATGGGTCTCACGCACAGACTGCTCTGAGCAGATGTACCTTAAGTAAATTTCAAAGGATACAAGGTTCTAAAGTTCACTTGCTGTATGTTTTACAGTTGCCTCCCATGATACAGGCAGTGGCAGCGAATGAACCTAAGTTTAAAAATACACGTTAAAAGTATTTTTCTCTCTCCACAATCATAGCTGGCAACACCCATTAGGATTATTAAATTATTTTGCTTTTCCTTTCCATCCCTCTATTAACTAGCGGAATCCGCCATTTTAAATGTCTTCTAAAATATTTATCATTTTTCTATGGAGCCTATTGATCCAATCTTTTCTTACAAGTTTGGCTCTAGTTTCATTTTTATATATTTGGACTTCTAAATTCAGACCACAGCTCCAAAGATACCAGATAAAACAATCACAGCCAAATTAACCATTAATCCCAAAAGGCCGTGACTGGGCGATGGGAACCCCAGTGGATTTCCCGGTTGGCATGTGAGCTGGAGAAGAAGTAAGACCTGTAACTGGAAGCAGCCGGAATGTCAGCGATCTCAGCAGGAAATGACCTTCACAGAATTAACAGTGAACGTTAAGGAGTGTGCCCAAGGCCAGGAAGAGCAAGGCACATTCAGATACAGGAAGTGGGGTCCCACACACCCCTGGGGCAGGAGCACGGATGCAGACGTCTTGGTGAGACTAGGCTCAAGCTGGGACTCAATATTAGTTGTGCCTACAGCAACCAAAAGTCAACCCAAAGATACACCCTAGAATTCGACAAATTTCACCCTACAGTTCCTGCATCCTTCATGGCAATTGACATCACGAAGAGAATAGTCGGGTCGGAGACTGGTGGGTGATGGCTGCATGGAGGACCAGTGTAGCCAGCAGACAGGCAATGCCCCTGTGAAGAGGGGACATGTGGGCAGGGACCCGATTGGGGGTTTTCTGTTGACAGGTCCTGATATGGCCCACCAGGCCCGAGAGGCCGGGATCGTCTTCAGACACCCGCAGCCAAGGCCACTTGCACAAATCAGGGGAGGAGGAGGCCTGGTCGCAGGAGAGTACACTCCAGACAGCCGCCCCACCCTGCCTCCCATGGACAAAACTTGAGCAAGCACAGAGGGACAGACCTCAGCTCTGGGACACCGCTGAGACTCCTGGGGCAGCTGGCCCAGAGTTCCTTCCGGGGCTTCCCAGGGTGGGGGCGGCGAGCTGAGCCCCGTGTGTGGGAGGAGCACAGACATTCCAGGTGAATTTCACTGGAACACAGATATAAACTTCCCTCTGAAAATATCAGCAAAGTGAATATAGTTTTGCAGGGGACAAATAATTATCTCTGAGCAAGCGAAGACACGATTGAACAACAAAGCCAAGATCATTTTAGGAATATAAGAACTGCTCAACATCAGGAACTCTATTAATATGTGATCATCTCAACAGCTGCCAAAAGATATCTGATACCAGTTAGCATCCATTTCTGATGAGACACCTAGAGCAGTGCCCAGGATACCGCAGGGGATGAATTAAGTGGCTGATGAGTGAATGAACACTGACTTTTAAAACCAGATAACTTATCATCACAAAACAAGTTAACATTAAGATTAAAAAGAGGCTAAGTAAAAACCAGTAACTGTGGGAATCAAGGTCAAGGTCAAGGAGCAACAGTTAGAACCAGACATGGAACAACAGACTGATTCCAAATTGGGAAAGGTGTACGTCAAGGCTGTATAATGTCAACCTGCTAATTTAACTTATATGCAGAGTACATCACGTGAAATGCCAGGCTGGGCAAAGCACAAGCTGGAATCAAGATAGAGGGGAAAAATATCAATAACCTCAGATATGCAAATGACACTGCTTTTAAGGCAGAAAGCAAAGAGGAATTAAAGAGCCTCTTGATGAAGGTGAAAGAGGAGAGTGAAAAAGCTGGCTTAAACCTCAACATTCAAAAAACTAATATCAAGGCATCCAGTTCCATCACTTCATGGTAAAGAGATGGGGAAACAATGGAAACAGTGACAGACTTTATTTTCTTGGGTACCAAAATCACTGTGGACAGAGACTGCAGCCATGAAATTAAAAGATGTTTGCTCCTTGGAAGAAAAGCAATCTCAAATCTAGACAGTGTATTAAAAAGCAGAGACATCACTTTGCCTACAAAGGTCTGCGTAGACAAAGCTATGGTTTTCCCAGTAGTCATGTACGGATGTAAGAGCTGGACAATAAAAAAAGGCTGAGCACCAAAGAACTGATGCCTTCAAATTGTGGTGCTGGCGAAGACTCTTGAGAGTCCCTTGGACAGCAAGGAGATCAAACCAGTCAATCCTAAAATAAATCAACCTTGAATATTCTTTGGAAGGAATATTTTGTCCACCTGATGTGAAGAGCCAACACATTGGAAAAGACCCTGATGCTGGGAAAGACTGAAGGCAGGAGGAGAAGGGGACGACAGAGAATGAGATGTTTGAATGACATCACCGACTCGATGGACATGAGTTTAGCAAACTCCAGGAGATGGTAAAGGACAGGGAAGCCTGGCGTGCTGCAGTCCATGCAGACACAAAGAGTGGGACACGACTGAGCAACTGAACAACAAAAACAAGGGTAACAAGAGTCCAACTTAATTTAAAACAACAACAACAGAATAAACCCAAAGAACAAAAGGCAGGAAATAAAGAAAATTGGAGAGTTCAGTGAAAAGGAGAACAAAGAAACAAGCTGGTGGTTTTAAGAGACTGACAGACAAATTTCTGGAAAAATAGAAAAACACAAGCAAGTGGTATTGTTAATTTAAAAAAAGAACAGAACTAAACTACAAATAAAGCAGACATTTAAACAAATTCTATCAAAAGCTTCTTTGCAATAAGCTTGATAATTTAAAAGAAATTAATAACCAGTACTGACTGTGTAGAGAAGGCACCCACGCAGGGAGACAGTCCAGGAGTGACCGGGGGCTCATCCGCAGGGGAGCAGTCACCCTGGTGCTCCAGTGAGGGTCACTGGAGCCCAAGGTGGGTGAAGCCACATAGGCCAGGTAACAGCAGCAATGGGAGATGGGTTCCATACAAGGGGGATTCATGTAATAGGTTCGTTTATGCAGGACAATGAGAGCCAGGTTTCACACTGTTGGAGAAAGGAGAATACAGAAATACAGAATACACACACACAAGAGGAATAAGCCCTGCCATGTGTGTACACATAAACACACACACACACACATTTCATCTGCGGCTCTGACCCAACAAGAGGGCCTGAGAGAAGAAACACTTGAAACGCAGTGAGCACCCCTAGGAACAGACCATGGTTTCTAAACACCATTCTCCACTGAAAGGAACCAGGAGGAATCGGCTCATGCCAGGGCTGGGACAGCACAAGAGAAGCCTAGAAAATCCTGGTGGGCCAGAGAGTAAGGAAGGGCTCCAGGAACGACACGGGCAGAATGAAAGGTCACAGGAGCCTATCTGAAGGAGCCCCACTGGGCATCAAATCAGAGGCAGTTCGAGTGTAAAATTAATGATAGAATCAAGTAGGAAACTGTGGTGAGCCCACAGTGATATAAAGAATCAAACTGAAAATTAGTGAAGAACAGGTTACCTACGGGGTTTGGAAGCACTTCCCCACTATGCAGCATTAATCACACAGAGTAACGGGACAGTGGAGAGAGACCCAAGGGCGCGCCAGCCATAACGGGACAGATGAGAACACGTGCCGCGAGACGGGACGCGGCGAGGAGAGCAGGCCTCCCTTCTGGGCGGTCCCCACCCAGGATGACCACGATGCTGAGGAGGTGCCCGCGCTTACTTCCTGGGCGGGGTGGCCCTGCTGCAGGGATGGAGAACGGCCCTGTTCAGAGAAACTGTTCAGGAACGTATCTGGGGGTGATGCCTGCAATCTGTTCTCAGAGCACAGAATTTCTTTGTCCGTTACATGCAACTTTTCTCCAAGTGAAAGAGTCCTGTGACACTCACTGTGGCCCCATACAGGCACATGTTCGGGGCCTGGAGCACTAACAGAAGACCACCAGCTCTGGGACCTGGTGATCACCGCCACCACCTCCAGGACGGGTTTCGCAGAAGGCCTTCCTTCCCTGGAATCCAGCTGGCTTCACTCCCCCGGGGGCTGGAGGTGAAGCCAAGACCCACCAGAGGAGCAGAGCGGGGTGGGGCAGGGGGACCCGAGCGGGGGGACCACAACACACGCTCCTTTCTCACACAACACACACCCGACACACGCTCCTTTCTACACGACACTCCCGTCGGTCGTCTCTGAAGCATCTGAAAGTTCTCAAAAGCGCCCCTCACAACCTTAAACGGTTGACCCGCTTCTAAATCTGCTTTTCTTCACAAGTAGCTTTTAAAATTGTTTAAAAGCATTTGCTTTGCTTTGCTCGGCTGTACTATTACAATATAATCATCCATCATTTTTCACTGCCAATGACCCTACTTGTAGCACAATCAAGCTTTTTAAAGCTACTGAGAAACCCAACCAGTTCCCAAACTATTAATATGTGGAAATTACTCCTGAGTACCAAAACCTAACAAATAAACCTTTTATAACACGTATGGAGTATACCTGAAAGAGTATTAAAACACAGTGTATCTTATTTGTAAATAATTTATACATAGCAATGTCTAAAATAAACACATTGCTGCTTTAACATCCTTTCTCTCTTTAAGGGATTTAAGAGTACTCTCTAAAAATGGATAGCTTACACAGAGCAAAGCCCTGACACAACACAGGCCCTCCACTAAGTGGCCGTCGGTCCTGGCCTCTGTGCCAACAGGAAGGCGGACAGGCTTTATCAGTCATCAGAGGGTTCCACCTGGTGGGGAGGGGTCTTCAGAAGCCAGAAGGAACGTTCTGGAGATTTGATCACAACACCTTGATAGTGCTGCAATATGAAAAACTGTCCATGCACTGCTGCTATAAAGTAAGAAATCGAAGCATTTTAACACCAAGCCTTTTTAGTTTTTCCTCAACTCTGAAACATCCCTGTGACCTGGACCCCGGAGACAGAGACAGAGCCGCGCCCTTGGGCCATATTCTACTTCAGTCCCTCCAACACAGCCGTTTTGCCCGGATTACATTAAAAAGTCAAGAAAACCTAACTCGTGCATCCAGGCCTGGTTCCTCCAGCAACAGCGCTTCCCCGGGAGCTGCTTTGTTTTCAAGCCAGAAGGAACGATAAAGAGATGGGACCAGAAAAATAAAAGTGTTTCTCACCTAAAACAGTAAGCACAGATTGGGCATGTTTTAGGAAGGACAAAAATAACTAAGAATAAGAATAGCTGCCGGGAAATACATCTCTTTGTTTCAAGGAATGATGAGTAATTACGGGACCTCGGGATTCAAACGGCTCCAGAGGGAGCAGGCGGCTTTGCTTCATGCACACGGCACAGGCCCGGCCCCTGCAGGGCGGGCAGCTTCTGGTGAGCCCGGGACAGGTCCCCAGTCCACGCACAAGCTCTGCCGCCTCCGAACACTCTGCCCAAGGGGGCAGGGAGAGCTCGCACCTGGGCCTGGGGTTGGAGACCTCGGCCGAGGACGCAGTCACCCAGACCCCAAGTCCCTCAGCAGGGCGGACTCCCCGGGCATCTGGGGATGGGTTCAGGGCCCCCATACACACCTCAAAGTCTTCGGATGCTCAAGTATTTGCATAACCTAGCACATCCTCTCATATACTTTAAATCACCTCTAGATTATTCATAATACCTAATACAGTGTAAATGCTACATAAACAGTTGCCAGCACCGCAAATTTAAGTTTCGCCTTTTGGAACTTTCTGGAATCACTTTTCCCTCCAGATATCTTCTGTCTGAGGCTGGCTGGATCCCTGGGTTCGGAACCCACGGGCGCAGAGGGCCCAGTGTAAGCTGTCAGTGGTACTGGGCGGGGCTCCGAGCGCAGTGCTGAGATACAGGACACGCAGGAGGGACCAGGGCTCGCGGCCTCTGTCACCCCTGGGCCCGCAGAGACACGGAGACCTGCCCGTGAGGCTGCCCTGCGCGGTGCCGCAGGGGCCAGCGGGCCGCCCAAGGCAGGCGGAGAGAAACTCCAGGAGGTGGTGAAGGACAGGCAACCTGGCGTGCTGCAGGTCGTGAGGTTGTAAAGAGTTGGACACGACTTAGCGACTGAGTAACAAATCATTTTTGTGGTCTATAATACAACCAAGGCACATATCTGTAAATATTCTGAAGCGATACTGTTGATAATTGTGGTGACAATTCAATTTTATACCCAAAACCCAAAATCTCCAGCCTGCGTATTAGAAAACATAAAACTATCAGCTTATTTCTAAATAAATAAATACAAAAACCCTGTAACCCTTCACGATTAAAATTAATTTTGTAGTTTCCCAGTTCAGCTATTAAAAGTCTCATCAGTCTAGACATATCGCAGCACATGTCCCTTTTATTTCTACCACAGAAATTTAAATGGGAACAATATTCCTAGTACAAGAACATCCAATAAGACTAGGACCATAAACTTTCAAACAAAAAATACGTTTATCAGGTGCAGGACTTCAGTTAAGCAAGGTTGTAGAATAGCTTTTTTCTAACAGGGTTATGGAATTTGTAATGAAATTGCACCATCTAGCCACCAAAATAAGAAATAACTATTTCAGATCTATTCAGATCACCAAAGTAAAAGAGAATATGACCCAAACCCCTGACTTTTATATAAGAGTTTAGGTAATTACTGTTAGCTATATTCTCTTTATTACTGTTAAAATATAACATGTTTGTGACATGGTCATTTTATCCATCAACCCTGCGCAAGGATGACACGCAAATTCATGAAGCGTTCCATATTTAAAAAAAAAAAAAAAAAGAACCATTTCATGATACAGAGGTTCTCAAATTCCCAGATAACAGCTTCTTCGAGACAGTCACCCACAGTCTCTACTGACGTGTGGGTGTTACATGGGCCCTTAAGACTGCTTTTCTTCAGAAGAGCAGCAAAACAACATGTGGAGGTCCAATTCAGCACACACTCAGGTTCTTGTCTGTGGAGACATGTGACTTCTAGCAGCCCCAACAACACGTGGTTCATGTGACCAAGAAGATGAAGAGAACAAACCCACCAAAACTTGCAATACATGAAGAGAAGGAAATGTACAAAGAGGAGTAGACTCTCTGAGCCTACTTCAAAACAAAGAACTCAAATGAAAAGAAAAAGCAGCTGAAGTTTACAGTCACAGAACAGATATAAAATGAAGAAAAAAAATATCACCCGAGAGAAGACTGTAAAAAGGAGACTGAAAAACTAGGAGTGAGAAATCTTTAAACAGTGCTTTAAAGTGAGTGAACCGTCTCTGACACCACTGTTATTACTCCAAACCGTCTTCATTTATAAAGCTTGAAAAGCAAGCATTTTTAAAGAATAAGAAACACTGTAGTAAAACTGCTTTTCTGGTTGTTTTTTCAAAAACTTCATAAATCTGAAGGAAAAAAAATGCTTGGCATGAGCCAGTATCTTCCTATTAACAAAGTTTATATTTCCTCTTGAAAAGAGAGCAAGTAAGTCCGGATGAGGAGAAAAATGCTCAAAGCAATCCGACTCACATATTTATTCCATAATGTATTCCTCAAGTCCATTAGCACAATAAGAAAGGGCTTTTCTTCCAACACAACTTCAAAGACAGGCTGGAGGGATGCCCAGATTACAAATATGTATTTCCTTAGCATTGAAAAAAAACACTCCCTCAAAAAAGTACAAAGTGCCGAAACTCAGGGCACACTACAAGCTATGTGAGAGCAGAGAAAACACTATTTGAATTTTTGAATGAGCTAGAGAAGATAAACAATTAATATTATGATTAATACATATAAATCAAGAGTGACCACAGGTAGATATGGCCTACAAACAGATAGTCTTTCAATCACCTCCCCGTGAAATCCACTGTGTACACTGAATCCACCGACCCCAAAAAGAGAAAGAAGACATACTCTGCAGGCATGAAAGCAACATTTATAATAACTGACCACAAACTAGGCCACAAACAAAGTCTCCATTCCAAATAATCAACATCACAGAGACCACATTCTTTGAACATACAATCATACTAGATATTGGGGAGAAAAAAAAAACTTAAAAAAAACCTCTATGTTTAAAAGCTAAAAACCAAACTCCCAAATAGTTCATGTGCTAAAGAAGAAATAACAACCAACTACTTCATACTAAAATTCAAGTAGTTTTCAGTATTTAAAAATTTTAAATTTAAGGATAAAACATGCTTAAAGGGAGATGTATAGTCTTAAATATATTTGTTGAAAATGATGAAGACTAAAAACAAATGGGTTAAGTGTCTTTTACTCAAGAGGCTAGAAAAAGTAACCCCCCGAAGAAATTAAGAGGAAGAATAGAGTAGAAATCAATGAAAGGAAAACAGAAGTCAATGTCTACAGAACCAAAAGCTGATGCTTTGCTACACAGTGTCTCTTTGAAAAGTTTTTTCAAAGTCTTATCAAAGGAAAAAAAATACAAAATTTTCGGAAAGAAGAAGAAGAACTACAGACCTATTTTTTAAATTACAAAAGTTATCTTGAGGCATCTTTTTGCCATGACTTTGCAAAATGGGCATGAAATAGTGATTTCCTAGAGGAACACTGTGGAAGGGACTGCTGGCTGGCCCCCGTGCCTGCCCGCCCTTCTTTCCTCTTTTTTTAGTGAGGTTTTTGGTTTATTTGCTGTTGACTGAGGCAGAGTTGTACTGATCTCCCTTCTCAACAGCAAAGCTTCCCGCCCTGTGAGCAGCCCACACGTGGTAGACATGCCGGTTCCGAACCCTCAGCCCTTAGCCAGGCAGGCGGCCTCCGCCATTTAACCCACATGCCTTGCAAAGCTGTCGTTTTCTGCCCAGGCCAGGCAGTGAGAAAATCTGGTAAGTTTTGGACTGTATAATGGAACCTCTCATTGCTAGCTAAGCACATGGATGCCTGGAATTAAGAAGTCATTTCACAGACCCCTTAAGCGACGAAGATCTGACCAATATAATGAAAGCTGAAGTGGGGTGCATTATTCCATTAAACAGTCTAAAGGATTAGTTTGGGAGAACAGAAAAGCTAGCAACTCAGGGGCTCCGATACTAAGAAAACAGCAAGAAGAGAAGGAACTAGCAACGGAGTGGCTGAACCAACATCAGAGGGTTGCTGTGAGGACCACAGCAATGAACACAAAGTCCCCCTAGCACAAAGGAAGCAGCCACGAATGTGAGTTTATATTAATATTAAAGAAACAAAAAGATACAATTGCACATCTCTCTGATCAGCCAAGAAAAATTGCAAAGTATGACAATTTAACAAATGATGCTGGAACATCTGGTTACCATATGCAAAAATAAATAAGCTTCAATCCATACCTTGCATTCTATACAAAAATCAACTCAAAATATAAAACCTAAACTATAAAATCTCCAGAAAATATAAGAAGAAACCTCTGTGACCAAGGGTTTGGCAAGACTTCTTGGATACAACACCAACATTTGACTGCTTTAAAACTTTAAATTTCTGTTTAAAGACACTTTTAAGGGAAAGAAAAGACAAGCCATGGACTAGAAGAAAACACTTACGCACTGTATCTGGTAAGAGTCTTATGTCCAGAATATATGAAGGATTCTCAGAACTCAACAGTAAGAATACAACCAGCCTAACTTTCAAAGGGGCAAAAAAAATGTGGACACTTTACCAAAGAAGATATAAAGAATGGAAAATAAGCAGGAAAACATATTTAATATCGTTAAGTTCAGTTCAGTTGCTCAGTTGTGTCCGACTCTTTGCAACCCCATGAACTGCAGCATACCAGGCCTCCCTATCCATCACCAACTCCCGGAGTCCATCCAAACCCATGTCCATTGAGTCGGTGATGCCATCCAACCATCTCATCCTCTGTCGTCCCCTTCTCCTGCCCTCAATCTTTCCCAGCATCCGGGTCTTTTCAAATGAGTCAGGTCTTCGCATGAGGTGGCTAAAGTATTGAAGAAAATGCAAATCAAAACCACAAGAAATTTTTTAAAACTGACCAAATCAAGTGTTGATGAGGACGTGGAGGAACTGGAACTCAACTGCTGGTCGGAAGTTAAGTGGTGCAACCACTCTGGAAAACAGCCTGGCAGTTATTTTAAAAAGCTGAACATACATTTACCACAACCCAGCTGTCCCCTCCTAAGTGTTTACCCAGTTGGATGAAAGTACTTGTTCACACAGACTTGTTCACAGCAGCTTTATCTGGAATCATCCCAAACTAGAAGCAACCCAAATGCCCCTCAGCTGATAAAAGGGTAAACACACCACGGTACATCCATACAGCGGTAAAAGAAGTGAACTGCTGACACACGCTGCAACATGGATACGCTGCAAAATAATTATGGCTGGTAAAAGGAACCAGACCCAATAAAGAGTATTTGCCAGATGAGTCCATTCATATGCCATTCTAGGAAATCAAACTAAACTACAGCAACAGAAGGAAGGTGAGCGGTTGCTGGGGATGGCGGGGTGGAGGGAGGAAATGGGCGGGTGGGAGGGGTGAGGGAGGACACGGGCCACTTCTGAGGGCTGTGGGCATGTTCGTTATCTCGGCTGCGGCTGCAGAGATGTGTGTAAACAGGGACTTTCATTCCATTGAGAGAACAAGTCAGCACAGCCTCAACGGAACCTGGTGAAACTGAAGCCCTGCCCGTGTTCTGGCCTCGAGAGTTGGGGGGGGCAGGGATGCCACAAACCACAGGCCAAGGCCAGGTCCTGCTGCTGTGATAAAGCTTTATCGGGATGCAGACACGCCTTCGTGTACTAGTGTCCACGCAACAGCTGCTTACGGAGGCATCAGGAGAGCCGAGAGGCTGCGGCAGACACCATATGGCTCTGAAGCCTCAAGTATTCACTGTCTGGCCTTCTACAGAAAACATCTGCTGATCACTGCTGGAGACCAACACTGGCTCTTGTGTGCCAGGACACATGCAAAGGAGCCCACGGAAGCGCTCTACACAACAGCGAAAGGCTGGAGAACCCTAAGTGCCCATCAGAGAAGGGACTGATTACTAACAAACACTGGAATACCATTCATCAATTAAAATGAATAAACTAGACCTACAGGCATCAAAACGGGCAGGGTCTCAGAAACTCCATGCTGTCTGAAGAAAGCTGCAAACAGACCAACAACAAGATGAGGTTACACACCTCCAGGAGGAGGCATCACACCGAATCCCCATCAGCGGCCGCCCTATGGTGAGACCAGGACTGCGGCTAGCCCAGAAAGGACTTCAATTTTTCCTTCACATTTTCATTTATTGTTTAAAATTCTAATTAAGATATTTTAGAAGACCCACAAGTTAAATTTAAATGTGACGTCTATAACACACCAAAGAAGAAAAAGCAGAGAAACTTGCTGGGTTTTCCCATCTGACTGTAATACACATCACCCCCAACTTTAAAAATGCTAACTATACTTTTCAAAGCAGCAAATGTTCACCGAACAAGGGAATTTTTTCCCTTTTATCTTCTGAAGGCAAAGGTCTACCCATCTGAAATTTACTTTCAGAGGAAACTGAAACACAGGCCTAGTGCGCTCTGCATAAAAACAAAGAGCTATAAAATTTAAACCAACTGACGCTTCAAAGGCCACCTACAGGACCAGCCTGAGGCGCACACACTGGAGGTTCCTGACAGGTCTGCACAGACCTGCCAGGACAGCAGAAAACTCTCCAGGCCCACGAGAAGGACGGCGACACAGTGAAACTCCACAGCAACAAACCACCAATGGCAGGAAGGGCCTGTCCCCTTTGAGCAGAGCACTCTTCTCCCGCTAGTGGTGTGAGGGGCTCCCTCTAACGGGGGCGGGTGTCAGCCCTACGGGTCTCCTCGAAGCTGCTTCGGGCCAGATCTTTGTGACAAACCAGGACACATTAAGCAGAATTATCTAAAATAAGTAACCGTTAATTCAACTAGAAGGAAAGAGAAACGGCTGCGTGAGTGTCTGCATGTAAACTTACTGGATTGTTGGCTCCTAACAAAGCTAAGAAACCCAGAAACTTACGTTAAAAAACCAAAAAGCGAAGATTTATTCTTATACTTCTAAGGCGCTACGACAGAAAGCTCTTGGTAGCATCTGAGGCTCACTACCTGGCCTGCAGGTATTCACCCCACATCACGTGCCCCAGGGCAGGGGCTGGTGGGAGGCAGGCGGGGGTCCTAATAGAGCCAAGCCACACACCTGGACAGGAGACAGCAGGGAGACCAGACACAGATAGCACGCGCATTTCAAAAGTCAGATCTGAAAACTCAGATTTTCACTCTGTCACTAGCTGGGGTCACGTGGACGGACAGCCTGCCCGCCCCCACGGCACAGAGAGAAGGGGTGGGCCGGGTAGGAAGGGGCTGGCATGGGGTCAGAGCAGGCCAAGGATGGGACTGGGTGCAGAGGAGCAACATCAGGCCCCCAGAGCCCCGCGTCGTCCATCCTGCCAACTGGGGGGTGGGGAGTGGGGGAGGCTTGTGAACACACCCACTGACGTCACTGACAATCACAGGATGTGAAGGGTGCGCCTAGTCCTTGAAAGCAAATGTGTGAGACAGAGGCTAAACACTAGTGTTTACAGAAGTCATTTTGTTACCTTCTCTCCAGGTCTGGATGACTGCTGCAACTTCTCATAATCTTTCTTAGTCTCCAGAATTTTTTTGACAAGTCCTCCTGTTGGAAATCAGTTGGTTTCATGTTAAAGCAGTTCTCTGCCCTAAGAAGCCAGCTTACTAAGTGCGGGTGGGGTGAGGAGGAATGCTAAGGTTCTTTCTCTTTCTATACTGAACCAGTTTCAAATACCGTTTACAAGATAAAAGAGCAAAGCAACTCTTTCGGTCTGTTATAGACTAAGTACTAATATTTCTTTATATTGGGGAAAGAGCCATCAACTCATGAGATAAATACCATATGAAAAGTTATTTGAATATACTTTGTTTGGTACGTTTCACCTCAGAACCATGTGACTATTTTACATTAATAAAACAAAATTAAATCAAAAATTTTAAAGCCTAAAGAGCAAAAGCAAAAGAAAACTACAAACGTAGCAGTGTCATATCGGCATGCATAACCTAACAGAGCAGAGTTATCTGACCATTTAAAAACAGAGTCACTGGCTGTGCATCCCTAAGGGGGTGGCTACTAAGAACCAGAGGCAATCAGACCCAAGAACACCCTGGCGTGTTCGCAGTGGACACACATTTGTCAACCACTGGTTCCATGCTGGGCTTTGTCGCTCAGCTGTGTCCAACTTTTAGCGACCCCATGGACTATATGTGGCCCGCCAGACTCCTCTGTCCATGGGATTCTCCAGGCAAGAATACTGGAGTGGGGTGCCATTTCCTTCTCCAATTAACCACTGGTAATTCTGTTTTAAATTGCTGAGCGTGCAAAATGCAGGGTAAAGAAACATACGGCTGACATTGTTGGGAACCATAATTGCTGGCACAAGCAGAGATGTCCACGGACAAATCAAAGAACTTGGGAAAAACCCTGCAATCATAAATCTAAAGTGAAAATACCAACATGAACTCAGGATTTAACTTTCTTACAAAAAAATTAGAAAATCCCTAGATACAATGACGAACCCAGAAGTGACATGCGACCAGGCTCCTTGGAGATACGGGGAGGGAAGGAAGTACACAAAGGAGCCTAACACCTTTGTCCCACCAGACACCAGGGAGCCAGAGTCTACTGGGCAAACATGGGCAGAAGGACGTGGAGAAAATGCAGGTGGACCGAGACAAAACCACCAAGCATGTTAAAGCTGTGACTTCAGACAGATATCAAAACCATCACCAGCACCGGCACAGCCCTCATCAATCACCCCTCAAGGTGCCAGGAGACAAGTGCCCGGTGAGGAAAACCCATCAGTAAAGGGGGAGCGCGGAGCAGCAAATGCCTGGGGAGGGAAAGCCTGCCGACGTGGAGGCACCAACCAAAATGTGCTGGGGGGCGGGGACGAGAGGCCACTCCCCACAACCCCTGAGGAGCAACAGAGACCCAGAGACCCACGTCCCAGCACAGAGGCAGCAGGCGTGACGCAGAGCCAACATCGCCGCCACCGCCTCATCCAAACAATCGGAACCTGAACAAGTCTCCAGAACCAATTCACAGGAACAGAAGAAAAAGGAAAAAAAAAGAAAAACCCATAACCCCAGGGGGAACAAGCCACAGCCAGCTGTGAAGACCCTGAAGGACAAGCAGCCAGCCTATTCAACAATAAATCACGGGGGCATGAGCCAGGGGGGGGCGGGGGGCGGGGGGAATTCTACAGAGAGAATTCAGAGCTCGACCAGTCAGCTGCACACACAGGGCCCTCACCTGGATTCTGACTCAAAGGAACCAGGAAAAAACACAGAACAACTGGGGGAAAAAACAAGCACTAGATGATACAAGAAGCAGGAATGACTGCTTTTTATAGGCAATAATGGAAATATGGATATTGTTCTTTTTTTTTAAAAAAAGAACATGTTTACAGCAGAAATGATGCTCTCCAAGACGTGAAAAGTGTGGGGAGTGGGGGGTCACCTCAGGTGGAGACTGAGGTAAGACAAGATGACCACTGACTGCAAAAGCTGCATGACAGCCCAGGGCTCGCCAGACAACTCTCTCAGCCTTTACGAACGTTTGAACTAAAAGAAGACACTGTGGGGACCTCCTTCGTGGTGCAGGGGTGAAGACTCTGCATTACCAACGCAGAGAGCAGGGGTTCAATCCCCAATCGGGGGCACTAAGATCCCATATGCCTCATGGCACAGCTGGGAAAAAAAAAAAGACACCGTGCTTGGGAAGAAAGCAGCAATAGAGAACTGTCAACCTGGAGCAGGCCTCAGGAGCCCTCCCATCCCAGGGTCTAACCGTGCGGGTAAGAAGGGACGACATCTCCACAGCTGCCCACCGCTGACCTCCAGGTCCTGCCCGCACCCCCCAGCAGCTTGCATCATCTCCAGGATGAACCACACGCCGAGGATGCGTCGGTGCCCATGGCGTCCTCTTTACTGCTACTCAGACCCCCGAGCGCAGACCAAGCTCACTTCACCAGGTCCTTCCAGAGCAGAGAGCACCCCCCGGGGCACGCACACCGGCCCACGACTCACCGTGCTTCTCGTCTTCCTCCAGTTCCACTGCCTGGGCCTGAGCGGGAGAGGAAGCAGAGAAAACGGAGGCTCAGGCTTGCTGAGATCTCAAAACCACGCCCGCGTAGGTCTCATCATGGGGACTGGGTGAAAGAGGGCGGAAAACTAACTCAAACTTCAGAGGAGAACTCCGCGCACACAGTTCTCAGAGCGGGAGGTCTCGGCCCGGCGTGTGATGCCCCAATGCGCACCGCGCCTCACCCACCATTTCGAGCTCCGACATCTCGGGCAGCTGCGGGGCGGCCTCCACCACAAACTGATCGTCGTCCTCATTGTCAGAGTTCTGCGACTCAGTGATCACGTTGGACACAGTTTTACCACTCCCCGTCCTAAACGAAGAGATACTGGGTTCCATTAGAAACCTTCTCCCAGTCACATGCCCCCATCAACCCCAGGCATCTGGAATTGTATTCCAGTCCTCCCCAAGTCTTCCCCCCGTCTTCACCCACATGCACTGGGAGGCCTCCCAGAGCCCTCAGGCAGCAGCTGACCTCCCCCTCAGGCCTCTACTCTCCAGGTGCAGGGGAGGGTCGTGGTCTTCCTTATGTTACAGTGGCTTCTAGACTACGCTCCCTAAAATCTGCCAACTATGAATTTCGTGTTGTCTGAGCTTCTCTGACAACAGATTAATGTCATCTGTCATTTGACACAGGATGAGATGGTTGGATGGTATCACCAACGTGATGGACATGAGTTTGAGTAAGCTCCGGGAGTTGGTGACGGACAGGGAAGCCTGGCGTGCTGCAATCCATGGGGTTGCAAAGAGTCGGACACGACTGAGTGACTGAACTGAACTGACTGAGCTTCTCCGAAAACCAGCACTCTCGCCCTCACCCACCAGCCCCGGGGCTCACGCTGCGCTCCGGGCTGCTGCCCTAACTCCAGGGGGTTCCCAGAGTTGGAAAGGCCCCACCCAGTCCCTGGGTTCTGGGGCCCCCAAATGCTCTGGCATCCCTCTCTCAGCCACAGGCCAACGGCGGGGCCTGGTCACCGCTGTGGACAGCAGACGCTCAGACCCGAATCCAAGCCCCTGCTCCGTGACCACCCCACACCACCCCAGAGTCTTCCCATCTCTGGCTGGAGAATAGTCCACGCGAAGCTGACTGGATCCTTCACCTTATGTCCTGGGGGCGCCCGTGAGTACACCCTGCCTCTCCACGCTCTGCGGACCTCTGGGGTGGGCGGCCTGTTCTCGGCAGGAGGTTCAGCAGCACCCCTAGCCCCAAGCCCAGCTGGATGCCGGGAGCCTCGTCTCCACGTCCTCCTCAGTCCCAATGCCACAAAACATCCCCGGGGCAGCCCTGAACAAGGACCTCGGCACCGGTCCAGTCCAGCCCCTCCTCTCTTTCCTCTGAGTCCCACACCTCCATCCCCAGACTTACCGTCAGCTCAGGAGAAAGACAAAGAGCCAGGAGCTCACCGCCCAGGATCTCACCAGCCCACCAGCCTCCTCTCCATGAGGCCAGTCCGTCCACCCGCTCTCTGTTCCCACAACACCCCGCCCCCAACCCACACCACCTGCGTCTCCAGTCTCCCCTCCCGACTGGGCCATTCCCACCACCAAAGAAACGTGCTGCTGGTCCCACCTTAAAAACAGGAACTCTTAGGGATTGCATTGAATCTATAAATTGCTTTGGGTAGTATAGTCTTTTTGACAATATTGATTCTTCCAATCCATGAACACAGTATGTTTCTCCATCTGTTTGTGTCCTCTTTGATTTCTTTCATCAGTGTTTTATAGTTTTCTATGTATAGGTCTTTTGTTTCTTTAGGTAGATATACTCCTAAGTATTTTATTCTTTTTGTTGCAATGGTGAATGGTATTGTTTCCTTAATTTCTCTTTCTGTTTTCTCATTACTCGTGTATAGGAATGCAAGGGATTTCTGTGTGTTAATTTTATACCCTGCAACTTTACTATATTCATTGACTAGCTCTAGTAATTTTCTGGTAGAGTCTTTAGGGTTTTCTATGTAGAGGATCATGTCATCTACAAACAGTGAGAGTTTCACTTCTTTTCCTATCTGGATTCCTTTTCTTTCTTTTTCTGCTCTGATTGCTGTGGCCAAAACTTCCAAAACTATGCTGAATAGTAGTGGTGAGAGTGGGCACCCTTGTCTTGTTCCTGATTTTAGGGTAAATGCTTTCAATTTTTCACCATTGAGGATAATGTTTGCTGTGGGTTTGTCATATATAGCTTTTATTATGTAGATTCAATGCAATCCTTATCAAGCTACCAACACTATTCTTCACAGAACTAGAACAAATAATTTCACAATTTGTACGGAAATACAAAAAAAACCTCAAACAGCCAAAGCAATCTTGAGAAAGAAGAATGGAACTGGAGGAATCAACCTGCCTGACTTCAGGCTCTACTACAAAGCCACAGTCATCAAGACAGTATGGTACTGGCACAAAGACAGAAATATAGATCAATGGAACAGAAGAGAAAGCCCAGAGATAAATCCACGAACCTATGGACATCTTATCTTCGACAAAGGGGGCAAGAATATACAATGGAAAAAAGACAACCTCTTTAACAAGTGGTGCTGGGAAAACTGGTCAACCACTTGTAAAAGAATGAAACTAGAACACTTTCTAACACCATACACAAAAATAAACTCAAAATGGATTAAAGATCTAAATGTAAGACCAGAAACCATAAAACTCCTAGAGGAGAACATAGGCAAAACACTCTCTGACATGAATCACAGCAGGATCCTCTATGACCCACCTCCCAGAATATTGGAAATAAAAGCAAAAATAAACAAATGGGACCTAATGAAACTTAAAAGCTTTTGCACAACAAAGGAAACTATAAGCAAGGTGAAAAGACTGCCTTCAGAATGGGAGAAAATAATAGCAAATGAAGAAACAGACAAAGGATTAATCTCAAAAATATACAAGCAACTCCTGCAGCTCAATTCCAGAAAAATAAATGACCCAATCAAAAAATGGGCCAAAGAACTAAACAGACATTTCTCCAAAGAAGACATACAGATGGCTAACAAACGCATAAAAAGATGCTCAACATCACTCATTTTCAGAGAAATGCAGATCAAAACCACAATGAGGTACCATTACACGCCAGTCAGAATGGCTGCTATCCAAAAGTCTACAAGCAGTAAATGCTGGAGAGGGTGTGGAGAAAAGGGAGCCCTCTTACACTGCTGGTGGGAATGCAAACTAGTACAGCCGCTATGGAAACCAGTGTGGAGATTCCTTAAAAAACTGGAAATAGAACTGCCATATGACCCAGCAATCCCAGTCTGGGCATACCCACCAAGGAAACCAGATCTGAAAGAGACACGTGCACCCCAATGTTCATCGCAGCACTGTTTAATAGCCAGGACATGGAAGCAACCTAGATGCCCATCAGCAGATGAATGGATAATGAAGCTATGGTACATATACACTATGGAATATTACTCAACCATTAAAAAGAATTCATTTGAATCAGTTCTAATGAGATGGATGAAACTGGAGCCCATCATACAGAGTGAAGTAAGCCAGAAAGATAAAGACCAATACAGTATACTAATGCATATATATGGAATTTAAAAAGATGGTAACGATAACCCTATATGCAAAACAGAAAAAGAGACACAGATGTACAGAACAGACTTTTAGACTCTGTGGGAGAAGGCAAGGGTGTGATGTTCTGAGAGAATAGCACTGAAACAAGTATACTATCAAGGGTGAAACAGACCTCCAGCCCAGGTTGGATGCATGAAACAAGTGCTCGGGGCTGGTGCACTGGGAAGACCCAGAGGGATGGGATGGAGACGGAGGTGGGAGGGGGGATCGGGATGGGGAACACATGTAAATCCATGGCTGATTCATGTCAGTGTATGGCAAAAACCACTACAATAAAGTAAAGTAATTAGCCTCCAACTAATAAAAATAAATGGGGGAAAAAAAAAACAGGAACTCTTTAACTTCTCTGGGGCCTTCCCGCCACCACCTGCTGCCTCATTCCTTCCCTTCCCTGGGCAACAAGGCTTAAAAGACACACCCACGCTGCCTCCAGGCCCTGCATCCCAACCCAGCTGAAGCCCACTCCGACAGGCCCGTTCTCCTTTTCCTATTCCTTCGTTTTGATGTTTTGTACTGTGTCCACACTGGATCCACAGGGAGATTCGTAAAATTTATAAAAGCCCTGCGTGTGGCTTGTCTTTATACTGCTCGTGACTTTCTATCTTTTGTTTCTAATTTTTGTGCAGTTAAGCCTTTAAATTCTTTTATCCCATTTCCCCCCTGATTGTCTTCATGCTCAGAAAATCCTCTTATCTAGAGATGGAAGGCACACACCTTCCGCGTCATGGCAAAGATGTGACTGCAGAGCACGAACCCCTGTGTGGAGGTGGTCTGGCCCGTGCTTAGAGGTCAGGGCCCCCCACAGGTGCTGTGCTCCCCGCCTCAGCATGTGCTCCACCCTCGCCAGCCCCACCCGCGCTGGGGAAGCCCCTTCCCGGCTCCAGGTGCCGAGACACCGACGTGGCTGCCCGGGGCCCCACCTGTCCGTGGTCAGCGCCTCCGCACTCTCCTGCCGTCGGACCCGGGGAGGCGCAGGCCGTGCGCTCCCAGGCCGAGGTATCCGCCTAAAAAGAGACACAGAACACTTGCACGTTTCCGAGTGGACAGAAGAACAGCCACGCTAATGCCAATTTCCAGGCCACCTTCAACCTGCCAGTTAAGACATGATCTGCAGAATATTAAGAATATCCCACTAACCTGACAAGTCTAAAAGCACCCACCTGTTATTCTCATGAAGGTAAAAAGAATGGTAAACATAAGTACCAGGAATCAAACCTGTGACAAAATTTAGCTGTGAGTGCGAATCTCCCTTAGGCTCTGAAACGCTCTACAGGAGTCAGGTGCATCTCAGGTACAAGAAGATTAAGCGGGCTTTGCTGTCTCTGAACAAACACTTGCTCACGATTGAGCTCAAGCAGCACACGAGCTGGGGCGGCAAGGAGAGGCGGGGGCGGAACCGGGGTGCACAGACCTGACCGCCGCAGGGAGCTCGCCGGGCGGGGGCTCGGGGTTCTCCGGCGCCTCGCTCTTCTCCTGGCCGGGAGCTCCAACGTCTCCTTCTGGACAGGCAGCCGGCCCACCAGCAAATTCACGAAAGAAAAAAAAACAACAAGTAAACGTGTGAAGAGACAGCCATCAAAACAGTAACAAATATGAATGAAATTTTCCTCATCATTTTGATGAAATTAAAACAGACGCTTGGTATCTAAATTTGGGGTAGGTGTGTGGGGACAGGGGCAAACTCGAAATACAAACTGGGTCAACTTCTCAAGAAAACAGAACTCAACAGGTAGGTCTGTCAAGTAGCTGAAAGGAAAATACAGCCTAACGGCAGACGTGGACACATATGTGCACACACGCACGTGTCAGGATGCTCAGCCGCCACCATCACCACAGGGACAGACACTAGGAAACTCAGGAGACTGTGGTCTGGTCCCGGGTCACACCCTCGTGTAAGACAGTCATCACGTAATACACGCGTAATCAACAGCGTGCGGCGCCCAGTCGCTCAGTCGTGTCCGCTCTGTCCGCTCTCTGTGACCCCGTGGACTGTAGCCCGCCAGGCTCCTCTGTCCATGGGATGCTCCAGGCAAGAATACTGGAGTGGGTAATGTATGTTACATAGCATAGATGGGGGTCTAAAAGGACTTTCATTCAAGTTATGAGCACTGGGATTACCAATGCTTTTCATTTTCTTCATGTTTTTCTGCATTTTTAAACTTTTTTTTATTTTGGCTCTGTACCATATTATTTTTATAATCTGAATAAAGTTTTGTCCATTTTGATAAAGATTTCATCAGTAAACAATAAACCCAAACTATTAAGACAATTAAATTTACTCTACTATTTAAAGTAAAAGTGCTTTATACATTAGAAAATAGTAAAACCAGAATTTGATTATTGGAAATATAATTTATACTCAAGAAAAAAATTCCTGAAATACATTCTTTTAAAACATAAAAAGTTAAACCTTAAATTGTTGGTTACGTTTCCTTAAGCTACTTTCACTAATACAATGTATAAAACATAAATCTGAGAGTACATGTTAGAATCTGTACAGATGGACACAATTTATACCAAACAGCTCTATTTAAGGCCATTACTTACCTGCATCACTAGGACAATCACCTAAAAAAAAAGTACATCAGAGAATCAATTTCTGTCAGAAAACTTCAGTATATTAAATGATCATAACAGGATTTGAGAAAAATATATTAGTAATAACTTTGGATGTCCATTGGGGAAAAATGGTCATTTCCTCCTAGTCTTTTTTCCAGCTTCCTACTGCCACTGTTTTATTTTTAGAGAGAGACAGACAAACAAAACCACAAATCATAATATATCATTCCTTGAAAACAGGAGATAGGAATGAGGAGAAAGTGTATCAGTCACGGAGATGAGTGACAGACACAGAGGCGGGAGGTGACAGAGCCAGCCGCAGGCAAACGGGGCCCGTCTTACGTAAGTCAGTCACGAATGTCTTTCCATCGGCTCCCAGAAGGGAGGGCGTCTGCCCTCAGCAGTCGCCACCCAGGACTCTTCCTTCAAGTGCCACGTTACAGGGACAAACGTGACAGCCGAGGCCACGACCAAGGAGGGAAGCGCCATGGGGTGGGTGGACCCAGGACGGTCTCTGTGCTACACTCTTAAAATACACAAACACATGCGCGGAAGAGCCAAAACTCCCTGGATGCAGGACAAGAACCGACGCCGCCAGGGACGGCACAGGTGACCCGGAGGACACATGCATCAACGTGGGGAGGGCCAGACCGCAAGGGCGGCCTGCGGACACCGAGGTCAGAGTCACAGACACGCTGCCCCAATCTTCAGAGCCGGGAGGGGCTGTGGGCCACAGGGGCTCCGAGGGCGGCGGAGGCAGCCCTGCACACACAGGCAGCCTGCCCCCAGCAAAGCGCGGTGCCCCGCCTCGTGGACGCCCCCGGCCCTGGGCCCCACCTGCACCACCCGGCCTCCACCCGGACACCCGGACTGAGGCCCCTTCTCCCTTCCTCCCTCGTCCCTGGCCAGCGCACCACCGCCCTGGTCAAGGCCGCCAGCCCCTCCTCTGCACTCGGGCGTATCCGCCCTCGGGCATCCACACGCCTCCAGGCGACCCCGCTGCTCTGTCCCACCCCATCGCCCCAGAGCCCGGGCGGTCTGGCCTCTGGACCACGCACTACGCTTCCCACATGAGCTGAGCATCATGAAGCCACTCACCCCTAAAAACGGCATCGGCGTCCTGTCTCTAAGCTCCCAGTTCGGCCACTGGCCCCGACTCCCGCCCCTGCTCTGCCCTGAGGCCCCGAGGCCCTCCCTGACCCTGGTGTGACGTCTCCCCGCAGACCACCCCCAGCAACTGCTGCTGTGCCTGCCCATCAGCTCACTCAGGCGCTCTCTGCCCGAGGGCCAAGCGCACCGCAGGCCTACGACAGACACTTTCTGCCGAACAGGCTGGCAAACACCGGCCCTCCCCTGCCCACACCCCTGCGGCCCCGGCGCCGGGGCACGGCCTGGGGGCTGCAGGCAGGGCGCCCCTCTGCACCCAGCAGGAGCTCCAGGGCTGAAGAAGGACATGCTGGTCCAGAAAACGGGGCATGTGTGTGCATGCACAGCCGGTTCACTGTGCTGTACCACGGGACCTAACACAACACTGCAAAGCAACTGTACTCTAATAAAAACCTTTTCTTAAGAAAAGCAAATACTGAAGGTATAACTTTACTACAACTTTTTTTTTTTTTTAATGCTGAGAAAGAAAATCATGCTTGAGAGCAGAACCCTAGAGAGGGAGGACTTGAGACAGAGAACATCACAGAAAAGTCACAGTGGAGACAGCCTCCGAGCTGCTGGGAAGTCCTCTTTGGACGGGAAACCTGGGGCTGCAGCCCGGCCTCCAAGAGCCCCAGCAGCAACTGAGGCTTGTCCCTGGGTCACCCCGACACTTCTGGGCTCAGGGGGAACTCGGGACACAGGACGGCCTGCTGCCCTCGGGCTGGGTCTAGGACGTGCTCCTCTAGTTTATCATACAGGCAAGAGCAAGTCACCAGCCACGTTCAGTCCTGAGTGTGGACGACAAGGGGCTAGGCCTCGGAGGGTGGGGGGGTCAGAGGCCTGGGAGCCTGCAACTGCGGCTATGACCCCGGGACACCCTGTGTGGGGGACACGCGGGTGACCAGCCTCCCTCTTACCTTTCTGCTTCACGGCTGGCTCTGACTCAGCGCTGCCTCTCCACAGACTGGCTGCATTGTCATCTGAAATACTAGCTGAGTTAGTATTAGCTTCTTTCGTTCCTGACGTCAGACAGTTAAAGCGGGTGATTAAGACAGAAGCATGCAGCGGGGTCACGGGGGGCACCTTACACGTCTGTGCCTCCCCACCGACAGCGCGCCAGGGATGACCTGGGGCAGCTTTCTAGAGGATGCACCTGGACCGCTCCCCTCAAGCCTGGCTCTGGGATCAGGAGCAGGGAAGGGGAGCCGGGAAGTGGGCAGGCCCCACCCACTCAGCCGAGGCAGAGGCCGGGCACCCCCCATTTCCAGGACAGCCTGACACCACCAGTCCCCCCTGGGCTCCCCACGACGGCCCGGCCTGGGAGTCATGACCTGAGGCTGCAGCTTCAGGACGGCAGGAGCAAGAGGGAAACGCCCCTGGCTCTGCACAGGCCTACACGTCAGACGCTCCGGGACGCCTGCCTCCTGTTTACTGACTGACGAGCAAATGTTGACCAAAATAGAAAAAAATATCAAGTACCCAAGAAATAAAATATTTCTCCTATTAAAAACAAAAGCAGGGGGGCTGAGGGGACACACTGTGGATTGTGGCAAGAACCAGGGAGAAACCTGACCCATTACTACAGCACTGACCCCCCCACATCTAAGAGGAATCCGGAGACAGAGGAGTCAGCTCTTCGCATCAGGTGGCCAAAGTATTGGAGTTTCAGCTTCAGCATCAGTCCTTCCAATGAACACCCAGGACTGATCTCGCTACTCTCCCAGAAACGCTCCAGCCAGCATGTGGCCCACAGCACATCACAAGCGCCCCGCTCTCTGCCAGGGCTCTGGGCAGCATCTAGCCACACAGAGCCGCTGACCGTATCTAAGTGCAAACGCAGACACCCAGGACTTATACCAGGGGAGCAGCCTGGCACAGGGATCAGCCTCGGCCTCGCATCCTGGGGTGCAGAGACGCTGAGTGCATCCTGACAGGACGTGAGGCAAAGGGCACAGTGTCACCTACGCAGGGTGAAGGCAAGCACGCTCTTCAGCCCAAGTCTGATCAGGCCTTTAGATCGAAGGGAAATATGGGAGGTGGGGGGGGTGCTCTAAGCTAAATGACGCCACGAGGAACAAGCGGACAGACACGCTGCACCCGACCAGCAACCACACCGCTCTGGAAAGTCAACGTTCCGGGACAAAAGTTGGTGGGTGGGTGGTATATTCCAGATTCAAAGAGGTTGAAGAGACAAAAAAGAGGATAAAAAGGGAGACTGCAGCCTGGGTTTCAGACGCTCCAGGGGGATCAGTGTGTTAGGTGCAACAGTCACTTCATGGCTCCGTAAGTGCATGCCGAAGTGTTCAGGCGGAATACTTAAAAGTATTTAAATATCTTTTACATACTTTGAAATCATTCATAAAATAATGTCATTATAGATGAAGCAAACATGCCAGAACCTTAGGACCACCGAGTCCAGGTGAGAGGCACACAGGTGCAAATCGTTCTATCCTACTTTCATATATTTTTCATAATAAAAACTTCTAAACAACAAAAGAACATGAAATGAGGGAACCCAGGCAAAATAAAGAGATGGATGGATAGGCTCCAGGAGATCGCAGACTGTCAAATGGCTGCAGGAAGACTGAGTCTCCTTAGACAGCCTGCATGACAATGGGAGCCAGGAAAGACAGTGCTTGTGTTTTGAGAAATAAACGGACAAATCTTTTGATGAACTTTTCAATCTGCCTGAAAAGGCAAACAACATGGAACAACAGACTGGTTCCAAATAGGAAAAGGAGTACGTCAAGGCTGTATATTGTCACCCTGCTTATTTAACTTATATGCAGAGTACATCATGAGAAACGCTGGGCTGGAAGAAGCACAAGTCAGAATCAAGATTGCCGGGAGAAATATCAATAACCTCAGGTATGCAGATGATACCACCCTTATGGCAGAAAGTGAAGAAGAACTAAAAAGCCTCTTGATGAAAGTGAAAGAGGAGAGTGAAAAAGTTGGCTTAAAACTCAACATTCAGAAAACTAAGATCATGGCATCTGGTACCATCACTTCATGGGAAGTAGAGGGGGAAACAGTGGAAACAGAAGCTGACTTTATTTTTCTGGGCTCTAAAATCACTGCAGATGGTGACTGCAGCCATGAAATTAAAAGACGCTTACTCCTTGGAAGGGAAGTTATGACCAACCTAGACAGCATATTAAAAACCAGAGACATTACTTTGCCAACAAAGGTCCGTCTAGTCAACGCTATGGTTTTTCCAGTGGTCATGTATGGATATGAGAGTTGGATTATAAAGAAAGCTGAGTGCTGAAGAATTGATGCTTTTGAACTCTGGTGTTGGAGAAGACTCTTGAGAGTCCCTTGGACTGCAAGGAGATCCAACCAGATCATCCTAAAGGAGATCAGTCCTGGGTGTTCATTGGAAGGACTGATGCTGAAGCTGAAACTCCAATACTTTGGCCACCTGATGCGAAGAGCTGACTCACTGGAAAAGACCCTGATGCTGCGAAAGATTGAGGGCAGGAGGAGAAGGGGATGACAGAGGATGAGATGATTGGATGGCATCATCGACTCAATGGACATGGGTTTGGGTGGACTCTGGGAGCTGGTGATGGACAGGGAGGCCTGGCGTGCTGCAGTTCACAGGGTCACAAAGAGTTGGACACGACTGAGCAGCTGAACTGAACAGGCAAATAAGAACCACCAAGCCCATGCACTCTCTCGGGACTCCCCACAACAACGCCGGCTGGCTGGCCCGGGAGCAGTCAGCGTGACGAGGCACAGCTTCAGTTTGAAGCGCTGGCCGGGAGTGGACAGGGACTGAGAGAGACCAGCGCCACTGGACCTGGAGGCTTCAGGAACTTGACCACCGGCTGGCAAGCCCTGGGTTCCGAGAGTCCAGGGACGGCCGGGGCAGGATGACACATGTGATGACGGGCACCCGGGGTGGGCGCAGGGACAGGCTCGAGGGCGGAAGGGCCTGTGGGGAGGGCCCCCCAAGCCCAGGTCGCCAGGACCTCACCCAGGCACAGCGAGCGCATGGGACTCGGCTTGTGGCCAGCAGGTGGCACCAGGCTTCCCCTCATCTCCACAAAGCACTGGTCTGAGGCCCCCGGCCAGAGCTCTGTGCTCCTTCAACACGCAACTTCCATTATTTTCACAGCTGAAGATAAAGGTCTACAAAGATCGTACAGTGCTGAAGAGCTCTCCGATGTGACTTTAAACCCATCACACCCTCTCCGGACAGCACTGGCTTACCCTGCCTGGGGGCTCCGCAGCTGGATAGGTGATCAGCACCGAAGCCCTTGTGCACGGCATGCCCATGACAAGGCAGCCACCGCACGGGCCCCCAGGCAGGTCCCCTCACACCCGGCACCCACGAGGAGACGCCAGCTCAGCGAGCACACCCTGCAGCTCGCTCCAGGCCAGCGGGTACACGGGTCTGGGTCTGGAGGCGAGGTGCGTCCACGTGGGCCGCCCAGCTGCCGGCACGGGGCAACCTCTCACTCCGGCTTCACCCCCAGCCTGCTCCCCTCTCCTGAGGCTCCGGGACCCCCGAGGGGCTGAGAAAAGCTCCCGCAGAAGTGAAATAAACCTTCATGAGATGCGGCTGAATGGCACCACCCGTGGGGTCACTGAGAACGGGGTGTCCATCCGTAAGAAAGCGCCCTGCCCCGATGTAGGTCATTCATCCCCCACACTGCTCAAGACCCAGATACACCGCACAGGGCTGACCTACTTGGAACAGAACCACCACGGATCGTCACTGCTGAACTGATGATGGAGCAGAAGGCTTGCACACACATCTCTTAGAAAAGCAAAAAAACAAGGAAAGTAGAACGCAAGCACAGAAAGACGGGCCTGCTGTTACTCTAGTTACAATTACTAAGTTTTTACAAACCAGACAGAGCTGAGGCCATCTCAGCCCAGAAAAATGTTTACCTTTCCCTGAAGTCAAGATTTACACTATTTTCTCCCTTAAATGTCACTCAAGAATTGCCACATTTCTGAAGAATTGAGTTTATCACAGGGGATGACACTCAGTTGTCATCTCGGATGATCCCACTGAAATTCCAAATCCGCATATCTGTCCTCACCATATCAGCAGGATGAGGACGTGCGCACACGTCATGCTGCCAGCCTCAAACGTAAAGGGTGCGCCACGGGGACGCCGTCCCTCAGACGTAAAGGGTGCACCACGGGGACGCCACCCCCAGGTGCTCCGAGCAGACATCTTTAAGTATTTACTGCAGCAAGGCCGTGTGCATGCTCAGTTGAGTCCGACTCTTTGCAACCCCTCCTAGGCCCCTCTATCCAAGGGGGTTTCCATGCAAGAAGACTGGAGCGAGCTGCCATTTCCGCCTCCAGAGGGTCTTCCCAGCCCAGGGATGGAACCCACATTGCAGGCAGATTCTTTACCGCTGAGCCATGGGGGAAGCCCATTTATTGTGGAGCATTTTCTTAATAGAACACAACAGAACAGTCTGGAGAAATGAAAGATAATTCTTTATCTATCCACACCATTTCATAAAATTCCAGCAGCAAGATAAAAGAAAGCACTTTGAATTAGATTCAGAAGTTTCACACATAAAAAGGCAATGTCAATGTTAAGGTTAACCTCAGTGAAAAGGTTAATGTCAAGCTGAGTTACTCTTTCTCATCGTAAAACTTAGCAGATGAAAGCAAACAGAACATCAAGTCATTTCGGGTCTTCAATACATTGTGAAAAGAATCGGATGAACATTAAAGTGGTGGGAATAATTATAAAAAAAATGAAAACCACACTAAGATGTAAATATTTCTTATCAATGCAGTGAAGAATTTAAACTAAAGAATATGTTTTTCTCACCTATTTCTGAAGTTATAGTTTCCTGATCTGGTTCATTATTTAATCCAGACACTATGGGGTCTAAAATTTTAGCTGAAATGTTATTGTCCTTTCTTGCTGACATGAAATAGCTAACAACAGATTAAAATACTGCAAAGGCTTTTGCGTCCAGTTGCTTTGGCTTGTTGGGATTTACAGGGGTTTCTGCCAAGGTCACCAACTAGCTGTCCCGTCCACTCAATGGTCGGTTCTCTGACTCCACGGGATGCTGGGTAATACACCCCCCTTCCCTGGCTTCAGGACACCCGCTCTCCAAACTCCCCTCCACTGTGCTGGCCTGTGTCTCCTCTGCCAGAGCCGCCCCCTCCTCTCCGAGTCTCCCTGGAGGGGAGAATCCTGGGTGCCCTGCTCCCCGAGATGAGGCCCTACGTGAAGGTCCTATGCCACCCTGGGAACCCGCAGCTTCTTCACATTAACGCTGGCTTCTCCAGGTCTCTCCCTGAACCCCAGGCCACAGCCCACCCGCAGTCCCAACACCTCTACCCGGCTGTCTCATGGGCACCTTGAACGCAAGGCCTCCAGAACAGAAATCCTGGCCCAGCCACCCCATCCGCCAACCAGCTTCTCCCAAAGCTTTCCCCGCATCCATAAGCAACACCATCTAGGGTCAGACTCCGGAACCCAGGACTGACCCTCCCTCTTGACTCCTCTCCTCGTGAACAGGGGCCGCCTGCTGCGTCAGCACGCCCACCACCCCACCCCGGTCTTCTTGGCGGGGACCCTTAAGCCCCACCATCACAGCCTGCCACCCGCACACAGCCACAGCCCGCCAGTGGCTCTCCGCCTCACTCCTGCTCCCTGCAGTTTTAATGGGGGTGCTTCTCAAGCCCGGGCCAGTCTCCGTCCTGCTGGACACCCCCAGGGGCTGCGTTCACACTTAAATAGCCCATCCGGCAGACGCAACCCCTGAGGACATCAGCCTGCCACACAGGAGCCCAGTCTCCGGTCACTTGCCCTCTGCTCCAGCCTCTCCACCTGGCTCCCAGGCTCGCAGACAGGCAGGCCTGTCCCAGTGACGGGCCTCTGGCCAATCCTGGACACCCTCAGCTCATGTGCTCAGCGACCCGAGCCAACTCTGTGCAGACACCCCCCCCCCCCGCCCCCCACTCCTCTAGGCTTCCTCTCCCTTCAAAAGACTCTGCTAAACTAATAGGAAGGTGTACACCTGACCTCTCCTTATTATCTAACAGAGGGTGTACACCCTGACGTCTCCTTATTATCTAATATAGAGTGTACACCTGGCTTCTCCTTATTATCTAATAGAGAGTGTACACCTGACCTCTCCTTATTATCTAATAGAGAGTGTACACCCTGACCTCTTCTTATTATCTAATAGAGAGTGTACACCCTGACCTCCCCTCATTATCTAACAGAGAGTATATACCCTGACCTCTCCTCATTATCTAACAGAGGGTATATACCCTGACCTCTCCTTATTATCTGATAGAGGGTATACACCTGACGTCTCCTTATTATCTGATAGAGGGTGTACACCCTGACCTCTCCTTATTATCTAATAGAAGGTGTACACCCTGACTTCTCCTTATTATCTAACAGAGGGTATACACCTGACCTCTCCTCATTATCTAACAGAAGATATACACCTGACCTCTCCTTCTTATCTGTCTTCTCCCTCTAAAGCGTACTCTCCATGAGCACAAGGACCCCACAAACATTTGCAGAACAACGGAAGGCTCCAGTGGATCACGGGCCAGGGCCTGAGCCGTGGCAGGGAACCTTCACTTGAGGGGTGTGGAGGCCCCCTGTGGCTCAGACCCCTGGGTGGGCGGCCCCTCTGCCCTGCTCCGCCCCGGCCGCCCGAGGGCAGTGCTCCAGCGCCAGGGCCCCTCCCAGAGCCAAGCAGGTGCATCTCTGCTGCAGCAGCCACAGGGCTCCGTCTGCTCCATGACCAAGCAGAGGATCCGGCAGCTAAAGGTCTCAGCTCGCCAGCGCGCACTCTTAGCCTCCCCTGGGGCTCACTCAGTCTTACCGAACTGTTTCACGGTATGCTCCTTCTTAGCTTTACTGTAGGAAGAGTTATGTTCTTTTTCAGGGGAAAGACTGTTTTCACTGGTTCTAGAGTCCCTTCTTCCTGACATGAAATTGCACAATGAAAATATGTATTAATTGGTAATGCTGCATATTATTGAACAAATTAAATTAAAATGCATTCACTAGCTGAAAGTGCTTCACTTTGCTACAATTCACCAGTTAAGAATAAGCAAAAAAAAAAAAAAAACTCTCACATTCTTAGGCAGAATGCTTTTTGGATCCTCTAGAGATTCTGGAATGACTTTCGGATTCTCAGTATGTCTAACAAACGTGATACTCTCCCCACCCCCACGCTTCTAGTAAACTCAAGGCTTCTCTTCTCAGCAGGAACACAGAGCGCCTGTGTCTCTCACACCTCCTGGGCGCCAGACACGTGCCCGAATGCTACCCGTTACAAGAGGGGGCAGTGCCAACTGTGCTGGGTGAGGACCTGGGGTTATCAGGTCCGCGCTCGGCGAGCGGGCAGGGAAGAAAAAGAGTTTACCAATGTGTCAACAGCTCAGCAGAGCTTAATGTCATAAAGCCAGCAAATCTCTGATAACCAAATCTCTTAAAGACCAAATAAAAGGAACCTTATGGTACAAGCTTACTCATCAACTCAGATGCAAACATCCTGGGTTATTAGAAAAGAAAAGCAGATGACACAACCGTCAGCTTAGAAAATGAAAAGAACCAATGTAACAACTCTGCATCAAGATTCACTACAGGCTAGATTGAAGATACAGCCACATAAATCAATAAAGCTTCTATGTATATTCCAACAATGATCACCAAAAAATTAATGAGGAGAAGAAAGATACCATTTCCAGAAATCTGAAAACAAAACAACTGAGCGATCCCTGACTGGCAGACACAGCCAAGCACCGCACACACGTTTCTGGAGAGGGAACCCTCATCTAACTTGAAAGCAGCAGGATCCAGGCTTCCCAAGAACAAAGCCTAGGCTTCACCCAAGTGCAGGCGCCTCCTGACAAGTCTGTTTCGTGGGAGGTGGGAATCTCTGACTCATGGAACTCAAGTAACTGGAAAATGTCTCTGCAACAATAAGCAAATAAAATGGCTTTGCAATTTTTTTTTTTTTTTGAGAAGAAAAATGACAGGGAACTGACAGTGAAACAGAAAACAGTAGAGTAAAACAAAAACAAAAACACCAGGCTCCAGACTCCAAAAGGCCTGCGGGGAGAGCACAGAGCAGGAGAGAAGGTATAATTAGTCAGGAAGTGACCCTGGAACACCTGGTGAGTGACTATGAAAAAACAAATTCAGAGCCTCGTTTTATATCATGAATTAAAGAGATAATCAAAAAGTATAAATATTAAGACACATGAGAAAACACAAATCTTCATCTCTCAAATCTCTGGACAAACCACAAAAAAAAAAAGACTGGTGGTGCATAAAAATCCAGTGCATAAAAATTAAACACCTAGGCAAGTCAGAAACCAAACATATTTAGAATTAAAAAACTGAAAAGATACAAGAAACAAATAATTATTTAAAAATTGGCAACTATACAGTGCATGGAATTCTCTAGGCCCGAATACTGAAGTGGGTAGCCTAACCTTTCTCCAGCAGATCTTCCCAACCCAGGAAATGAACCAGGGTCTCCTGCATTGCAGGCGAATTCTTTACCAACTATCAGGGAAGCCCCCCAAAATTGGCAGATGTCCATAACATTAAGGGAGCACACAAATTAAGAACACTCAGACTCCGTCTATGGAAATCAGCAAGGGCTCAAAACAAATCCTGGGAGAAGGTGTGGGGGAGAGGGCAGGGACAGTGCCCACCGCAGCTGAAGCCTCAGGATGTTCATGCTGGCCCCTGTGCCAGGAATCACACCTGGGAACCTGTCCCACAGAGATGGCCTGAAAGACAGACGAAGTTCCTGGCACAAAAACGTTCACTAACGCTTTTATCAATGTCAAAGATTGAAACGTACCATCTAAGTTTAACGTCTCAGTGAAGAATTTCAACTACTACATCGTTACTACACTTACTTTTAAGTTTTACAACTTAGGGAAAAGATGACTTTTTCAGGAACCACTACTGCTCATTCAAAGTTACTCCATGCTTCCACTCAAAGTCCCCAGCACTGCCAGCCTCCATCTGTCCCTCCCCGCCCTGCACAGACTGGCACTCTTTCCCTGGTCTGTCATAACAAGGCACCACTCTCGGGCAAACCCAGGCCAGGCTCGTCTGCATCAGCTCCAGCTTTCAGCATGACCCCTAGGTACAATTTCTGCTCTTGTTTTAAACACTGTTTTAGACAGCCCATAAACACCACCTGTCTAAGGGCAGGATGCTCTCCACGTCCACCCTGTATCAGGACAAAACTAGCCTACCCAGTCAGAAGAGTCAGAGAGACACAGAAGACTAACAGATACTTCTGGGAAAATCACACTGAATCATATCTTTTAGATCAGAACACAGCTCTCCAGCAAAGAGTGTCCCCTGTCCCTGGTGTCGGGAGTTCACACGTGTGCAGGTGCACGCACGTGCGTGCGGGTGTGAAAGCCACACATCTGCATCGTCATTGCAGTCTCTGTTCATGCCTTCCAAAGGCAAAACTGCTTTCTATCCACAAAAGCTTATCCCTAGTGGATGCTGTGGTTAAGGCCAAGAGTCTAACACTTTCAGATACATTATATGATAAACCGTGCAGTACCTTCCACTGAATTCTTGGATCGCCGCTTTGACGTCTTTGTTGTCACTGACCTGGATGCTCTAGTGGAAATTTCAGTCTTTAGGAAAAAAAAAGGAAAAAAAAATTAATTGATGCCCCACACAGCAACATCATGCATCATGAGCAGATTTATTATTCAAGCTCAAGGAAAAAGCCAAACATGGCAACACCCAGACGCTCTGAGAGGTGAGCTGAAGGCAATCAGGGAGGCAGGACCTGAGAGTGGGGATCAGAAGGAAGCTGAAACCTCCTTCACTCTAAACGCAGAACTCCTCATTTTTTGTACAGCCCTAAAAAGGTCAGCCACCTACTGACCATCCCTTGAGAATCTCTGTCTTATCAGCTGAGTTTATGAGGACTCAACCTCTGTCGATACAAGCTCAATTATTTCAGTGTGCTTGTGAACAACTCTGAGAGTGCAAGCCTACTCAACGTTGTGTAAACAGGAGACAGCACAGGCCACCCCGCTGGCCGCTGGTGCAGTTCCCCACCCGACCCCTCTCTCAAGCTGCCATGTGGACCCCTAGCCAGCCCCGCGGCGTCCACTCCACGCCTGTCCATCTTCCCTGTGGCTGCCCGGATACACTTTCTGAGATGCAGTGTGGATGATGAAGTCAGGGGGACTCTAAACACCCCCAGGAGGCACGGCCTGGACCGTACCCCATCCACGGGGAGCATGGTGCAGGGTCCCCCAGGGCCAGGCACAGCAGGACAGGCCCCTCCAGCCAGCCCTCCGTCCCCGTCTGCCTGGTGACTTAATCCCCCCACACTGACCTGAAGAGCCACCCCACCTACTCCCACACCATGACCCGGTCCCTCTGCACGCCGCCCGTCACACCTGTTACACAAAGGTACAAGGAGGCCCTGGAGTCTGCCCCAGAAACCCAGAGGATGCACACGCCCCATCTACTCCACAGGCAGGAAACCACCGACACCGTTCCTCTTACAAGAGAACAAACGTGGGCCCCCGCGGTGAGGCTCCGGACTCCGGGGAGGACCACGGCACAGCATGTCCTGTTTCAGCACAGCTAGGGGTTTACATCTCTTGTAGTTACATTTCAAATTTTACCTCTGTTTCGGCTTTGGGGTCTTTAAAAGATCCATCTGATAACTTTTTAGACATCTCTCCTGAGCTTGATGACTGTAAAAAAAAAAAATTCAAACTGTAGAATTACTCAAGTCCATAACATCTAAAAGAGCGTCAAGACGCTTTCTCTAAGGCTGACGGACAGCAAGACAAAACCCTCACACGGGAGCACCAGCACCATGCCCCAGCCCCGACCCCCAGTGGTGGCGGGGCAGCCGGGAGGCCACGGGCTTCAGAGGCAGGGCCCAGGGGGCAACGGCAGGGAGCAGCATCTCCCGGACCCCGGTCACTCCGCCAGGCCAAGCTTCCCGCAAACGTTCCAGGGACACACAGGGGATCTGGTGCGGACAGGAGCTCCGACACCCAGGGCAACATCCCAGCTTCCGAGAGGAAACCACTCTCACTTCCCGATGGAGCAAAGGCTTCAGACTCTGCAACAGGAATGCACTCTCAAGACAAACATGACGTGAAAACTGTAAGAGGTTAAAGCAACACCTTAGGAAGCCTCGCGCTTAAGTCAACTCTCAGACACGTGTCAACATAAGGAGGAGGGACACAGCTGCTGAGATTTTCCTCTGTGAAAAGCGATGGGTGCCTCCTCAATATTTCAACAATTCAGTGTCCTCACGACTTCATTATGAAGCAGCAGACTGCATCCAAAGCAGTTCCTGTGTGGGCCAGGCTCCGTGCCCGGGTCCCCCACCCACAGCACTCAGCTGCCCACAGACACACAAGGAGGGAGCACCCCGATGTGGCCACTCCAACCTCACACCTCCACTGTCACACAAGAACACACTTGGGGGTTCACAGGCTAAGAACATCTCACCAGCATCTCTTCTACGTCAAGGGATCCCCACCCGGCAGGACCTGAGTGAGAGCCACCTCCTCCTCCCAGAGCTGCCCTCACAGAAGCCTTGGAGCTCGGGCCTCTGGGGGACTCCTGGGGGAGAATGCCGCCTGCCCCCCCGCCCAAACCCTGCTCCACAGAGGAGCCCCAGACAGACACAAAGGAGCCAGGCCAGCAGGATCACCATGACAGGTCTGTGCACACCCACTCGGGCCAAGGACGACCAGCTGGGAGCAGGATCGGTCCCATCACCCTGTCTCAGAAGCTCACTCACTGTCCAGCACGGCCCGGGAGTCCACCCCTAGCAGCAGGCACACCACCAGCAACCCCGGGGCACATCACAGGGGGACCCTGGGTCTGAAGGCCCAGACGGCAGAGAAGGTGCCCAGCCAGGGGCTGCCTTGTACAGCAAAATGCACGAGAATGTTTGAGCGCCACAAAAAGCCAGGTCAGAGAAAAAGACTTTCCTTAAACCCCATTTAAACAGAGGCAAAAATGGGGGGGTGTCTCGGTTTTTATGACACACACAGCATGGCAGGCTACCTGACTTCTGGACATTCCTGGGAGGACCCCAAGGTTCCAGGCGGCGTGCTAACATTACCAACAGAACCACCAAAAAGACCAGCTTCCAGGCCTGGTGCTGGGCTGGTCCCAGGAGCCTGCTCACCTCCCAGAGCCACACCCCGGAGATGCCAAGTCACAAAACCAGATGGCCATCGCGGCAGGACAGAGGGGCTCAGCCTGGCCCCTCGCCACCTGCCAACCCCTCCGGTGGACCTTGAACTGGTCCAGACCTCAGCTTCCTCCTTCCCAGTGGCTGGAGAATTTCCAGAGCCGTTCCAGGACACTTTACAGTTATGCAACATCCCCCAAGAACCAGAGTCCACGATGCCAGCCCTAACAGGAGGCTTACCCTATCTACAGAGACTCCAAAATAACCTGAACACCTAGGGGAAAAAAAAAAAACTGCCTGAAACCAAACGAATTTTCTAGAAAATCCTAAATTTACCGGAGAACTTGAATTGAGCAGGAATTCAGTACGCTGGGGTCTCACCGTACTCAGCGGCTAATGCCTCTCAGACTTAGAAAGCGGCCCTCACCCTGAACGCTGGGGGCCAGGCCCACGGCCAGGGAGGGCCCCCGACACGGAGGGCGGCCTCGGAACACCGCTCACGAGGCCACGGGGTCCGCGGCTCCCCGGCGGCCAGAAAACACCCCAACACGCATGCACACTGCAGACAGCGCCCTCGGGTTCTGGAGGGCTTCGGGCTGGCCGTGGTGGGCTGGCCGTGGTGGGCTGGCCGTGGTTTTAGGTTGGGCGGCATAACGAATGCCGTTTCCTTGTCACACGGCAGCGAAAAGCGGTCTGAGTCTTAGAGAGGAGCAGGCGGGCCCCGGGGCGCGCACCTTCTTCTCCGGCCGGTCGCGCTCGCGCTCGCGGCTCTGCTCGGGCTCAGGGTCCCTGCAGAGCTCCCCGTTGCGCAGCCGCCGCCGCTCCCGCTCCCGCTCCTTCTCCTTCCCGCCCTCGCTCCGGCGCTCCGCGTCCTTGTCGCGCTCCCGGGGGCCGCGGTCCCGCTCCCTCTCCCTGTCCGTTCGCGCCCGGTTCTTGGCGCGCTCGCGGTCCCCTTCGCGGTGCCTGTCTCGCTCTGGCTCTTTGTGCCTGTCCCGCTCGTTCTCCTTGGCCTTGGCCTTGTCCCTTTCCTTCTCCCGGGGCTTGCTTTCTTCTTTTAATTCCTCTTTCTGTTTCTGATCTCTGCTTGTACTTCTCTCGTTTATTTCAGAATTTCCTCTATCCTGGGAAAAAAGCCAAACAACAGCGTCACTTATAAATTCTCTACCTGAACCACAAAAAGCCCCGCTATTTTAGACACACGTAACCTGCATTCACCTCTTTGTCTTTCCGGACCCTGGACTCGTCTTCCCTCACGTTCTTATTATCCAGTTCCTGGGGTCTGGACGTCAGTGAGGGCCGTCCTTTCACATCCCCCTTCTCTCCGGCCAACACCCTCTTCACCGCGTCATCACTGGAGAGCTGGTCCCAACGGGAGGAGATAAAATGCAAGGTTGCAATGAAATGAGTTCGTGTAATACACTTGAGTGTCAGCAAAGACTGCTCATTAAACGGACTCTGTCTCCTAAAGAAAATGAATTTTATCACAGACCACGTAGGGCATCGCCTAGAACTGTCCCCTCCAGCATTTCCAATCCTTAACACCAGAGTCCACTCAAGCTAAGCGCACCCCACTTCCCCTCCACCCAAGCGTGGCCATATGTGCTGTCAAGGGCGTCGAAGCTGCCCCACACCTCTCACAGGGTCACAGAGCCCAGCTTAAGCGACCATCTCACTGGAGCCCCATCAGATGCCAAAATCCCCCAGGCAGCGCCCCTGACTGCCCCCAGAGTCCCCCTCGCCCACACACTTCCTCTCTCCGCAAGCCTGCGCTGAGTGCCGTAGCACGCCGGGCACTAGACCAAGGGCCAAGGCCACACTGCGCACCAGCGAGACGGCCAAACACAACAGCCAAGTCGGTGCAGCGTGCCCGGGGGGCGTGACGGGGACCCCCGGGGGGAGCAGCCGACCCCACAGGCTGCCGGGGAGGCAGCTCGGTTGGCCCTGAGAAACCAGCAGCGTGAGCGAGGGAGCGGGCAGGGCAGGAGACCTGGGGGCAGGCACCAGGGGGGCGCAGAGGGCGGAGGACCGGAGGGGCGGGGCTTCGTGAGGCGCCAGGAGGATTAGGCGGGAATCACTGGTCAGATCCGCTTCTGGAAAGGGGGCGTCGAGCAGGATCTGGGGCAGCTGAGTCGCCAAGCCTTGGACCCACCGGGCGGGGGTCTCCTGCAGCCCCAGGAGCCAGTCTGACCCCACTCCCCACTCCCTGCCTGCTGTGTGGGCTGGAACCCGCCTCTCCCACCTCAGCAGCGTGGAAGGTGAACCCAGCCTCCAGCCCAACAAGGGCTGTATTCGCCACGCCCCTGACAAAGGTCCAGCTCTGCTCCACTGGGAGCTACTCAGATCCCAGGAAGGAGGAGGACCCGGGGGGGAAGACCTCCTCCAACGGCCCCAGAGGGACAGCAAGGCCAGAGAGGCCCAGATTCCAGCCGGTGGTGAGGACCCCAGGAAATCCAGCCCCCGCACGAGGGCTTCTGGGTTTCTCGGAAGGCAGCAGAGCTCCTCACACACCCCTCCAGGGAGAGAGAGGGGAGGACAGGAAGCGGAGCAGGGCTGTAAAGGCCAGTAGAGAACAGGGACACCCCCAGTAAACCCCACAGACGGAGAAAAGCAGCTCCTCTGGCCACCCCCGCCACCTGAGCTGGAAACACTCACAGGCCCTGAAAGGTGGCCCAAGAGGAGGAAGGCTGGACACGCAGCCTCCAGCCATGTACCCCCGGCAGGGTGCCTGGGGCACCCCGACAGTTCAGGGAACCTGCGCCCAGCACTTGTTCATCTGTTCACTGCTGCTGCTGCTGCTAAGTCACTTCAGTCGTGTCCAACTCTGTGCAACCCCATAGACATCAGCCCACCAGGCTCCCCCATCCCTGGGATTTTCCAGGCAAGAGTACTGGAGTGGGTGCCATTGGCTTCTCCGTCATCTGTTCACTACGGAGCTTTAAACCACGGCTGTAACCCCCGGCTCCAGGAGAGGGGGGGATCAGACAGCAAGGACAGGGTTAAACCCCCTCCTCCAACGCTGCGCACTGCCCGGGCTGGCCTGCCTGCCAGTGGCCTGCCTGCTCCGCCTGGTCACCCTCCCGGCGTGTCGCCCTGCCCTCCCGGGGGTGCATAGCTCCCAGCTCCGGGGCAGGCGGCGCTACCTTGCTGAGACAGCACTTTCCGATTCTCTGCAGCAGCTCGTTCGTCCTTTCGGGCTCGTGCCCCGCCACGATCCGAGCCGGTTTCGCCGACAGCGGCTCTCCAGAGACAATGACCACCACATCTATGGCCTTCTGCAGGAAGCTAATTTTTGCATCTTTATCCTGAAAGATTTCCATTTGAAAGACAGATATTAAAACATTTGAAAAAGAGCTTGCACTATCCTAAGGATGTTCAACAGGCCTAATTTCCTGTTTGGACAAAAAGCTATTTTTAGGTGCGTGTCCGATTTAGAACTCCTGACTCTCTATAACCACCACCACCAAATAAAAGTGGTGATGGGCTGGCACCCCCCTCTGGAACACTAGCTGCATTTCTGAAGGCTGACATAGCGTGCTATGCAGCTGCTGGAGGAAGCTGAGGTGAGGAGGGCACGGGGCACTCCCGGAGCCACCAGCCTTGTGCTCCAGTCCCAGGTCAGCCCAGGAGCAACAGCTTCTGAAGTCCGTGGGGAGAACACCTCCCACCTACCTTGACGTTGTCAGACTTCATCTCGATGTCTGTGTAGAGGCCCTTCATGAAGCCCGTCATCCTGATCACCTTCAAAAGAAAAGGCGAGGCCACGGTCAGCACCCTAGGACAGCCTGGGGCTCAGCTGCACCCACCACCCCACGCTGGCACCAGGCTCTGTTCACACCCAGACGTCATCCGTCCACTGACATGACACGTGTTCCAGCGTCTGCCACGTGCGGGGGCCTTGTCCCAGGCAGAGTCCGCCTGATCCTCACGAAGTCAATTTGGCTGCGAGGACACGTAAACACAACGGACCTGCAGGGCGCTAAGTGGGCACAGGATCTCCCCTGATGCAAGTGCAGGAGGGCCCGCAGTGTCCAGGAGCACTTCCTGGAGCAAAGCCTATTCAAGCTGAGACCAGAGCAGAAATGGGGGAGCACATGCCAGGCCAGACAAACAGTCCCACAAGGTCCTCAGCCAAGCGGGTCCATTCAAGGGGCAGATGGCCTTCGACAGGATAGGCCTGAGGCCAGGGAGCCAGCAAGGGCCTGACCCAGATGGCCTTCGAAGCCATCAGGAAATATGGACTCAGCCTCAGGACCACAAGGAGGCCCCGAGAGGTCCAAAAGCAGAAACAGGCATCTTTTGAGGGTCACTCAGAGCAGTGGAGAGCAAGGATCTGGGGAAGAAAGGGGACTTGCCGGCCTGGGTTTCTCCGCACCACTGCATCAATCGCTTCCTGGGACCAGTGGGGCTGGGGGGTGGTCTGTTGCCACATCACTTTTTTTTGGTGCCTTCACCACTCCCTCTCCCCAGTCAACCTGCACCTTCCAGCTACCCCTTAGTCAGGTTTGGGGGTGGTGATGCTTTCTGCCCCTTCCCACCCCGAGACACACCAGGGCCCTGGGTCCTCTCATACCAGAGGTTCTCTTGTGGCAGGTCACTATAAAGTCAATGCAATGGGTAGCAGTAAGCCTATTTTTAAAAATAAAACAGATCGGAAAATATCAGACTACCCTTGTATGTAGTAAGGATGAGTATACCTATAAGTGTGTGTCCTGGCGGATATAAAGACTACTTATTACCATAAGACATGCTTTTAGGAAAAAAAAAAAAAAGAAAAGACAGTGCCACACTAATACCAAGTTCCTTCTTTAAGACCAAGCTACAACTAGCCAGCTTATACTCCTCAAACTGCTCAACAGCTGTGCTGTTATTTTCCCTAATAAGACAGGTAGCACATAAGAGTTGTTGTTGTTCAGTCATTAAGTTGCAACCCGACAACTCTGCAACCCTACGACTGCAGCACGCCAGGCTTTCGTGTATGAAGTAGAATATTAAAAGCATCTAATATTCCTAAAACTTCTTCATCTTGTTCCTTTTGAGATTTTTCTAGTGTGCTGACAGTGTAAACTTGCGAGCAATCATTTCCAGCAACAAGAGGCATTAATTTCACAGGATGAATGCTTCAATTTATGAAAGATACAGAGTTAGCTTAGCAGTAACTAAAATTCTAAAATATGGCAATTTGAACACAATACTCAGGAGCAGTAAAGAATTTTGCTAAGAGAATCAGCATGTATTATTTGAAAACGCTTTCCATATATATGTCAACTGTTCTAACATCTTTATCAAATAAGTGACAATTAACATACTTTTCTTTACACAGGTAGAGACAATACTTTTGACCTTAGATTAGCAAAAAAGCAGACCAGTAGATCCTGATGGGGAACACGGAACTCCTTCCCCACAGTCTGGCTACCTGGCAACGGAGTCAATTGCTGCCTGAACTCTCCTCCCGCCTCCAACTTTGCAGGAGGTGGGGACAGCAGCCACCATGATAAGCCCACACCAGGACCCACAGAAAGAGGCAGGGCCCCTCCAGCCTCTTTCCTGGCTTTCTGGTTTCAGTGAGAAAACAGGACTAACACAGAAAATCAAAGTGTCAGGCTGGGGCAGCAACTGGTGCAGTCAGCCACTCACCACCTGGCTAAGTGATTGGATCCCTCCTGGGTCAGAGGACACCACCTGCCCATTCCACACGAAGAGGTGATGCCACTCAAGGCCTGGCTCCCCCCAGAGGCTCCCTACAGAGCCTTGTCCCTTCCCCAGACACTGTCCAGGGCAGTCTAGGTGCTGCACTAGCTTAGGAGGAGAACAAAGAGGCCAGTCAAGATAGCCCTGGGGATGTGGGTCAGTTTTGAGAGTTTTAAGCACAGCTTATGAGCACAGAGAGGTCCGCATCATAAGCTAAGTTAAGAGAGCAAAGACAAGTAAAGCACAGTTTGTGGAAGACTAAGATGCCAAACCTGTTGGAAGGATTGAGAAGTGAAGTTTAAGGACCAACATGGGCAAGAGTAGGAGCCCAGGACACCTGCAAGTTGAACCTGATTCCTGAAGTCCAGAGAGCATGCCTGGGTTCCCAAGGGCAACACCACACTTGGGTGCACCATGGAAATGGGCGCTGACACTGGACTGACTCCACTCAGCAGTGAGTGTTTGCTGCGCACCTTCTGTGTACCGTGCCCGGGACGTGCCAACAAACAAGTCTCCATCACTCAGGAACCCGCCAGCCAGCGGGCAAGAGAGTGAGACAACTAATCTCAAGGCATGCTCTGCCATCCATCAGCAAATACAGCCCTGCTCTTTTACAGTTACATCCTTCCAAGTCCCCCAACAACCACCTTCAATAAATCCACCCACAGGCATTGATTAAACATCCAATATGGGGAAGAGCTGACTCATTGGAAATGACCCTGATGCTGGGAAAGATTGAAGGGTGGAGGAGAAGGGGATGACAGAGGATGAGATGGTTGGATGGCATCACCATCTCAACGGACATGAGTTTGAGCAAGCCCAGGGAGATGGTGAAGGACCGGGAAGCCTGGCAGTGCTGCATGCAGTCCATGGCATTGCGAAGAGTCGGACAGGACTTAGCGACGGAACAACAACAATGAGGTGACCACAGCAGGAGCAGGTGGAGGGAAACTTGGGTGGGGCGCTAACAAAAAAATAATGTCCTTCTTCTGGGATTTGTAAGCACTCTCCATGTGCCAGACACTGCAAGGGGGAAAAAGTCACAGAAACAGCCCTGCCAGGCTGAATGGAAGATCTGCTCTAAGAAGAGTGGGGCAGGACGGAAGACATAAGAATGCTCCCCAGGAGCCGGGACACTCCCGGGAACGGTGGCCCAGCGGGTCATCCGTCCGGCTGAGGCCGGGATCCTCGGGCAAAGGCAGTGCTCGGCGACGCGAGGTCCGATCCCGACGCCAGCTTTGGTCCGAATCCCCCAGCCCCCGCTCTCCGATTCCCACCCCAATACCGACCGCCGATCCGCATCCCGGTTCCCGGCCCGCACCCCGACACTCCACATGGGCCCCGACCCCCGGACCTGCACCCTAGCCCGCACCCCGGCCCGCACCTGGTCCGCGCTCGGGGACCCGGCCCACACCGCTGTTCCGATCCCGGCCCGGCGCTCACCTCCGTGATGATGTCGTGCAGGTAGCGGAACGGGGGCTTGTTCAGCAGCTTCTCGGTCAGCGGCGGCCTCCGGATCACCTTGCCCAGAGCCTCCTGCGTCCGCTTTACCACCGCCGCGTTCATGGCCGCGCCCCGTCAGCCGCAGAGCCTAAGCCCCGCTCCCCGGCCGCCGCCGGCCCCGCCGCCGCCGCCGCCGCCGCCGCCCGCTCCGGCCTCGACGCGCCGCTCGGGTTCCCATCCCACAGTGCACCGGAGTCCGCCCAGGCGCGTGCGCGGGGCCGCGGCCCTCGGTCGCCAGGGGCGGCGCGGCCTTAGCAACGGACGCGCCGCGGGGCCCCGCCCCCTGCCCGGCTGCGCGCGCACACGGCGGCGCCGACGCGGGTGGGGCTGCGTGCCCGCGTAGTGACAGCGCTCAGGCCCCGACCCTCTCAGCCGCCGCTAAAGGAAGATGCTTCTCCCGGCGGGACTGAGGAGACGGCCGGAGGACTGGGCGCCGGCCGCAGCGCTTCCAGGATTCCCGGGACCTGTTTCTCAGGTTTAAGGCGGACTGGACTAAGTTCTCTCGAACGACGCATGCCCTTTCCTGTGTGCTGCTTAATACGGCTTCCTGAGCGAATATTAATGTCTCTGCTAGCAGAGACATTACTTTGCCAACAAAAGTTCGTCGACTCGAAGCTATGGTTTTTCCAGTAGTCATGTATGGATGTGAGAGTTGGACTGTGAAGAAAACTGAGCGCGGAAGAATCGATGCTTTTGAAGTGTGGTGTTGGAGAAGACTCTTGAGAGTCCCTTGGACTGCAAGGAGATCAACCAGTCCATCCTAAAGGAGATCAGTCCTGGGTGTTCATTGGAAGGACTGAAGCTGAAACTCCAATATTTTGGCCACCTGATGCAAAGAACTGACTCATTTGAAAAGACCCTGATGCTGGGAAAGATCGAAGGTGGGAGGAGAAGGGGACTACCGAGGATGAGATGGTTGGATGGCATCACCAGCTCAATGGACATGAGTTTGAGCAAGCTCCGGGAGTTGGTGATGGACAGGGAGGCCTGGCGTGCTGCAGTCCATGGGGTCGCAAAGAGTCGGACACGACTGAGCGACGGTAATGAACTGAGCGACGGTAATGAACTGAGCGAGTAACTCCCTTTCTCTGAGCCTCTGTTTCTATAAAGCAGGGGAATCCGTGCCAGCCTACCTAGCTCCCAGGGAGGTGAGGACCAAATGATGTGCCAGGGCTGTGTAACCAGCAGGAAGCCACGCCCGTGTTCTGCCGAGTGTTTGTGGTTGTGTCCCATGTGTCTTCCGCCCACCGCGCACAGGCTCGCAGTAGGTCCTTCCCACGCTTTGTGGCCTCTCTTTAGTTCTCCTCCTGGATACCTTTGGGCCTCCCTGGTGTCTCAGATGGTAAATAACGCCTGAAATGCGGGAGACCTGGGTTCGATCCCTGGGTTTGGAAGATCGCTGGAAGAGGACATGGCAACCCACTCCAGTATTCTGGCCTGGAGCATCCACATGGACAGGGAAGCTTGGCGGGCTGCAGTCCATTGGGTCACAAAGAGTCCAACACAAATGACCGATTAAGCATGATGGAAACCTTTATAGTTTTTATTTACATTCATTTTTGCCATTTTCAAAGTGCTCCATACTTTATGTGTTCTTTGCTCGTGATGTATCTAGATGTGGCGTTTTTAACTTAAAATTCATATCTGATTATTATTGACATTCAATAAAATTCACCCATTTTACATGTAGAGCCTGATGCATTTTGGTAATTATATACAGTTGTTCTATCACCACCACCACCACAACCAAGATACAGAACATTTCCAGCACCCTGAAACATTTTCTCCTGCTCTTATGCCATTCATCTCCTCCCCCATGAACCCCAGGCAACTGCAATTGTCATTATAGCCATGCCCATCAAAAGATGAATGGATAATGATGTAGTACATATACACAATAGAATATTACTCAGCCATAAAACGGAACACATTTGAGTCCGTTCTAATGAGGTGGATGAAACTAGAACCTATTAAACACAGTGAAGTCAGAGAAAGATAATATTATATTCTAGAGCTAATACCCAAAAAAAAAATGTTCTTTTCATTATAGGGGACTGGAATGCAAAGTAGGAAGTCAAGAAACACCTGGAGTAACAGGCAAATTTGGCCTTGGCGTACGGAATGAAGCAGGGCAAAGGCTAACAGAGTTTTGTGAAGACAACGCATTGGTCATAGCAAACACCTTCTTCCAACAACACAAGAGAAGACTCTACACGTGGACATCACCAGATGATCAATACTGAAATAAGACTGGTTATATTCTTTGCAGCCAAAGATGGAGAAGCTCTAAACAGTCAGCAAAAACAAGACCAGGAACTGACTGTGGCTCAGATCATGAACTCCTTATTGCCAAATTCAGACTTAAATTGAAGAAAGTAGGGAAAACCACTAGATCATTCAGGTATGACCTAAATTAAATACCTTACAATTATACAGTGGGAGTGAGAAATAGATTTAAGGGACTAGATCTAATAGAGTGCCTGATGAACTATGGACAGAGATTCATGACATTGTACAGGAGACAGAGAGCAAGACCATCCCCAAGAAAAGGAAATGCAAAAAAGCAAAATGGCTATCTGAGGAGGCCTTACAAATAGCTGTGAAAAGAAGAGACGTGAAAGGCAAAGGAGAAAACGAAACATATACCCATGTGAATGCAGAGTTCCAAAGAATAGCAAGGACAGATAAGAAAGCCTTCCTCAGTGATCAGTGCAAAGAAATAGAGGAAAACAATAGAATCGGAAAAACTAGAGATCTCTTCAAGAAAATGAGAAATACCAAGGGAATATTTCATGCAAAGATGGACTCAATAAAGGACAGAAATATTGTGGACCTAACAGAAGCAGAAGATATTAAGAAAAGGTGGCAAGACTACACAGACTACTATACAAAAAAGATCTTCACGACCCATATAGCTCACTTAGAGCTAGACATCCTGGAATGCAAAGTCAAGTGGGCCTTAGGAAGCACTACTACAAACAAAGCTAGTGGAGATGATGGAATTCCAGTTGAGCTATTTCAAATCCTAGAAGGTGAGGCTGTGAAAGTGCTGCACTCAATATGTCAGCAAATTTGGAAAACTCAGCAGTGGCCGCAGGACTGGAAAAGGTCAGTTTTCATTCCAATCCCTAAGAAAGGCAATGCCAAAGAGTGCTCAAACTACTGCACAATTGCACTCATCTCACACGCTAGTAAAGTAATGCTCAAAATTCTCCAAGCCAGGCTTCAACAGTATGTGAACCATGAACTTCCAGATGTTCAAGCTGGTTTTAGAAAAGGCAGAGGAACCAGAGATCAAATTGCCAACATCCACTGGATTATTGAAAAAGCAAGAGAGTTCCAGAAAAACATCTATTTCTGCTTTATTGACTATGCCAAAACCTTTGACTGTGTGGATCACAGTAAACTGGAAAATTCTGAAAGAGGTGGGAATACCAGACCACCTGACCTGCCTCTTGAGAAATCTGTATGCAGGTCAGGAAGCAATAGTTAGAACTGAACATGGAAAAACAGACTGGTTCCAAATAAGGAAAGGAGTACGTCAAGACTGTATATTGTCACCCTGCTTATTTAACTTATATACAGAGTACATCATGAGAAACACGGGGCTGGATGAAGTACAAGTTGGAATCAAGCTTGCCAGGAGAAATGTCAATAACCTCAGATATGCAGGTGATACCATCCTTATGGCAGAAAGTGAAGAAAAACTAAAGAGCCTCTTGATGAAAGTGAAAGAGGAGAGTGAAAAAGTTGGTTTAAAGCTCAACATTCAGAAAACTAAGATCATGGCATCCAGTCCCATCACTTCACAGCAAATAGTTGGGGAAGCAGTGGCTGACTTTATTTTGGGAGGCTCCAAAATCACTGCAGATGGTGACTGCAGCCATGAAATTAAAAGACCCTTGCTCCCTGGAAGAAAAGCTATGACCAACCTAGACAGCATATTAAAAAGCAGAGACATTACTTTGCCAACAAAGGTCTGTCTAGTCAAGGCTATGGTTTTTCCAGTAGTCATGTATGGATGTGAGAGTCGGTCTATGAAGAAAGCTGAGTGCCGAAGAATTGATGCTTTTGAACTGTGTTGTTGGAGAAGACTCTCGAGGGTCCCTTGGACTGCAACCAGTCCATCCTAAAGGAAATCAGTCCTGAATATTCACTGGAAGGACTGGTGTTGAAGCTGAAACTCTAATACTTTGGCCACCTGATGAGAAGTGACTCATTTGAAAAGACCCTGATGCTGGGAAAGATTGTAGGCGGGAAGAGAAGGGAATGACAGAGGATGAGATGGTTGGATGGCATCATCAACTCAATGGACACAAGTTTGAGTAAACTTCGGAAGTTAGTGATGAACAGGGAGGCCTGGCATGTTGCAGTCCATGTGGTCGCAAAGAGTCCGACATGACTGAGCAACTGAAATCAACTGAATGCATATAAATGGAATCTAGAAAAGTGGTACTGAAGAATTTATTCACAGGGCAACAGTGGAAAAACAGACATAAAGAATAGACTTGTAGACATGGGGAGAGGGGAGAAGAGGGTAAGATGTATGGAAAGAGTACCATGGAAACTGACATTACCATATGTAAAATAAATAGCCAATGGGAATTTGCTGTCTGGCTCAGGAAACTCAAACAGGGGCTCTGTATCAACCTAGAGGGGTGGGATGGGGAGGGAGGTGGGAGGGAGGTTCAGAAGGGAGGGGATATATGTATACCTGTGGCTGATTCATGTTGAGGTTTGACAGAAAACAACAAAATTCTGTAAAGCAATTATCCTTCAAGAAGAAATAAATAATTTTTTTTTAAAAAAGCCCATGCCTTTTCTAGTGTGCTGAGTCATCTCTGACTCTGCGACTGCCTAGACTGTAGCCCTCCCACTGCCCCCCACCCCCCGGCTCTTCTGTCCATGGAATTTTCCAGGCAAGAATGGAGCAGGTTGCCATTTCCTGTCTAGGTGATCTTCCCTGCTTATGGATGGAACCCTAGTCTCCTGCATCTCCTGCATTGGCAGGCAGATTCTTTACCACTGTGCCACCTGGGAAGCCCTGCCTTTTCTAGAGTTTCATATAAATAGAATCAGGCAGTACATAGTCTTTTGTGTTTAATTCTTTCTCTTATAGTGTTTTGAGATTCATTCATATGTCATTCCTTTTGAGTAGAATTCCATAGTACAATTTAGTTATCTGTTCACCAGTTGATGGACATTTGAGTTACTTGTAGCTTTTTATTTTTGTGACTAACACTACTAAGATCATTCACATACAAGTCTTTGCATAAACATAGTTTTCGTTTCTCTTGGATAAATACCTAGGAATAGGATTGCTGGCCTATATGGTGTGTGTGTGTGTGTGCGTGTGTGCGTGTGTGTGTGTGTGTGTGTGTGCGCGCGCGCGCGCGAAGGCGCGCACATGTGCATGAAGAATATGCTTAACCTTTCAAAATACTACCATACTGTTTTTAAAGGAGCTGCACCAGTTTTCATTCCCATCAGGAACAGATGGGCTTCCCAGGTTGTGCCAATGGTCAAGAACCTGCCTGCCAATGCAGGAGACACAAGAGATGTGGATTCGATCCCTGGGTCAGGAAGGTTCCCTGGAGTAGGAAATGGCAACCCACTCCAGTGTTCTTGCCCGGAAAACTCCATGGATAGAGGAGCCTGGCGGGCCACAGTCCATGGGGTCGCAGAGCCCGACATGACTAAGCACACATGCACATACACACAGCAACATATGGGATTTTCAGTTGCCCCTTGTCCCTCGCAACACCTGATGTCCGTCCTTTTAATTCTAGTGATTCTAGTGTGTATGTAATGGTATCTTATTGTGATTTTATTTTGCATTTATCTAGTGATTACTGATTCTGAGCACTTTTCATGTACTTATTGGACATTGATATATATCTGGTGAAGAGAGCCCATCAAATGTCATTTAGGCATTTATTAAATAACTGCTATGTGCTGAGGGCTATCTAGATGCTGGAGATTTTTGCAAGTGGGCTGGCTGTTAGCGATTTTACTGAGAGGCTGAGAGAAGCCTAAGAGTTGACAGCCCTCCAGGGAAGGCAATCAATAACACTGCATGTGTAGAAGTACTCCATGGTCCATGGGGAAGAAAGTTCCTGGAGAACCACACTCTCAGAGAGATTTCCTCCTGGGTGGCCCTTGGTTATTAACCCTGCTTTCCAACCTCCAGGTCCCCCCTTGGCCAGGACACTTCCATCCTCTGAAACCTGCCTTATCAAATCTCCCTGTCTCCCAGGAAACCCCACTCTCTACCCAAGGTGGCTGTTGTCTTCCCTTCCATTCCCGCTCTCCCAGCCGTACACTTCCCGGAGTCTGGGTTCTTCAATCCAAACTTTAATCCCAGAGCCTCAGCAGAGCAGTCCCTGCAGCATTCGGCACTTTGGTCCCTTGGGTGATGGTTTTCACTATAAACTAGGCTCTGTCCAGGGCTCCCAGATTCCTCCTGTCCTTCTGATTGTCCACATCATCTTTATCACGCACATACTGTGCTTCCCCAAAACAAACCTTCCTTCTTAAACTGTCCATCAAGCCCCTTGAAGAAGAATAAAATAGTTTCCCGAACCGCCTCCTCATTTCTGAGCATCCTCACCCACACTGATGCTAATAATTCACATGACAGTGAAGAACAGTATTCACCCCCTTCCTTCCCCTTCCCCACCCACCACCTGGCCCCACCTCGGGGGTCCCCCCTGAAAGTCTGTTATTAAAGGGGAAGCCATTGTGAAGCTGTGCATTTCTTCCTGGCTGGGCCCTTAGTTCACGAAGGTTGGCCCCATGCTCTGAGGTGTTAGGGAGAGAGGGAAGGGGCATCCCTGGCACAGCGTGGCACAGCCTCTCCCCTATGTGCTCCCTGTGGCCAAACTGGGAGCCCCCTCCTCTGAGCTTTGAACCCCAGCTGTGCTTGGCCTGATCAGGGGGAGCAAAGGGGGCACTCAGGGAGCTCTCTGACCCCAAGTCTCCCCAGCCTCATGCCCAGAAAGTCCACGCCGGGCAGAGCCCTCCTCTGGGCCCCGGAGCAGGCAGGGCCGCTGTGGCCCGTTACCGAGTGGTCTGAGGAGTGGGGGGCGGTGGCGAGCCCTCTGGCCCCGAGGGTCCCCCGAGGAGCCCGGCCAGTGCCACCCGAGGTGGAGTCCTGGCTCCAGTTTCTCCCACAGCCTGGGGACAGCAAGTGGCCTTCCAGGCTGAGGAGGCCTCCTAGGGGCCCGAGGTCACAGGTCCCACTGCTTCCTGTGGGGCCACAGGAGAGGGCGTGAGATCTGAGGAGGTCTGGGACCAGAAGGCAGGCTCGCCTCACTCCACTGAGGGCCTGTCCCGGGGGAGCTGGCTGTGGAGGGTACGTGAGTCCCTGTGGGTCGTGTCCTTAACGCTGTCCCTAGGCAAGTCCACACTCCCCACCCCAAAGGCAGGCCGGCCCTGGGGAAGCAGGGCTAGCGATGCAGCTGAGGACTCCTGAACAACAACAAGAAAGACACCTGGAACCAGGGCCTCAGGAGTTGGAGAGGCAGGAGGAGGGGGTGGGAGGCCAACCGGAGCCCCCAGTTCTGGGAGCTGGCTGCAGGGGTGGGGGGCTGTCTGTAACCTGAATTCCCTCTAAGCTCCTCAGAGTCATGAAAGGATTAGAGAAAAAGGGCAGGGAACATTTTTTTTTAAAGTGTCACTCATAACAAAAGATAATTGATTGAATATCAATAACTCGAGAAAATAACAGCTGAGAAAGTGTTTGAAACATAAAAGCCTGGCAGGAGATGCTTCTGAAATCAGCAGTGTCTGAAAGAATGAATGGGATAGCCGTGGCCATGACTCACCCCGGGAGAGAAAGTCCACAAAGCCAGGTGGCTTCCAGCCCCACCTCCCCTTGCCCGAGAGAGGCAAACATTCCTAGAGACAAAGGCCCACAGAGGTAGAGAGGCAGACCCCTGAGCTGCACATCCGAGAAGAGCCCAGAATGTAGGTCAGCCAGAGGGGCAGGCCGGGAGGCAGGTACCAGGAGAGGAGAAGTGGCCGGAGCCTGGGGACAGCCTCCCGGGGCCTGGGGCCCCGACGGACTCAGAAGAGCGGGCATCACTCTGTATGGCCAGCCAGGCGTCTCGCTGTGTACTCCAGCATCGAGACCTCAAGGTAACTGACATCATTCTGTGAAACCCGAGGGGCCTGCCTAGAAGGCATTGTCCCCTCCTCTCCAATTGAACTTGGAAGACAAAACCTTTGATCTGTTCCTAAGCTTGCTAAGATCATTTCTGCCCCAGGACCTTGGTAACTTGCAGGTCCTTTCTGCTGAAAAACAGTGATGCCCCAGATTTTCACATGGTGGCATCCTTGCCACTGTCTGGGTCTCAGAGATGGCGAAAGCAAACCACATCTGGGACTTCCCTGGTGATCCAGTGGTTGAGACTGTGCACTTTCAGTGCAGGGGCACGGGTTCCATCCTCGGTTGGGGTTCTCAGATCTCACAGGCCACATGGCATGGCCAAAAAAAAAAAGTAAACCACATGTGAACTCTCCAGCCAGTTATCTTGATTTTCTTCAAAGTACTTACTGCTCTCTGGAAGTGATTTTTTATTGATATCTGCCTTTTTGTTTTCTGTCTTCTCTCCCACACAATCACCCCCAGAAACTCAGTTCCTTGAGACAGGTCAATTTGCCCAGCCCTGAATCCCTACACTTACTTCCACACTGTCGGACATACACAGTACTCAATACCTATTTGCCAAATGCTGAATAGATTATATGTTAGTAAAATGGCTCTTTCCTAAGGGCTCTAAATAATATGGTTTGATTATAGCACAATTTTATTTTATTTTTAAAAAAAAAACAAAAACAAAAATACAGTTTGTATTTTGGGGTAATTAAAATGTACAGACCTAATACTAAAAAGAATGAAAAACACACCCAAGATTATTATTCTGTATTTGTTCTGTTTAGCTCTTTTTACTCTAAGCATGTAGTCTTATTTGGAGAATGAGAGCTGGTCAAATTTTTGCTTAAGACATTTATCCATACTTAACCAGAGGTTTCAGAGATAACACCACTCACATATTCTGAATTATTTTATGTTAAATAGGAACATTTTCTCAATAGTCATAACATTTTCTCTTAAGTTACATCTCATTTATCTTCCTCCTAAAGAACTACATAGGCTTGTTTTAAATAGTTTAAACACCTATAATAAACTACAGATTGCTAAGAGTTGAGGTACTCTGGTTAATGCTCAAAATGATATAGCCAGAGGAAAAGCCAGCATTATTAAATATGAATGCAATCCTTACCAACACAAATTGAAACTTTTTTCCCCCAATAAAAAAGCTAGTCCAAAAAAAAAAAGATCTCATTCTATAAAGATTTATCATTTCCAAATCACACTGAAAGAAACTTGAATAATTTACCAATTTTGTTTTCTACTATGTGCCTTAAAGATACCTCACTAAAAACTGGTATCTGGCACAACAGAATGACATATGCAGAATGTAATATTGTAGTGACAGTACTGAGGTTGACTGTTACAGACATATTTAAATTCTGAGTATTAAATGTTGCATCCTAATTATTTATACAGAACATTGGTCCAATAACAAAAATAGAGAATAGCAGCTGAAAGTGTAGCTCATTAAATGTTCAGAGATAAAAGGGTTAACCATTCTTTCCATTATTTTTGGCAGATAGTCCTTTTTTGTCATATTTAAATCTGATGGCAACTGAAGAATTCTGGCATTTTTTCCAAGCAACTGTATGAAAAGGATGCTGAAGGCCATCACGATACAGCATACTGCAACGTAAGGACTCTTCCGTTCACCAATTCTGGCACACTTCCAAAATATACCCAACAACCCAGTTTTATTTCTGTCCAGGAGGCTGGGTGCCAAGGATCGGATATAAGCACAGGTACATATAAGCAGCAAGATTACCGTCAACAGACTCTGAAAATTGAAAATGGCAGACATAGTGAGGCCGGCGAAGCCCCAGCCACATCACCCTTCCAGGCCCAGGGCCTGATTATACCACAATTTTAAACGAAAAAGTCAAAGTAATGTGTTATGTAGACTATATGATCTTAGTAATGTTAAGTGTCTCCTGTGTGAGTGTGTGAATAAGTCCAGCAGTTTCAAGGTTTCAGACGTGATCTCAGAGTTGAGGTCATGGGACATTTCCTCTGCTTCTTTGTACTTTGTTGTGATTTAGATGTATTTCTCAATAAATAATAGCTTTTCAATAAAAAACAAAAGTTAAAATTTGTCGGAGGAGGCCCCCTCTTAGGGGGAAGCACAGTATTGATGCCTTGTTGGTAAATGCCCTGGATGGCCACTTCTACCCTGTTCACATGGAACAATGTCCATCAGGGTCACGATGAGACTGGCGTTTACTTGGTCCTGTGGTGAGTTCTCCAAATCAGCAGTGACCAGCTGCCACTTTACCTGTAACCAGCACTGTGATTTTCATCCACTCTGGCTTTTTTAATCCTTCTCTATTTCACTAGGAAAGTAAGGGATTGGAACCAAATAAGTTCAAACACAGGCTTCCCTTGTGGCTCAGCTGGTAAAGAATCCACCTGCAATGCAGGAGACCTGGGTTCCATCCCTGGGTCAGGAAGACCCCCTGGAGAAGGGAAAGGCTACCCACTCTAGTATTCTGGCCTGGAGAATTCCATGGACTATATAGTCCATGGGATCACAAAGAGTTGGACACGGCTGAGCAACTTTTTTCACTTTCAAGTTCCAACACCGTTCCGATAATTATCCCTAAAGACAAACCCTTTTAGAAACGCCCCACAGGAGAGTCCAGGCAGAGCCAGGATTCCACCGATATTGCCACAAGGGAGGGTCTCCCAGGACCTGGGGAGCTGACGGAGAGACCTTGAATCCATGAAGACTCACACAGAATAACGGGGGCACCTTCCTGGAGTGGGGGTTCATGGCTGCCATCTTATTTGCCCAGGGGAGGACTGGTTCTCAAACGAAGGGCAAGAATCAGCTGCTGTCAGAGTCCCCAGCAAGCCCTTTCCAGAAAAGTCTGGTTAACTAGTGTCCAGAGTCTGTCTCTGTATGCCCAAAAGCGCAAGGACGGCACACATGTGACTCGGGGCTTCCTGCCAGGGTAGGTGTCACAGGAGGGCAGGCGGGCAGGTGCCAAGCTGGGGGGGGGGGCGCCACCTCCTCCCCATGCCCAGCCCTCCACAGAGCTTACCAACCACACCTGACGGAGAAGTTGAAGCACACAGCTTCTGTCTGAATGATATAAAGCCTTTTATAAAGGCTTGATATAAAGCCTTTAGAGTTTTCCCCCAGAACTATGCCAGCCTACCACTCCCGCATGACCTGTGGTCTCTCATTGGCTTGTGGGTCCCTTCTCGGGGAGCCTCCTCGGACCTGCATTCCACAGTGCCTCACCAGGGGACATGCAGATACCCGTCAGCTTCCTCCGGGCGGTGCTTCAGTGAGAACTGTGTAGCTTGGGTGTACAGCGTCTCCTCCACACTAGAACACAAGGCAGGAGCCGGTTCCACTGTCTCCTCACTGTGCACGGTGAGTCTCGGCTGAACAGAGCCAAAGTCTGGAACCACGGACGTGGACGCTGTGGACGGCCACCCAAAGCCTGCTCCGCAGGACTGTTGGTCCTTATGGCTCCCGGCTGACTTCCTCTCTGGGGAGACTTAACCAAAGGGGCTTAACCTCACTCCTTGGGAGGACTCCAGGGCATCCACGCGAGAGTTGGGGATACAGACCCACTTTCCCGGGGGCCACCGCCTAATATAGTTGCTGTCAGGAGCCTGAGGAAGTGGCTCGTAACCTGAGAGTGTGAAGCTGAGTCAAACTGGCCAGCTGAACTGAAATGGTCACAATTTTCATAAGAGGGAGAGCTGAGCATCTGGTGCAGAAGTGATGCCCTGTGAGAAATCACCGCAGCGCTGGAGGGATGGGAGTCCAGCAGGGGGCGATATCTGCAGTACTTGAAAGGACCCCCGTATCTGTTGGTGGTTGCCAGGGATTGCCAGGACAGTGGATAAAGACCGTGAAGACCCGGGCTGAGAGTCAGAGGACCTGCTTGGCAAGCTGTAGAGAAACTAAAACTCTTGTCTCTTGAAGCCAAAGGTCAGAAATAGCCGAGGCTCTGGTTCAAAAATCATTTTAAAGGCAGTGCAGCTCCAGAGAAGGTTTGTTTCTCAACTCCAGGAAGTCTGGTGTGCCAAGAGGAAGCATCCGATTCGGGAAGGAATGGGACTGAGATTTTGAAGACGAAGACATCTGGATTGATGTGCTCAAATATCTAAAATCCTGCATGCCCCCAGAATCTTCTGGTCTTCCAGAAGTGGTGCACTCATCCCTGCCAAGGGCTAGAGTTTCCCCTTTGCTCGAAGGCGACACAGAGGTCACTTCACTTCAGGCAAGACAACACACACCTTTCTCAGGGTCTTCCCCATTAGCCCCCTGCTGGCCCCAGACCACTCACTAGGGTCAAGTCACAACATCTCCCATCTGGGCCTGCTGGGCCCGCTAAGGAAGCAAGGGGCTGGACCCCACAGGAGCGGCAGGACCCAGCAGAGGCTGGAGACCGTGCATGGGACTCATCCCAGCATGCTGGGTCAGCAGGGGACGGAATGAAAAGCTGGGTGAGGGAGAGTTGGTCAAGATGGGAGGACTTTCCCAACATAGGATTTATGACCCTGGCAAGGGCCCTGGGAGATGGAACCAACCATTTTAGCTATTTGTATGGTTCTTGAAAGCCTACCCAAAGCCGTGGCCTTCACTAAGTGAAGAAAAACCACCAACCCTGCCACAGGAGATGGTAGAGGAAAGGGTCGAAGGGCTCAGAGAAGTAGGCCTGCTAGATTCAATAAAGTAAGGCCAGCAAACCCACCAGCTGACTTGCTTCCATGGAAGGTCCTGGAGGAACACTGTTTTTTTTTAATTAATTAGTTTATTTATTTTGGCTGTACCGAGTCTTAGTTGAGGCATGCGAGAACTTTAGGCTGCAGTATGCAAACTCTTAGCTGTGGCATGCGGTCTCTGGTTCCCTGTTGTTGCTCAGTCGCTCGTCGTGTCTGACTCTTTGTGACCCCATGGACTGCAGCACGCCAGGCCTCCCTGTCCTTCAGTATCTTCCGGAATTTGGTCAAAATCACGTCCATTGAGTCAGTGATACCATCCAACCATCTCATCCTCTGTCATCCGCCTCTTCTCCTGCCTTCAATCTTTCCCAGCATCAGGGTCTTTTCCAGTGAGTCAGCTCTTCACATCAGGTGGCCAAAGGATTGGAGCTTCAGCTTCAGCATCAGTCCTTCCAATGAATACTCAGGGTTTATTTCCTTTAGGATTGATTAGTTTGATCTCCTTGCAGTCCAAGGGACTCTCAAGAGTCTTCTCTAGCCCCACAGTTTGAAAGCATCAATTCTTTAGCACTCAGCCTTCTTTATGGTCCAACTCTCATATCCACACATGACTACTGAAAAAACCATGGCTTTGACTGGACGTTTATCTGTTAGCAAAACGGTGTCTCTGCTCTTTAGTATGCTGTCTAGGTTTGTCATAGCTTTGTCTAACCAAGGATCAAACCCGGGTCTCTTGCATTGGGAGCGTGGGGTCTCAGCCACTGGACCACCGGGGTAGTCCCCTGCATCACTTCTTTTACCACAGCAATGACTGGTGAGGCATGCACTCAGTTGTGACAGGAGATGCTGTTCTAAGTCTGGGCTCCCTGCTAACAAAGGGGATGATGGGTTCTCAGAACAATAGACGCCAAGTAGCAGTGCTTAAAGATCAGAAACAAGGCAGATACAATTACAGTCAAGAGCGGCAGAGTTGGGGTGGTAGCCAGGAGGAGCTGACATGCAGACAGCTATGGAAACGGCTAACAGAGCACAGCGTTCCTGGGGGCCAGATGGACGGGCAGCCAACAAGGTTTAAGCAATCAAAGAAAGACAACCCAGAGGTTTAGAGTATCTGCCCCAACGAAATGCCTCAATCCCTTACTTTTCAGACTTGGACCCCACTGACTGATGGAAAGCCCAGATTCCTATCACTGCCACTGTATACAGTTGCAGTCCTGAGCAGTCTTTCTCCATACTGATCTAAATTCACTCATCCAGGCAATGTTATACCGGGGGAGAATATATATAGGGCCAGGGGACCTGAAGCACCATCTTGACCCCTATTAGGAGAGTCCAGACCAAGGTTTGCTTAGGTTAGGTTTAGGTTTGTTCAGATTTTGTGAGTTCCTCTGAATCTATTGACCCAGCTGGTCATCATTTCCCAAGCCCTTAAATGCACAGTTGAAATGGACATATTACCAGGTGGGATAACCCCCATGTTGGCCAGGTCTAGACTATGGAATAAGAGCCACAGCAGTGAGGAAGGCTGCCTGGGAGCCCCGATATGGCTCCCCCCCAAACTGAGCCACAAGGGTAAGCCCAAATGACACTGTATACTGGCCCGAGTGACAGCGGTTGTATGAACGGGTTCTACCCCGCTCTTAAAATGGATCATTTTCCCATCACATATCCATTCACCAGTCTAGCTCCTATAAAATTCAGAAGGAATCCTGGACAATGACAGTGGACGACTGCAAACCAAGCAAGCAGTACCCCTAGTCACGGAGTCTTTGCTAGAGCAGGTCAGTACAGTCTCAAACCCACGGTCCACGCTTTTCCACCCCTACTGAAAAGGACCACCAGAGGCAGTTTGCATTCATTAGGATGGACAAGAGGACACACTGGTGGTCTTGCCCCAGGGTTATGTTAACTCTTTTCCCTCTGCCTATATGGGCTGGACTGCATAGTCTGGATTGTCTGGGCACTCAGCATGACATCATATTGGTCCAGCATATTGATGAAATTATATTAATTAAGCTGGATGAACAAGAGGAAAATACATCAGAGGCTGGTAAGATCTATCTGCTGCAGAGGGTGGAGGAGAAATCATGGGATGATTCAGGATACTGAAACGCCAACATTTAAGAGTCCAGTGCTTTGGAGCATAGCAAACATCTGCTCCAAAAGAAAGGACAAATACTACATCTCATACTCTGCACCACTAAGAAGGATGCACAATGCCTGGTAGCCTCTTTGGATGCTGGAGGCAGCACGGGCCACACGTAGGAATAATGCCTAAATACATTTGCTGACAAAGGTCCATTTAGTCAAAGCTACAGTTTATCCAGTAGTCATGGATGGATATGAGAGTTGGACTATAAAGAAGGCTGATCGCTGAAGAATAGATGTTTTGAATTGTGGTTCTAGAGAAGAACTCTTGAGAGTCCCTTGACAGCAAGGAGATCAAACTAATCAATTCTAAGGAAATCAACCCTGAATATTCATTGGAAGGACTGATGCCAAAGCTCCAATAATTTGGCCACCTGATGCAGAGTCGACTCATCAGAAAAGACCCTGATGCTTGGAAAGATTGAAGGCAGGAGGAGAAGGGGTGACAGAGGATGAGAGGTTGGATGGCATCACCAACTCAATGGACAGGAACTTGGACAAACTGGGAGTTAGTGAAGGGCAGGGGAGGCTGGTGTGCTGCAGTCTTTAGGGTCGCAAAGAGTTGGACATGACTAAGCAACAACATTTTACCAAGTGGCTCCGGGAAAAGTCTCGGCACACCTCTGAGTAGGTCCCAGAACTGAAAAAAATTCTAGCAGACGCAGGCTGTGGTATAAACATCCCTACCACTTACTCCATACAATCTGGAAGGTTCTATGGTTATAGAGATACCTATGCTGGGAAAAGAGGCTGTGTTCCTTTAAAGCACTCAGTTCAGTTCAGTCACTCAGTCGTGTCCGACTCTTTGCGACCCCATGGACTGCAGCGCAGCAGGCCTCCCTGTCCAACACCAGCTCCCAGAGTTTACCCAAACTCATATCCATTGAGTCGGTGATGCCATCCAACCATCTTATCTTTTGTCGTCCCCTTTTCCTCCTGCCTTCAATCTTTCCCAGCATCAGGGGTTTTTCCAATGAGTCAGTTCTTCGCCTCAGGTGGCCAAAGTATTGGAGCTTCAGCTTCAGCATCAGTCCTTCCAATGAATATTCAGGACTGATTTCCTTTAGGATGGACTAAGCCTGTGGTAACATTATGACAAGCCCCTGAAGGAGGATCACAGAAGCCTAGGGTTCTGGAGCATGGCCACACACTACCTGCAGCCAAAACCAATGGCTGCCGGCATGCCTCTGTACCCCAGCAGAGATGGAGTGCCTGACCACGAAATGCCAAGTGGTCACCAGGCCACTAGAGCTGGGCTCCCCCAGACCCTCTGAGTCACACGGTCAGGCACAGCCAACAGCCAACCCCGGAAGAAGAAAGTGGTACTTCAGGAGAGGGCACAAGGAAGGCCAGCAGACAGAAGGAAACCACACAAAGAGCTTCCCTGGTCATCCAGTCATTAAGAATCTGCCTTGCCATACAGGAGACTTGAGTTCGACCCCTGGTCAGGGAACAAAGCTGCAGGGCAAGTAAGCTTGTGTGTCGCAACTACTGAGCCCGCATTCCACAACTGAAAGTCCGTGTGCCCCAACAAAAGATCCCCCGTGATGCAACTAAGACCTGATGCAGCTAAACAAACACATATATAAATTTTTTTAATAATTTTTTTTAAAGTAAACCACCTAAAGCCAGACCCTCACATCACCCACCGCTCTTGTCCCCATTGCCATACCTTACCTCCACTTATGACCATGTTGGGTTGGGATGGCTCCATCCACAAAGGAGGATGGGAGCTGCGTTTCCAACAGGAACAGGTTGGCAAAAGGTGCCTGAGAATAGCAGCTGCCACACTCCAGCCTCACTCAGTTGTCTCTGAAAGGCACAGGTGAAAGGAAGTCATCCCAGTCTCCCAGGCAGGAGACACTTGATGCGTTCGTTCACTGTTGCTGCTGTGATAAATTCCCACAAACTTTAAAGCAATGTAAGTTTAGCATCATACAATCCCAGAGGTTAGGAATCCAAAATGGGTCTCGTTGAACTAAAATCCAGGTGCTGTCAGGGCTGTGTTCTTTCTGGAGACTCGGGGGAATCCATTTCCTTGACTTTTCCAGCTTCTAGAAGCCACCTAGGCTTGTTGGCTAGTGACTCCTTTCCAGCCATCACATCATTTCAACCTCTGCTTCCATCGTCACACCTTCTCTGACTTTGACTCTCCTGCCTCCACTTCTAACTTTTAAGGACACCTATGACTATGCCAAAGCCTTTGACTGTGTGGATCACAATAAACTGTGGAAAATTCTGAAGGAGATGGGAATACAAGACCACCTGACCTGCCTCTTGAGAAACCTGTATGCAGGTCAGGAAGCAACAGTCAGAACTGGACATGGAACAACAGACTGGTTCCAAATAGGAAAAGGAGTACGTCAAGACTGTATATTGTCACCTTGCTTATTTAACTTACATGCAGAGTACATCATGAGAAACGTTGGGCTGGAAGAAGCACAAGCTGGAATTAAGATTGCCAGGAGAAATATCAATAACCTCAGATATGCAGATAACACCACCCCTATGGCAGAAAGTGAAGAGGAACTAAAAAGCCTCTTGATGAAAGTAAAAGAGGAGAGTGAAAAAGTTGGCTTAAAGCTCAACATTCAGAAAATTAAGATCATGGCATCTGGTCCCATCACCTCATGGGAACTAGATGGGGAGACAGTGGAAACAGTGACAGACTTTATTTTGGGGGGCTCCAAAATCACTGCAGATGGTGACTGCAGCCATGAAATTAAAAGATGCTTACTCCTTGGAAGGAAAGTTATGACCAATCTAGACAGCGTATTAAAAAGCAGAGACATTACTTTGCCAACAAAGGTCCATCTGGTCAAGGCTATGGTTTTCCCAGGGGTCATGTATGGATGTGAGAGTTGGACTGTGAAGAAAGCTGAGCACCGAAAAATTGATGCTTTTGAACTGTGGTGTTGGAGAAGACTCTTGATAGTCCGTTGGACTGCAAGGAGATCCAACCAGTCCATCCTGAAGGAGATCAGTCCTGGGTGTTCATTGGAAGGACTGATACTGAAGCTGAAACTCCAGTACTTTGGCCACCTCATGTGAAGAGTTGACTCATTGGAAAAGACCCTGATGCTGGGAGGGATTGGGGGCAGGAGGCGAAGGGAATAACAGAGGATGAGGTGATTGGATGGCATCACCGACTGAATGGGCATGAGTTTGCGTAAACTCTGGGAGTTCGTGATGGACAAGGAGGCCTGGCGTGCTGCAATTCATGGGGTCGCAAAGAGTCAGAGACGACTGAGCGACTGAACTGAACTGATGATTAAGTTGGTGCTTCCCAGGTGGCTTGGTGGTAAAGAATCTGCCTGCCAGTGTAGGAGACACTACATTGATCCCTTGTTTGATCCCTGGATTGGGAAGATCCCCTGGAGGAGGGCATGGCAACCCACTCCAGTATTCTTGCATGGAGAATCCCACGGAGAGAGGAGCTTGGCGGGCTACAGACACGAGGAGTTGGACATGACTGAAGTGACTTACCATGCACGCACATGATTAAATTGAGCCTGCACAGATAACTCGAGATCTCCTTCTCATCTCAAAATCCTCAACTGGTGTGTGCCAGCCTGGATGAGAGGGGAGTTTTGGGGAGAATGGATACATATATACTTACTGCTGAGTCCCTTCACCATTCACCTGCAGCTATCACAACACTGTTAATCAGCTATGCTCCCATATAAAATAAAAAGGTTAAAAGAATAAATAAAATCAAATTCATGCTTGGGAAAAAATCTTTGGCTTAAGACATCTGCACAGTCCCTTTGGCCATGAACATATTCAGAGGTTCTAGGGATCAGGACGTGAACGTCTTTAAAGGTCATGATCCTGCCCACCGCAGCACACTTAGTCATTCATTTTGTGTAGAGAGGGAAGTGACCTGACTGTATTCAAACCCATGGACAGTGACTAAAGTCTTGGCTGCCAGTAGTCTGGGCCTGGAAGGATTCAAAGATTGAGGGCAAGGAGTTTTGTGGAAGGGCATGTGTGTCAATCGACCCTGGTGAGTGTCATGACTTGATCTTTGTCTCCCACGCAGACACCCACCAGAAAACACCCAGCAGGAACAGGCAATAACCACCCAGGCAGACAAACAGTTTGACCAGTTGAAATCAACATGCCCCTGCCATTGGCCATTCAGAAGTCAGCCACAGTGGCAGGAAATAGGACGGCCTGGGCCCAGCCGCACGAGCGCCTGCCCACCAAGGCTGGACCAGTCAGCCTCTGCTGAAGCTCAGCTAACAACACCAGGAGCCAGAGCTGGCCCCCACCCTTGCACCATCCCTTGAGGAATCTCACAGGCCACTCGGTGGAGAGTTGGTCACTCCGGACTTTTCGGCCACATGCACTATGAAACTCAAGCCACCATTCTGCACAGTATACACAACAAACATTTGCAGGATAAGATAAAAAATAAAAGCAAACCAAAGCTGCTCGGGTGGCATCTCCTGAGAGACCTTCAACTCCCACCTCCACTGCTCCGCACAGCCCGTTTATCCAACCCTTTTCTCGGGCCACTTTCTAGGGTTCCTTTTTTTATGGCTGAGCCCTGTGGCATGTGGGATCTTCATTCTTCAACCAGGGATCAAACCCATGCCTCCTGCATCGAAAGCGTGGAATCTTAACCACTGGACCACCAGGGAAATCCCCCTGGGGATCATTTTGATGATCAGACTTCAGAGGCCCTTAGCCCCTCCCGCATCCTGCCTGACCTCCTCCCCACCAGCCTGTCTTTCTCCTTGACTTTGTCCATCGCGCTGGTCTCTGATCCCCCCAAACAAGCCTGTTTACCACCTTCTAAACAAGGTTTGATATGCCCTTCCTTCTGATGTTCTCACCTACAAATCAAATCAACACTGTAAGGACAAAAACAGCCAGAGAAACGGGAAAATAACATTCATATTAATTCCCACAATATTCACTGCACAGCCAAGAAAAAGCCGAGACAGAGATCCAGGGGTGATATGTTCCTTCAGAAATGCAGGATACGGCTAATGGTTTAAACGTTAGTCTTGTCCTTCTGCTTTGTTCAATCGAAACAGATGAATTATGTATGTGCCCAACAGCTGTTCGAGATGTAAGACAGGTAAGAGGAGTCATGATGCCAACTGCTAGAAGAAAGCAGGGCTGCATGGTTGAACCAGGCCGTTAAGTGAGGCCAGGTCCGGCTGAGACTCCTGGCGGGTCCACGTGCATGGAGTAGTTGAAGAGCTAAAGCAACTGTTTTTATTGTAAATGCAATGAAATTTCACGAACGGACTAAAGCCAATTCCACTTTCTGGGTCTTAGTAGGCTCTCAGCAAATGTTGAGTGCACTGGGCTTGTCTTTCCTTGAGGCTCCCTGCCGTGTGCAAGCGCTGAGCCTGGTGCCTGCGAGGCGTCCACCACCACCAAGAATGGGGGCGTTCACAGGCCTGAATCGCAGGTACCAGCAAGAAGTGATGTTTTCAGGGTATTTCCACTGTGCCCTGTCAACGTCATGTCTAAAGAGAGGGCTTACATTATCACTGAGAAAGAGGAAACCAGAGTCTTATCAATTTTCCAGAAAGAAAGGAAGTGAGCTTTACAGAAGAGCCATGGCCAAGCTTCCTTCCCACCTGCTAAGCCGCCAGCACTTCTCTGAAAACCAGCTTGGCCTGCTGGAGATGGCTTTCAGGTCTCCCACACAAACGGAACAAAGGCTTCGTCAGCTGCAAGAAGGTGGTTGCGGAAAATGGGTCAGTCTTTTGATGCTGCTAGTCCCAGGTGATAGGCATACACACTCACAAACACACACACATGCACGTACAAACACACACACACACACCTCACTAGGCCATGCAGCTAGAGGCCCAGAGCCACCGGGGATGGACATGTTTCTTCCAGGAATCACTTGGCTTAGCCTGAGAACCCTCCGAGGACCTGGAAGGACAATTCCCAGTAACAGGAGCTCCACGTACAAGCCTTCAGGGAGCTCCTTTATTGGCCAGCTAAGGGAGCATAGCGGAGAAGGCAATGGCAGCCCACTCCAGTACTCTTGCCTGGAAAATCCCATGGACGGAGGAGCCTGATAGGCTGCAGTCCATGGGGTCGTGAAGAGTCGACCATGACTGAGCGACTTCACTTTCACTTTTCACTTTTATGCATTGGAGAAGGAAATGGCAATCCACTCCAGTGTTCTTGCCTGGAGAATCCCAGGGATGGGGTCGCACAGAGTTGGACATGACTGAAGTGACTTAGCAGTAGTAGCAAGGGTGAATAGAGGAGAGTTCATCTCTGGGCTGACGCAGATGTGGCCTGAAACCTTGGTGACCTGAATATTGAGGGAAGGAAGGGGAATATTGAGGGGAAGATTGGAGACGAAAGAGTTCAATAGAAACAAAGCAAGAAGCTTTGGTAGGACGAAGTGGAGCTCGTCCTTGGAAAAACAGGGAGCGAGCTTCAAACAGATCTGAGAACATTCTTAGACCTACAGACCGAGCTGGCGCGAACTTTGTCCCTCACATAAAAAAGCCCCCCAGCAGGAGTCTCATCAAATCTTTCCCGAATGGGACAGTTGGACCATCAGTTCTGAGTGTGAGAAGAATCCTGGAGTCCTGACAGGTGAGGATGGAGAGGAGGGCAGGAGAGGAAACTGGGGACAAGTGGTGGGCATGGGCACAGTGTCCCCGAGAGAGGACAGGCAGAGGTGAGAGTTGGAGGTGGTGGAGACTTCCTGCACGAGGCGATGTCCAGGATTCAAGTCAGCGCACACGCAGCTCCGACCATGTCTTTTCTGGGCTTGATGTCCCCACCCAGAGGACACCCAGGGCCATCTTCATGGATAGAAGAACGTGAGCAGGCAGCACACGTTCAAACACAAGGCCTGCGGGTGTCAGAGGAGGACGGGGCTGCAGAGTGACCCAGAGGCACCCTGAAGCCTCGGGGGTCTAGCTGTGAGCAGGTGGTATGCAGGGGCAGGGGTGAGCCCCCACCCACCCCCGAGAGCTCACCACTCTACACTGACTCTGCTCCAGGAGGAGCCTCTTGCCAGATCTCTGCCTTCGATCCCCAAAATCTCACTCATGACAGATGCATGGTCATTTTTTAATTGAAGTAGAGTTGATTTATCAACTCTATCAATAACCTCAGATATGCAGATGACACCACCCTTATGGCAGAAAGTGAAGAAAAACTAAAGAGCCTCTTGATGAAAGTGAAAGAGGAGAGTGAAAAAGTGGGCCTAAAACTCAACATTCAGAAAAGTAAGATCATGGCATCTGGTCCTATCATGTCATGGCAAAGAGATGGGGAAACAATGAAAACAGTGACAGACTATTTTGGGGGGCTCCAAAATCACTGTAGATGGTGACTGACACAATGAAATTAAAAGATGCTTACTCCTTGGGAGAAAAGCCATAACCAACCTAGATAGCATATTAAAAAGCAGAGACATTACTTTGCCAACAAAGTCCGTCTAGTCAAGGCTATGGTTTTTCCACTAGTCATGTATGGATGTGAGAGTTGGACTATAAAGAAAGCTGAGCAGCAAAGAATTGAAGCTTTTGAACTGTGGTGTTGGAGAAGACTCTTGAGAGTCTGTTGGACTGCAAGGAGATCCAACTGGTCCATCCTAAAGGAGATCAGTCCTGGGTGTTCATTGGAAGGACTGATGCTGAAGCTGAAACTCCAGTACTCTGGCCACCTGATGCGAAGAGCTGACTCATTGGAAAAGACCCTGATGCTGCGAAAGATTGAAGGCAGGAGGAGAAGGGGACGACAGAGGATGAGATGGTTGGATGGCATCACCGACTCAATGGACCTGAGTTTGAGTAAGCTCTGGGAGTTGGTGATGGACAGGGAGGCCTGGCATGCTGCAGTTCATGGGGTCACTAAGACTTGGACACAATTGAGCGACTGAACTGAACTGAACTGAGAGTTGATTTCCAATGATGTGTTAGTTTCAGGCGTACAGTAAAGTGACATATATGTATATATGTATACATATGTGTATATATGCATATAATTGCATATATTTTCTTTTTTAGATTCTTTTCCATTATAGGTTATTACAAGATATTGAGTAGAGTTCCCTGTGCTATACAATAGGTCCTTGTTGTTTACCTCTTTTATATATAGTAGTGTGTATATCTGATAATTCCAAACTCTTAATTTATCCCTCCCTATGTTTCCCTTCTGGTAACCACAAGTTTGGTTTCTATGTCTGTTTCTGTTTTGTTAATAAGTTCATTTGTATCATTTTTTTAGATTCCACATGGGAGTGATATCATATGACATTTGCCTTTCTCTGACTTACTTCATTTAGTATGATCATCTCTAGTCCCATCCATGTTGCTGCAAATGGTTTTATTTCATTCTCTTTTGTGGCTGAGTAGTATTCACAACTACTCACAACTTTATCCATTCATCTGCTGATTGACACTTAAGTTGCTTCCACGTCTTGGCTGTTATAAATAGTGCAAGATGATGGTCTTTAAGCAAACATGCTTAGAAGATTGGTTTTTATTTTTTAAACCCAGATGAGAAAGACAGCACAGGAATTAGCATCCCCTGTTTGTTTGTACAAGCAAAACAAAAGTTGGAAAGTCAGTGAGGAAGCCACTCTCTATCCACCAGACCGAATTCTGTTCCTTCCATGCTTTCCCTCCCTGTGCTCCCCATTGACATGTATGCATCATATGGTTACACGTATTCAATATGAGATACATGCCCCAGAAGCCCAAATCCTGCTTTGTCTCTTTGCAATGTTGCCGCCTCTACTTTCTCTGGTTTCTCAGAGGTAGCCAAGGTCATCATTTCATTTTAGTCTCTTACCTCCCGTGGCATTCGTGTCTTCGCCTGACTCTTAAGAGCCCCAGATGTGAGGTGTGCTCAGTCCCGCCTGAGAGCCCACCGCTCCTATTTCTGTGGTCTGTGTGTTTTCCTCATGGCTGCACCTGATTTATGTCTGTCACATTGTTTTCTGAGGTTTGTTCATTGTTCCGTCATCTGACTTTGCCTCTGTAGACTATTTATGATTTCTGCAAAGGTTTGGACAAGGTAAATCTTTGCTCAAAATTGCATGAAGCCCATGTTTGTGTGATTATTGAAGACAAAAACTGGGGAAAGAAGTCAAATAAAAGTAGCAACTTCACAATATGAAGAATTCAGTCATCTTGACTTTTTACTGCTCTGGTCCCAATTCTCTATTGGAGTTACAAAGCAAGCCATTTTAAAGTGACACTATATGTATAAAGGTAGATTGTCTATAATTTATAATTTGTGTATACAAATATATGTAACATGCAATGAATGCTTACTTTAGTACATATGAAGGACCCTGAAAAGTATAAAAAAGAAAACTATTGCCCATATTCCACAACCCAGAGAAAAATCACTGTAAAGTTTGGATGTTCCTTTTTGGTGTTCTCCTGTGTACACACTCACACAAGCACAGTCACAGGCTACTAACTTGTGCAGCTCATCTGGAAGGTAAGTCCTTATTTTTTCAATAAAGTGCAAGTCTCAATGTCACAGGCCAATATTTGTGTGTGTGAATGTGCACATAGAAGAAAACCAAAAAGGAACATCCAGACTTTTAAGTGATTTTCCTCTGGGTTGTGGAATGGGGCAATATTAGCTTCCTTTTTTAGACTTTTCAGTGTCTTTCATATATGCTATAATAGGCATTCACTCCACTCCATGTCACATATATTTGTATACATAAAAGTTAAATTCTAGATAATCAACATTTATATATAAGAAGAATTTTTATAATGAGAAAAAAACACAGATTTAACTGAGGGAAAATATCTGTCAGGGACACTGAGACTTTCCGGTGACCTCCTCCTGACCTTTGACACTGAGGGCTGGAATCCATGGGGGGCGGGAACGGTGAGTTCAGCCCAGACTTCTAGCTCTCCAGGCTCAGCTGTGAGAGGCAGGGGGCAGGGGTTACTCCCAGGGGGTGAGACAGGGGCGCTGGCAGCCGTCCCTCCTTCACTGGAGGCCTAATGACACACCGCACTCCCTGGGCCCTCACTCAGGGACACACACACGAGCGGCCTGCTCTGCTGACGGTGGGGTTCACGGCCGTGCAGAGCAGGAGCGCCATGACTGAGGCCTGGCCTGGCCCCGCCCCAAGCAGCATTTCGAGAGCCATGATGTCAAGTCCAACATGAACGGACTCAGGACACACTCCTCTGACAAGAAGCCAGCGGCCTCGACAGCCCAGAGAAGTGTTTTCACGGTGAACACTTTATTGAGATTATTGGACAGCAGTTGCCTCTCTTTCACAGTCTTTTTAATGAGCTTTCTGTTGGGTGTAGCCAATTAATTGTGGTCGTCTCAGGTGGACAGCAGAGGGACTCAGCTAACACCCATATGTTCTCCCCAGACTCCCCTCCCACACCGGCTACCATATAACATGGAGCAGAGTCCTCTGTGCTCAAACTGTCCCTAACCATCGCCTCTCCTTTAAGTCTTCTAAATAGAGTCTGAAAAAGAGCCTTTCAGGTGTTAAGCTTTGGAAGACCCATTTCTACTGGCAACTGAGCGAATTCACTCCATTTTCTAAAACACTTCTGTGAGCTGTACCGGACTAATCCACGGTGGGCCTTTTCCCTTCGCAGGTTGGCCTGGGTAGGCCTTGCCCCTGTCATAACAGAGTTCTGTTAGCAGCTGGAAATTGGCCACAGTGGGGATATTTGCACCAGGACAAACTTTCCCCTCCAGGGACCTGGTTGTTAACCTTTTACCAGCACACCACTGGAGTCATCCCAAGAAATGATTATAACCAGTTGCAGGTGTTCTTGCCAAAACATTAAGTTTTAAACCACGGAAGGCTGCCCCACGCCAGTGAATTCTTCTCCAGCCACGAACCTAGCCTTGTATTCCTCCCCTTGCAACACTCTGAAGACCCACCGTCACGTGACCTTCGGTCCTGTGGGTGGGTGTCAGCCAGGCCTGCTGAATTCTTTCCGCACGTGGGCTGGTTCTCAGCAGGGCAGGGCTTATCTCCCCTGTGCAGCTTCAGTGCTGACATCCGAGCCACCCCAAAGGCCTGGAATCAAAGAGTAGGTCTTGAGGAGAACAAGCATCATTTCGCAGGGCTGCTGCTCCAGGTGAGGCATCCATCAAGGACAGTCTGTTCTCTAGAAGGGGGAAGGGATTGTTTCTGACAGTGAGGAGGCTGCTGGGGACTCGGGGCTTTGAAACTCAGCTCGAGACATCCCTGGTGGTCCGGTGGTTGAGAATCCGCCTTACAATGCAGGGGACGCACGTTCAATCCCTGGTCAGGGAACTAAGATCCAACATGCCACAGAGTAATTAAGCCTAAGTATTGTAACTACTGAGCCCACACAATCTGGAGCCCACCACAGTTAGAGTCTGTGTGCTGAAACGAAAGATCCCCATGGGGCAGCAAAGATTCTGTGTACCATGGCTAAGAACGGCTCAGCCAAATGCAAGTCATGTTAAAAGAAAGAAAGAGAGAAATCCAGCTCATCTACCTAGTTGCCCCCACCCATGACCCAGGATCATTCCATAGGGATGTAACTCCTGACCTTGACAGAGGGGACCTGTCCAGGCTGTGACTCATGGTCTCCTTTGTAGCTCTCTTGTTGTTACCGTTCAGTCGCTAGGTCGTGTCTGACTCTTCGCGACCTCATAGACCGCAGCACACCAGGCTTCTCTGTCCTTCACTATCTACTGGAGTTTGCTCAAACTCTTGTCCATTGAACCAGTGAGGAAATACAACCATCTCATCCTCTGTTGCCCCCTTCTCCTCCTGCCCTCAATCTTTCCCAGCATCAGGGTCTTTTCTGATGAGTTGGCTCTTCGCATCAGGTGGCCAAAGGATTGGAGCTTCATCTCCAGCATTGGTCCTTCCAGTGAATATTCAGAGTTGATTTCCTTACTGGTTTGATCTCTTTGCAGTCCAAGGGAGGTAACTTCATAATCAACATCTAGACATGATTTCTACCAGTCCACCCTGTGGCTCTGGGAGGCATGAACCTGCTGGACTGCAAAGGAGGCCTTAGCTTCACAGAGCCTGTCCAGTTGGCAGTGAACTTTTTCTTTTTCCAGGGTCTCCAGCACCAACATAAGGCGCCTGCCTTCTCCATAATGAATAGCATCGCCCCGCGGACAAAGCACCACCTCTGCCTGATCTCTGAATGCCTTGCTCTCTGCCTGCGTCCATTACAATTGACCACAGGTGAACACCTGAGGAATTGCAATGCTCTTGCCTGGTTGGTTATTAGCAGCAGTTAGCAGACTTCCTGTAAATAGCCAGAGAGTAAATGATGCAGGCTCATGTGAGCACTGTAGCATTGTCTTTGATTTTTTATTTTCCCCTTCCTTTTCCCTTTAAAAAATTAAAACCATTTTTAGCTCAAAACTAAAACACCCATTCTTGGCCATACGAAATGAGCCATGGCTGAACCCTGTTGCAGGGTTAACCCTAGGAACAGGGCCTCTGTGGCTTGGAGACAGATGGGCAGTCCAACTCAGAATGAAACTCTGAGGGCCTGCTCTCTAGAACCATTTTCAGTCTCCAGGGTCTTAGTTTCAAGTCTCTAATGTGTCCCTTGACACATCTGGTGTCAAGAAATAACACTTCATCAGGAGGTGCAATTCTAGAGCGTGAGTGTGGAGGAAGAGGGAGGAGAATGCAAGTGAGGTGTTTCCACGGCGACCTCTGCTTCCCGCTGAGCCACGTGGGACACACGAACCGGTCAGCATGTTCATGTGCTCAGCCCGTGAACCTCTCTGGAACTCGCTGAATCAAAAACCAGGCCTAGGATTTCTGCCCATCGGAGGGTGAGAAGTGAGGAACTGGCGAACTGACCCTCTCCTGTCTCCTGCCTCCTGCCGCCCACTGGATAAGTGCAAGTCCAGCTCAGTTGTCCCACCAGGACAGCGGATACCACGGTGACCTTTCCTGGGCACCATCTGGGCCCCTGGGCCTGCGATCCCCACCCTTTCCAGTGTAGATGAAAAGCAGTCCACAATCCCTCCTGAAGGGAGAAGAGGGGCAGGACCTCGGCCCTCATCTTCTGGTTTGAAGGACTCAGACGGGGTGTAGACAGGCCAGGCCGGAACTAGTCTGGCAGGGTGGACCCTACAGCCACCAGCGTTCCCATCAGGAATGGCTTTCCATGTAGTCGGCTTGTGGCATGCCAGCCCTTAGCTTCACTCTCGAGACCTTCAGCGGGGCAAGGAGCTTTGCCCGGTGGGCCACAGAGGTGAGGGTGACAGGCTCAGCTCTCTTGGTCCCCCATCTTCCACCAGTCCCCTTTCTCCTAGTCGGCTTGTTAATCCCCCTTCACCATCACCTGCCCCCATCTACACGCTTTCTTTCCAAGAGTGCTTCCCTACTCCTGCCATGGGCACCTCGGTCATTCTCCTAGATCTACAGCCTTCTGTGGGTACGGCTTGGCCAGCCATCACTTCCCTACTTAGCACCCTCTGTTGCCAAGCCACAGCCACGTGGTTGGGAGGTGGCAGGGCCTCCCTCTCTCTGCTCCCCTTCCCGATCTCAGGCAGAGATCTGGGATGACCATTCCACCCCGGCACTGCCTCTGGCCTGGAGGACCAAAGCCAAGGACGTCCGCCCACTTGGAGGCCCCATCACATTAAATCACTTGGCGTTTTCTGACTCCAGAAGGCACAGTCAGGGGTCCTTTCTGGATTCCCACGGGATCCGTCAGGGAGCCCACGGCCTTGGTGGGGTGTCCTAGTTGATCTTAAGGTCTCAGGGGCTCCCCCGGTTGGAGGGGGGCGCTGTGCCAGACTTCCTTGAGCTCCTGCTCCAAGACAGAGGTGGGAAGGCATGTCTGTCCAGACCGCCGACTCCAGGACAGGGGTCCTGGAAGGGCCCCGTCCCCTGCCCTCTGCTTTGCCCTGCAGCTTTTGGTTCTCCCTCCTGGCTTCCTGAGAGTCTGGGGTGCTGCTGACAGCCACGCCAGGGGGACCCCACCTCTTTACTGAGCACCCACATAGATCCCCCAATGCGTGGCCTTCTCCCTGCATCACGGGGCCTCAAAAGCCTCAGTACTGCCCTGGGGTGGGAGTCTCCTATTTCCCCTTCCTCCTCCCTTGCAGCCCTTGATCTGTTGGGGTGGAGCCGGGAGATGGGCCCACAGCAGCCCTCTCCCGCTGAGGATCTCTTTCACAATGGGACCGCCGTGTCCCCCAAGGCTGCTGCTGTCCACAGCTAAGACCCCTGGGCTCCTGCCTTGACAACTCAGCCAGGTGACCCATCCCCACCTCCAGAGGGGATGTTGGCCATCCCGAGAGAGTGGTCTAGCCAACCCTTTGTTGCTTCCTCAGAGGTTTGGTCTGGGCACTAGTGGTGTGTTTTCTACCCCGTGCACCAAGGAGAAGCAGGTGAGCAAAGGCCAACATGGCAGGTAACGCAGGGTGAGTCGCCGCCCCAATTTACAGACAGAAAACTTACAGGCAGAGGCTCAGCAGAAGGCAGGGGTCCTGCCATCCAGGAGAGGCACTGTGGGCAGCATGGCTGTGTGGACCAGTGGTGGGTGGGCGTCCACAGGCGGGGCATGCACTCCAGCCATCCTCACCCCCGCCTCCCCCACCATTGCAAGCCTCTCAGTATTTAAAGGGGGTTAGGAGGGTGCGAAGAACTGACTCATTGGAAAAGACCCTGATGCTGGGAAAGATTGAAGGCGGGAGGAGAAGGGGACGACAGGGGATGAGATGGTTGGATGGGATCACGGACTCAACAGACATGAGTTTGAGCAAGCTCAGGGAGATGGTGAAGGACAAGGAAGCCTGGTATGCTGCAGCCCATGAGGTCTAAAAGAGTCAGACACGACTGAGCGACTGAACTGAACTGAACTGGGAGGGTGCAGGGGCCTGGCCAGCTGCAGCACAGAGGGAGAATCGGGGCGGGGAGGATGTTCTGGGGACAAGAGGAACACTGGAGTTCGGACTTTGGCCGCCTGGTTCCCAGGCTCTGCAGTGCAGGCAGGGAGGGGATGGGATCGTTTTGCAAAGTTCGTCTCTCCCCCGGGACACGAGACACAACTCTGCAGGATTCCTTAGCATGTCCTGACATCGAGGGAGTCTTTGTAAAGGTACCCTGTAGCTCTGGACACACGCCCCTCAGAGATGAGAAGAGTGTGTCCACAGGGCACCGCACGCGGTGAGCACGTGCGAGGTCACAGCTCGTTGGTGGGGCGGGAGGCGTCCTGGGGTCCAGGCCCGCCGTGGAGGGGGCCCCACCTCAGCCTCCTGAAGGACCACACACCCTGCAGGGAGGGCTCTTCTTGGCCCCCAAAGCACGCAGGGCTCCCATTCCAGACACTGCCCTGGGATAGGCATGTTTGGGGGGCGGAGTGCCAGCTTCAGCACCAACCCTGGCAATGCTGGCTGAGCCCGCCTAGGGACACACACCTGACAGCGTGTGTCAGGGCAAGAGACTCTGTCCCAGGGGCCCCGGTCCAGTCCACGGCCCCGAACACCAGCTGGAGGGCATGCCAACCAAGGAGAGACTCTCTGTCCTGCGAAGAAAGGGGCACCTCGGATATGGGGGGGTCACTGCAGACATGGGAGCCTTGTGGGCAAGCTGTCTTTCTAGGGCCTTTCCAGGACAGTGAGGGGTACCAGTGGTCCAGAAACTCTGTGAAGGGGGCTCAAGCTTCCAGACACCAGAAAACCTGACCCATACATCAGCCTTCAGAGTCTCGAGGCAAAAGTCTGACAGGCAAACTCAACCTCCCCACTGCCAGCTCCCTCCCCCTCACCTAGAGCACAACTTTCATCTCAGTTAAAACCTCGGGTTACCTTTAACGACCTCATGACCAGGAAGCTGGAAGTTTTCATCCTTTTTCACGTGACATGATAGCAAACAGTTTTTTGGCTTCTGTTAAGACCATGCCTTTTATTTGTGAAACGGATAATAAGAGAATTTGATTAGGTACACGTTTAACCATCGGGTTCCTCTAGCAAAAAGAAGAAACTGACAACATGAAAAAGGTGGCGTCTTGGGCACTAAGTTTTTTTTATTCGTTTAGGTTTTTTGTTTTAGGACACAATAATGAAGCAAGCAGGTCTATACGGAGTGCTGTATGGTAGAGACAAAGTTATGGTGGTTTAAATTATCTGCAGATCCGCAAAAATAGATTAATTTGGGGGAGACATTTTAAAATAATAATAATTATCATGGGTTAAATGTCATTGTGTCAATGTATGATTTTAAAACACTCTCAGAGAAAATCCCATGGTAGTCCACGGTTAGGACTCCACTCTTCTATGGCTGGGGGCCGTGGTTCAAGTCCTAGTTGAGGAACCAAGGTCTGTGTAGCATGGCCAACAAGGGAAAAGAAAACTCTCAGCAAACTATTAATATAATAATAGAGAATAATATTTACATTAAAGTAGAATAGTACTAATAGATAATAATTTCAGTCATCTCCAACTCTTTGCGACCCTATAGACTGTAGCCCACCAGGCTCCTGTGTCCATGGGACTCTCCAGGCAAGAATATTGGAGTAGGTAGCCATTCCCTTCTCCAGGGGATCTTCACAACCCAGGGATCAAACCCAGGTCTCCTGCATTGCAGGCAGATTCTTTACCGTCTGAGTCACCAGGGAAGCCCAATAATTATATTAATGACAATACAATAGAAGGACAGTTTCTCTATATGACAAAAGACAGCTACAGAAAACTAAACAACTGAGGCTCACATCATAATTCATGGAGAAATATTAAGCACTTTTTGTCCAGCTGGGAACTGGGCAAGTATGCCAACCATCACCACCTTTATTCTACTCTGTACAGAGGGCCTAACCTGTGCCATCAGGAGTGTGACACTGAGGATGTCACTTGCAAAGGGACAATGTAGATGAGGAGGCCAGCACTCCAGGCCAGGCAGCGCTGTGCAGACACTTTCAGTCCTTTTCAGAGTCTCTTCTCAGGGTGAGGTGAAGAAAGATGGAGGCTGCATCTGCAGTCTGCGACTTCCTGGGGAGGACTGTGAACACACACATACACACACACGTGTGTCGTGCACACACAGCATAAACAAACGTGTCCCCAAAACAAAGGACGACCTTCCTTGCATCTGTATTTAGTTTAAAAACCAAAAGCCCTTCTCAGTAGGTGGCCAGCACAGTATGGACACCTCTCCCCGGCTCCCAGACCACCGTGCAGCCAGAGAGAAGTGCCAGCCCACTGGTCACTGTCCGGTTCGGGAAGCTTCCCAACCACAGGAGCAGGTGGGCCTTGCCTCACTTGTGTCTTCAGACCCTGGACATAGCTGCCCATGAGCTTGGGTTCCACTTTGGAAGCTGGCTAAGGGTCTCCAGGACAGGAGCTGCCTCGGTGCCCAGTGGCCGGCACGGGGGAAGCTGGAGAGGGAGGTTCAGGGTCCGAGTTCTCGTCTCCAGGGTCCCTAAACCCAGAAAGGGGCTCTGCGAAGCCAGACAGGCTGACAGGGTCCCCTCCATCTGCTTAGAGAGGACTTGAGAGCCCCCTCCCCACGCACAGACCTCATCATTCTCTTCCCAGCTCGTGCCTTAGCTCACCGGCTCACAAAGCACAGGATCCAGGACCAGAGAAGCGATGGCCAGCGCAGTGCTCGTCACGCGGTAATTGCCCAGTAAACAGCTGGCCGACTGAGTGCAGGAGTGAGTGAGCGAGCCAGCAAGTGTCCTGGCAGGGACACCAAGGCCCAGAGGCCCGGGTGCAGAGGGGCCCTCCAGGCAGGGCCCAGGCTGAGTGGGCAGGGGTGCAGGGCTGAGCAGCTGGGAGGCAGGGAGAAGGCTGAGACGAGAGGCCAGCTCTTTCCACAGACAGCATTCCTCACACAGCTGGGACCCTGGCCACCACCCCCAAACCCAGGTTTCCTTCTTGCTGGCTGCCTTCCCCAGGGCCAAGAGTCCTGTGCTAGAGGTGATGGCTAATCCAAGCACATTTCCGGGTCAGGATAGACTGACCAGGAGAGGATATCTTCTCCCCTCCTCCTCCAACCTGAAAGCACTAATGTGTGCACCTGAATGCACACACACACATTCATGCACACACACACACATGCTCACCCATCACCTTGGCTCTGGAAGTTACCACCTGCAGCTGGCACTGGGGTGGACGCTTCCACCAGACCTATGCTGTTCTCCTGGAACTCACAACCCATCTTATTTGAAATTGTCCCCAGACCTCCTTCATCACCCCTCCTATGTTGCAAACTCCTTATAAGCAGAGGCTCCAATGAGATGCATCTTTGCACACCACCAATACTCAGGTGTCACCAAGAATTAGTAGAGTGAATGAACATTTCCAACAACAAGAATGAAGACAGGAGTCATGAGACACTGAACATAGATTCAGTTCCAAAGAGTTGTCAAGGTTCATAGTGTTTGATAATTCATAGTGGATTTCACTTTTTACCAGATTTATGGGTGGAAACTAAAATCATGGCATCCAGTCCCATCACTTCATGGCAATAGATGGGGAAACAATGGAAACAGTGACAGACTTTATATTCTTGGGCTCCAAAATCACTGCAGATGGTGACTGACAGGATGAAATTAAAAGACGCTTGCTCCTTGGAAGAAAAGCTATGACCAACCTAGACAGCATATTAAAAAAGCAGAGACGTTACTTTGTGGACAAAAGTTCGTCTAGTCAAAGCTAATGGTTTTTCCAGTAGTCATATATGCATGTGAGAGTTGAACTATAAAGAAAGCTGAGCGCCGAAGAATTGATCCTTTTGAATTGTGGTATTGGAGAAGACTCTTGAGAGTCCCTTGGACTGCAAGGAGATCCAGCCAGTCCATCCTATAGGAAATCCGTCCTAAATATTCATTGGAAGGACTGATGCTGAATGTGAAACTCCAACACTTTGGCCACCTGAAGTGAAGAACTAATTCATTTTTGAAAAGACCCTGATGCTGGGGAAGATTGAAGGCAGGAGGAGAAGGGGACGACAGAGGATGAGATGGTTGGATGGCATCACCGACTCAATGGACATGAGTTTGAGCAAGCTCTGGGAGTTGGTGATGGACAAGGAGGCCTGGCGTGCTGCAGTCCATGGGGTCGCAGAGAGTCGGACATGACTGAGCGACTGAACAGACGGATGGGTGAAAATAGAAAAGGCTAAATTTAGATAGGAAATGTGACATTAGGCTGAAGCCTGGATATGGAGCAAGACCAAAGAAAAGTTGAGCAGGAGGAGAATCTCTGTGTGATGTGAATGAGCTGTCTGTTTTCTCTCACTTCCAGAACAAAGGAGCTTATCCTTGACGTCAATGTAGGTGAAGAAACAAAAGGCTCTGGGTGTGTGCAAGGTGCAGCTGGGCCTGGATTTGCTTGGCATTTGTGTAGGTTTATTCAGGAGGGGGCAGGGAGTCATAGTGGAGGTGTCAATATCAGACAAACAGAAGGAGGGGTCATTCTCAGCAAGGAGCGTGCAGCACGCAGCTGGCCTGCCAGGACTTATGTGGGAAGGACTGTCCTGATGAACTTGGTGTTGCCCGGCTTTGCATCTGTGTCTGAGGAAGTGGCACACACCCTTTGCCAAGGGCAGGGAAAATCCTCAATGTGCGTTTGGCTTCTGGAACTAGCAGCTTAGTCTGCTTCAGGCCACCAGATCATGACTCTTCCTTCCTTCCCATACCTGATCTACCAGGAGCGCCCAGGAAGAAGAATATACAAGTGGAGAGAGATTCCACAGGCCCCCTCTGCCCTTCCAAGCCCAACCAACCTTGCTTCCCACGTCGGACCCTGAAATTTCAGAGCAGGGTGCAGCTGAGTTGCCTTGGAGCCTGCCTGTGTTTTGAGTCCCACCAAAAAGCCTTGGCTCTCTACCTTGTCTGAGAGGAAGTTCTACTCTCCTGACACTTAAAAAAAAATTTTTTTTTTGGCTGTGCCATGAAGCATGTGGGATCTTAGTTCCTGACCAGGCGTAGAACTTGAGCCCCATGCATTGGAAGCTGGGAGTCCTAATCACCAGACCGCCAGGTAAGTCCCTCTCCTGACACTTTATAGACAGAAGGCTGGAGGCTTCTTCACAAACCCCAAACAGTGCTTATTGAAGAGTAAATGGCTGCAGCTAAGAGTGCTAAGAGTGCTAAGAGTGCTTAGCCAAGGTGCTAAGAGTACAGAGCTCTCTCCCAGAGCCTGCTATGCCGGGCTCATGTCTTTGTGACTTCTGCCGTCGGAAAACCCTCCTTTTCCAAACACCACTCAAGTGCTGCCTCCTCCACGGAACCTCTGCGTGTAACTCTTGTCCCGGTTAATTTCTGATCCACACCGCCCAGCTTAGTATTTGATTAAGTTCCCTTTTCATGAGATGGTCCTTTCTCCCAAATGACGCGATTGAGGGCAGGGACAACATCGTTTATTTCTTTTGTTGTACATCCCCTTAGTAACAAGGACCCTATTTGCTGAACCAAAACTTGAGACGCATAATCTGAAAAGTAAGAAAAGGCCCCCTGGAAGCTACGTGTCCTGACAGATCTGGGCTAGTGTCGACCTCGGTCGCCTGGGTGGGCGTGCACCCGAAGCTCCAGCAGAGCCGCCCAGTCTGCAGCTAGCTATGAATGGCTACAGAGTAAATGAATGAAAGGGAGTGAATGAAGAGGTTTGCGGGGGGTGGGGGGACGTCTCTGGCCGTGGCTCAAGGTGACGGTCTCCCGGGGTGGGCTTCAGCGAGGATTCGGCTGCCCGGGGTGGGCCTGGCAGGAGTGCCCCGGAGCCCCTCCCCGACCCGCGCCCAGCCCGCCCCTCGCCCCGCAGTGGTACGCGCCACTCCGGGCTCCCCGGGCCCGCGGATGCCTTTCGTCTTGAATGGAAGGCGCCGAGGCCGGAAGTGGAAGGGACCACTCCAGAGGACGAGGCGGGGGGGCCCACGGGTCCACCGCGTCTTCATTGAGGAACAGAATCGGGGAACATGGAGTTCCATGTGCGTCTTATGTAAAGAGAGCGACGGACGCCGCGGCCAATGGACGCACGGCGCTCGCAGGCCCCGCCCCCACGGTATGCAGATGAGGCGGCACTGCGGCCAATGGCGGGCGCCGGGGGCGGGCGCCGGGGGCGGGCGCGGAGAGCGGTCACGTTTTCCACTATGTGACAGCGGCGAGTCAGCGGCGGCGGCGGCGGCGGAGGGCTGCCCTGCCGGCTACGCGCTCCTTTCGGCGGCGGCGGCGGGGTCGGCGGGCCGCGCGCGGACAGTCCAGCGGACCGGTTAGGACGCGGCTCCGGTGAGTGCGCGCGGCGCGGCGGGCGCGGCGGGCCGGCCTGGGCGCAGACCGGCGTCTGGCCGCCTGGCTCTCTGGTTACGTAACCGCCGGCGGGACGGCCCCGGCCCCTGCCTCGGGGGGCGGGTGGTGGCCTGGGGTCTCGGCGGGCCGGTTCCGGGCGACGGCAGAGGATCCTCTAGTCCACAGAGATGCGATCGGAGGGTCTGCTGGGCCATTTCACTCATCCTGAAACTGACCTGGGGGTGGGGTGGGGGGACCGTTATTCCCATTTTGCAGATCAAGAAACTGAGATCCAGAGAGGTCAGGCCCATGTCTGAGGTCACAGAGCTACTGAGGGGCTGTACAGCAAGCTGTCCTTCTCTAGACGATTTTCTTTTAGGAACCCCTCCTCTTCTCCCTGTCTTGCCCCCATCCCCCAAGGGGGGAAGGCTGAGGAAGGCCAAGGCGACCAAGGGGCAGTGCCACAGCCTCTGGGAAGATGGAGGGCCCCTTGGGGAGGACACAGAGCCAAGTCTCCAGCTGGGAAAAGGCCACTGGTGGGCATTGGTCTAGGAGCCCTAGCTGGACAGCCCATGGGTCTGTCTCACCCACCCCCGAGTGGGTGAGCAGAAGGACAAGACAGATGCTGGACCTGAGCACAGATGCTCATCCCCTTTGCCCACGCCAGACTCTGTGTTTATTCCCTCTCCTGGGTCCCGCAGAAGAAGGGGGAGGGTCCTGCTTTGTGATACAGCCATCACATTATCCTTCTGGGCTGGACTTTGGCTGCCAAGTCCTGGACAGGAACCAGTGTGTGGGGGGAGGGCGGGGCGGGGGGGGGGGGTGGTGGGTGGTGGCCTGCTTACCCCTTCAGGAAGGCCAGGGTAAGGGATGACAACTCGGTTGCCAGGGCTTCTGTAACCTACACAGAAGAAACCAGTTGGGAAAGCTGATTCATACTCACAGAGAAACAGAGCCAGAAGGTACCCTGGAAATCATCCAGGGTAACCCCTTAGTTTGACAGATGAGGAAACTGAGGTCCAGCTGTCTGCTGGGCACAAAGCATGACGGGGCCAAGCCCAGGCTCAGGGTGCCTGCAGGGTTTTTCCATTGTCCTGAGGGTCTTCATCTGGGTCAGGATGAACTTCAGAAGTTCTTCGAAGGCCTGGGATTGGGTGTTGCTGAATCTTGAGTGAGCTGGAATTTGGAGGGGGACGGCCCTCAGGTCTCCCAAACATTAAGAACCGCAGCTCCATGGCAGAAGCCCCTCCACAAATACCTCTCATCGCCCACATCCAATACAGCAGGGCCACTGACTTCCTCTCTTGCTGCAAAAGGGAGTTGCCCGGCCCCTACCCTCAGCCAGGGTTTCTGGTCCTGGGCTGGTGTGGCTAAGGAGGGAACAAAGCTTTGAACCTGAAGGCTTTCCTTCAAAACTGAGTTTTAAATTCAAGGCTAATCACTTTTTGTCACAAAGAAAGTGATTTTTTTTTCATGACCAAAAGTGATTAGTGGGTCGAGAAGATCCCCTGGAGAAGGAAAAGGCAACCCACTCCAGTATTATTGCCTGGGAAATCCCACGGATAAAGGAGCGTGGAAGGCTACAGTCCATCAGATCGCAAAAGAGTCCGACACGACTCAGCGACTTAACAACAAACAATCACTTTTTGTAAGGCATCTGAGTAAAATGAGGAAAGGGACTCCTGTTTCTTAAGTAGAAGCAACGTGATATGCCAACAGGGATGGTGCCGTGGGTGTTGGCAGTTACCTGTCGCTGTCATCTCCCTGTGATTCACCGGTGCAGAACTGACACAACCCGGGCTTTCTCTGGGGGCTGGGCATTGGCGGGGAGCTGGGGACTGTCGCCTGCCAGGCCCTGGGCTGCTGCTGGGTGACTCAGCAACCCCCCCACACCCCTGCCTCCAGGGCTCGTCTGTGCAGCAGGGCTCAGGGTGGGTGATCTCAGGTCTGTTTCCACCTCTAGCTTTTTTTTTTCCCATTCTTATTGGAGTATAGTTGCTTGGCAATGTGTTCATTTCTGCCCTACAGCAGAGTGGATCAGCTGTTGTTGCTGTGTACTCATGGAGTCGTGTCTGACGCTGCATATACATATATGCCCCCTTTCTCAGATTTTCATCCCCTCTAAGTCACCACAGAACATTTTAGTAGCTTTCCCTGAGCTGTGCAGTAGGTTCTCTGTAGTTATCTAGAGACAACTCTATGTAGTGGCATAGGTACATCAGTCCCTCATCCCTGGTCTTTTGGGTTCTGTCCCTCTGCAGACGATTTCCACAGGAGACACAGGAGACACAAGTTCCTGACTTCAGGGCACATGGTGTTACTCTGTGAGGCTTAGAAGGAAGCAGGGACAGTTCCTCTCATTTGTACTATTTCTCACCCACATTGAACTTTCAGAAAAATAACTGGTGGGCACGCCTCTGTTTTTAAATGATGATGTAATAACCTCACGGGGCCTCAACAAATCACAGGCTCTGGCAGGTCCCTGAGTTGCTGGCGGGGCCGCTCAGCGTTCTGTCCAGAGAAAGAGCGCCACTGAGAACTACCGTATTCGGCAAAACTAAGTAGAAGTGCACGCCGATGACAGCTCTGCAGACACCCTGCAGAAGGCGGGCCCACCTGCCAACCCACAGAGACCCGGAGAGGGGGCCCGGCCCCGACCTCTGAGCTCTCCGTAGGCACCTCAGCAACAAGTGGGTTACTGTATTTGCAAGTCTAGAGCGGATCAGAAGCAGTCAGTGAGCAGGCGAGCAGTGCAGGTCACGGGCAGGGCCAAGGCCCCTGTGTTATCAGAAGCGGGCAGTTCCGAAGATGGAGGTGGCTCCGGGCTGAGTGCTGGACCTTCCCCAGCTCCTGAAGGCCTTGAGAGTCCTCACCCCGTTCCTGAGAAGAATCGGAACAGCTGGGCAGGTCCTGGGCACCCAGACGCTGAAGCCAGCGTTAAGCAAAAAAAGCAAGAGGCTTCTGCGTCGTTGTTTTAAATCTCGTGCTTCTTAAAGGCAGCAGAGCTAAGAGTACCTGAGGGGTTTCCACGAGGGGGCCACGCCTCTCCGCAGCCACCTTCTCTTCCATATTTGGACGGCTGCAGTCACATTTTCCTCGGTTACCAGTGGTTTCCATGGAGAGTGCCAGTGTTTATTCAGCAGGACAAACATTTTCTCCAGATTACAGCAGCCTGGCCTCGGGGAATTGGCTCCTGCCAGGAAGTAGCAACCGGGTTACAATATTTGGGGTTGTAAAAATACGAGGGCTTTCAGAAACGAAGAACAGGCTGTGAGGTCCCTGCTATGTAAAGTTCAGAAACAGGGGGAACAGCCTGTTCAGAAACAGGCTGTGAGAACTCAAGCTTGAGGGGCCTGGGGTGGACGTGGGGAGCAGGGGTGGGGATGGGGACCACCAGGGGCCCCTGGGGGCCGGCGGCGTCCTGCCTCTGGGGCTGGGGGCTCGGTTTGTGGACACGCAGCAAGCCGTCACCATCTGCAAGTGTCTTATCTCCCCTTTCAGCTCACAACGGTCTTCAGTGAGTGAGCCTGCCCTGATTTCTGGTCTCTGCTTTCCGCAGAGAAGGGCACATCCCACTCAGAGCAGGGGTGGTGAGCGCAGGCAGCGTTTACCGTCCTGACGGTGCTAGTAGAGGGCGGCACTGGGGCTCAGGCTCTGTTTTCGTTCCCCGTTTCTACTGTTTATTGTGGAAACTGTGAGTGTGCATGCAAGCAGAGAGGACGGGGAATGAAGGCCCTAGCCAGCGTTGGCGGGTTTCTGCTCTCCTCCGCCTCCCTGCTGGCTTCCTCCCTGTCCCAAGTGCCGCAAAGCCAGCCCAGACAGTGATCTCACCGTGGACAGCACTTTCTAAGCGTTCCTCTGTCCCGGCCGGGCAGCCCCGGCTACTGAAGATGTGGTCAGGGGCCCGGGTCAAGGGTATGAGCTCAGCTCCTTTCCTTCCGTCTGGCTGTTCCCTGGGGCAGCTCCCACGTGTGGACGTCTCAGAAGTGGCCGTGGCAGGTTTCTCACAGAGGGCGCCACCCTGCCTTCCCCTCAGACCCTCTGCAGCCAGACAGTCCCTTCCTCCCCCGGGCCCTTGGGCTCATGAGGGCCCCCCCCAACCAGCCACCACTGCTGCCCTGGTGGAAACACAGGCTTCCTGGGGCTTCCACGAAGCCTTGGCATGCTGGCGAGGGTGGGCGCTCCGTGGATGTTTGTGGAAAGCAGGAGGCAAAGTCTGCTCTGACAGGCACGTTGGTTTTGCCAACTTGGCAAAATGAGGTCAGTCAGTTAGAGCTGTCAGTGCTGAGCGACGCGTTTTCTGGAATAATGAAGCTGCTCTGTTGTCTCCAGTTTCTGCCATGCTGGCCCTATGCTCTCAGGGGCTGGGACCCTTGAAAACCAGGGCTTCTCCGAGGAGCTGGGCGACAAGCCCCGGGCGCACGGAAGCACAGTGTGCCGGGCCTCCTCCACGGGGCGGCCAGAGGCAGCACTCTTGACAATGAACTCTCTCCTTTTTAAAAAGAAAAAAATTGTTAAACAATTTTCTCTAGTTATTGGCTGTGCTGTGCTGTGCGTAGTCGTTCAGTCGTGCTTGACTCTTCGTGACCCCAGGGACCGTAGCCCACTAGGCTCCTCTGTCCATGGGATTCTCCAGGGAAGAACACTGGAGTGGGTTGCCATGCCCTCCTCCAGGGGATCTTCCCGACCCACAGATCAAACCCACGTCTCCTGCACTGCAGGCAGACTCTTTACCGACAGAGCCACCAGGGAAGCCCCTAGCGGTTGGCAGGGACCATAAAAGCCAGCCCTTGCTGGAGGCCCGCTGCATCCCATACACAGAATCACTGTCCTTGAAGTCTCCGAGCAACCAGTGGGTGTTGGGCGCTGCTGTGGCCCACCTTACAGGTGGGGAAGCAGGACCCCAGGACGTGCGGGAACTTGCCCAGGATCGCAGTCAGGAAGTGGAGGAGCCCGCCGAAGGCCCCACTGTCCAGGGTCTGCTCACTTAGACCTCGGCTGCCACCCCCTCCCCTTGAGAATTTGCTCAGCAGAAAGGCCCCACCCCACTGCTATCTGGGGAGGGCTGTGGGGGAGACGGATAGTGTCCAGGGAGCCCTGGGAAGCAAGCAAAGTGCGAAGGAGCCCTAACAGGTGTCCCAGCCCCCACCTTGCTCTGCCCTGTAACCCTGCTGACACCTGAGTCAGACCTTGTTGCACAGAACCCTCCAGCACTTTCCATCTCACTCAGAAAGCAGCCACGACCTGGCTCTGACCTCACGTCAGCCACCTGCCTTCCACCTGGCCCTGTACCCCAGATTCATCCACGCTCGGATACGCCGGCCTCAGGACCTTTGAACTTGCCATCCCCCCAACCCATCCTCTCAGTCTCTTCAGTCTGTCTTAGTTTCAGTTCAGTTCAGTCGCTCAATCGTGTCCAACTCTTTGCAAACCCATGGACTGCAGCACGCCAGGCTTCCTTGTCCTTCACCAGCTCCTGGAGCTTAGTCAATCTCATGTCCATTGAGTCAGTGATGCCATCCAACCATCTCGTCCTCTGTCGTCCTCTTCTCCTCCTGCCTCAATCTTCCCCAGCATCAGGGTCTTTTCAGATGAGTCAGTTCTTCACGTCAGGTGGCCAAAGTATTGGAGCTTCAGCTTCAGCATCAGTCCTTCCAATGAACACCCAGGACTGATCTCCTTTAGGATGGACTGGTTGGATCTCCTTGCAGTCCAAGGGACTCTCAAGAGTCTTCTCCAACACCACAGTTCAAAAGCATCAATTTTTCGGTGCTCAGCTTTCTTTATAGTCCAGCTGTCACATCTATACATGACTACTGTCTCAGTTCGGGTTCTCTTAATGGGAGCATGCGGGCTAAGTCTTAAATGCTGGTCCGTTACTGGGAGGTGTAATCCCAGGGCAGCTGAGGTGAGGGAGTGGGGAGTGCAGAAGAGACAACTGTCACACACACACACGTGCATATACACACAGGATAACACTCTGCTTCACAGAGCCCCAGCTGGCCACTCAGCCCCTTGGGGTCTCATTGAAAAAACTATCCAAAAAAAGATGAAGGAAGGACGCAGAGAAGAGGACAGTCTGTTCGAGGGAGGGATGGAGAGGCAGCACCGCCTGGGGGGCCGTGGTCCCAGCTCACCCAGGGGTGTACGCCGCCTCAGATCCAGCTGCCTCACCGGGCCCTTCGGCTGCAGCAGTAGGGGAAGCCGGGGCCCACCTCGTGGTGACCTTGGCACTTCATCCAAGGTCACACGTGTCCAGCAGAGACTCCTCGGGTGTGGGCCCCGCAGTGACCAGGGAGAAGCGAGGCCTGCAGACTTGGGGGAGTGCGGCCGCGGGGCTCTGAGTGAGCACGACCCCGGGGCTCAAGAGCAAGGTCGCACGTCTCCTGTGTGTGGGCCTTTCCTGGTCCCCTTCCTGACTCGCGCCCAGCCACTCCCACGCCTGGAGCCCTGCCCTGCTTCTGTCTCAGCTTCCCTCCTCTGCCCTGCACGCCGTTCCCTCACTCACGTCCTGTTTTCCGCACTAGAAAGTGAGTTCCACGGGGCAAGAAAGTTGTCTGTCCCATTCTCTGTGCTCACCGGCCCCAGCGCTGTAGGCAGAGACGGGCCGGGATCAGCCCTGCAGTGCGCCACCTGTCCTTGCAGTGGCTCCTGTTGTTCTGTGGCCGTCCGTTTATGCCCCGGGGTCTTCCCACAGCAGCGCGCCTGGCTTCCGTCTTTTTACTGGGGGACACCGTATCCCCACACCGTGTGCCAGGCCCTGGGCTACAGCTGGGAGGGACGCGAAGCTCCTACGCCCTGGCGATCTCGGTGACCTTGGGGGGACAGGCCAGGCAGGGGACGCTGAGCCGAAGGGGCCGGGAGAAGGCGGAGCTGCTGGTGCGGGCCATCGGGCCAGCTGCCGGCCGAGTGCTACAGCAGGCGCCAGGCCCCCGAGGTGGGAGCCCAGCCTGGCCCGGGGCGGAGGAGGGCGGGTGACTGCAGGGAGGTCCCGGGAGGCAGCCGAGGTCCTGCCGCGCTGGCGACCCCCATGCAGAGCAGGGCCATGCTCCACGCCCCGGGCAGAGAGGAGCTCAGCTGCCCTGCATGGACCGCAGCAGGGCCAGCTGAGGCTGGGCCTGTCAGGTGGGCCGAGTGGATAGGATGCCAGTGGCTTCCTTGCCAGTGGTCCTTTCCGGGTCTTTCTTCCTACATACCCCACACTCACACCTCTGTGTGTGGATGGAGCAGCTTCCCAGGTGTGAGGAGGGGCCAGGCTGTCAGCACAGCTGGACGTGCCCAGAGCCCCTGCTCCAGGAAGATGTTGGTCCTACGCAGGAGCCCCCCATTGGCCAGTCCAGGATGCTGCCGGCCTTGCCGCCCCTTGGGAGCCTCGTCCTTGGCGTGTTTCCTCGTGTCTCACGAGGCTGAGCGTCTTCCCAGGCCAGTAGCTCTTGCCTGGTGCTTCTCTGTGTGGAAACAGCCTGTTCTTAGTCTTCAGTCTCTCCCCAGATGTTAGCACCTTTCGTTCTTTATCACGTTAGCTAGAACTTCCCTGAATGTTGAAGACCGAGCGGTAGACGTGCTTATTTGTTCCTGACTTTCGCAGCAGAGAGCTGGCGATTGAGGTTCTCGTGATTCGGGGCCAGTAAACAGCAGCCATCTAAAACTACAGTGAGACGCTCTAACAGTCTTCCTCTGTGGCCCTGGTGTCTCCTCTCGGCATGTAAACTTTCTCTTCTGAAGATCTGATATTACAGCAGAGAGGTCCAAGACTAGCGTGACTTAGCGTCCTTCGCAGGAAACTGTTTGCTTTTTCCATGGGTAGAATTTTCTTTTTCCTTGAAAACATCGTTTCATCAAGGCGCAGCTGGGCTCGACTCCTCACGTGATTTTGCTGGGTGCTCAGGGAGCCAGGCACATACAGATCTGTCTTCAGGATGGTTTCCTTCCACGTGTCTCTCTCTGTAGTTTCTGTCTCATCGTTATGGTGTCTTCTGCAGAAACAGCTGTTATCTGCAGGTAAAAAAAGGTGACTTTAACATCAGCCCTTTCCCTGGGCATGTTTAGAACGTTTCTCACTCTCATCCTTCCCACTGCTGAGTCAAAACTTTATCTTTCTGATTCTCTGTTCTAGTGTGACCCTTTCACCGCAGGTTGCAGCTTTAGCTCATCTGTTGTTACATGTTTCATCGAATCCATCATTTCTTGATTTTGTCTGTGATACAGAACCGGCGCTGTCCTAAGCTTCCTTGCTTCCTTGTGCCCTGGAGGTTGTATTTCTGTGGTCTTCATTGCACTTCTTTTCCAAAGCCGCACGTTGGCTCCTTTCTGCTGATTGGTTCGGGAACCAGACAGGGTCTGATCAGACCTGCTGTTTTTGTTTTACAAAGAGTGCTGTGGTTGGATTCTGCGTGGGCCCCATCCTTGGGGAGGAGGGGGCCCTGAATCCAGCGCTGTCTCTTGCTGTGTGTGTGGCCCTGGGCAAGTCACTGCCTGTTTTCCCTGCAACGGGATCCTGGTGCACTGTGGACAGTAACCAAGGGGGTTACCCGAGCCAGCGCGTGCTACGCCCCCCACACTGTCTGCAGAGCCACCATCCGCCAGAGTCCTCTCCCTGTGGCCTCTAGTCCAGGCTCCCGAGCACGGGAAAGCTGAGGGGGCACATTCTGCCCTCCGGGGACACCCCCCCCGCAACGGCACCGCTGCCCGGGCCCTCCAGCTCTCCTGCCACTGCTTGGGGCCAAGGCTGGTCTCTGGGGCCCACGTCTGTGTGTCCCCCCGCCTTCTGGCTTCCTGACCTCCAAGGTCAGGAGGAGAGTGGAGCCTGGGTTTATGCCCTGACCCCCAGGCTGCAGGCTGCCTGGTGCCCCTGCTTCAGTGGCCCCGCTGGCCCCTCCAGGCCCAGCGGGGAGGACAGCCCCTCACACACACACACACTTGGTCGCCCCAGAGCTGCGCATCGTTTGCAGTTTCCTTAACCCTGACCACATCCTCTCGTGCCGGGCCTCCATCCAGCTCTCTACGGGTCTGCAGGAGGGTCTGTGTCCTGCCGGGACCCTGGGGAGGCACCCTCGGGGTCCTGCTTTCACCCCGTGACCTCTTGGTCCCCCGTCCTTAGGCTTCCCATGCAGCCTTCCTGCCCTGGGTCCTCGCTGTCTGTACTCACCCCAGCCTACAACCGGTCAGTCTCTCTCTCCAGCCCCTCTCCTCCCACCTACCCCCCCAGAGCCCCGAAGCAAAACTTGCTGTCCAAATAAACAAACGCAGTTCCCAGAGTCTGCTGCTTCTGACGCATCCGTGGCTCTGCATGGACCCCGCAAGGTGTGGGCCCCACGCTGGCCTCTTATGGACGCCCCCCACCACCGTGAGGGCTCCCACCACCACCACCCCCAGCCTCATTTTCCCCTGAAGCCTTTCCGCCCGCAGCCTGGCTCTGGGTCTCCCCTAACGTGTGATGGCTGAGATTTCTGAGCTCCACTGCACCCCCATCCCCGGGAGGGCCATCAGCAAGGGGGTGTCCGGGGCTGTGGCCGCCCTCACAGTTCAGGGCAGTTGGGGGCCCAGGGCACAGGAGCCACACCGCTGACCCCGCGTCCTCCAGCGAACCTGGAGGAGGCTTCCGACAGGGTGTCCCTCCTGGCGGGCTGCCTGCCCTCGCGTGCCTGACTACAGTCTCTGCTCTGCCAGCTCTGCTCCGGAGCCAGCATGAACGGATGTGCTGACTACACGCCCAGCCCCAGCAATCCCTCCGAGGAGCCCGCGGAGCCCCAGACCAGCCAAGCCGCCCTCCAGGAGGACATGGACATGGGCAGTGGCTCGAGTGGGAACGAGACCAATGAGAACGGCTCGACGGGGCGGGACTCGCAGGGCAGCGACTGTGACGACAGTGGCCGGGAGCTGGGGCTGCTGGTGGGGCCGCGGGCCCAGGGGTGGGTGTGGCTTGTTTTCTCAGAGTCTCACTCGGTGGTAATGGGAGTGCTTTTGCAGTCTTTAAGTCATGATGACCAAGTGTCTCAAGACTTTTGAAAATATTATTAACTCAGTTCAGTTTAGTTCAGTTGCTCAGCTGTGTGCAACTCTTTGCGACCCCATGGACTGCAGCACACCAGGCCTCCCTGTCCATCACCAGCTCCTGGGGCTTGCTCAAACCCATGTCCATTGAGTCAGTGATGCCATCCAACCATCTCATCCTCCGTCTTATTAACGCAGAACAACTAAATTCTCCTGAGGTCTGCCCTTCCTTATAACGGTGACATGGGTGTAGGATTGTGGTAGATGCATAATCTACCCGACAAGATCTCGGGAGGCAGAAGAGTCAGGTAACCCTGCATGATGCTGAGTGGTTTACAGACCATGAACTTGCTACTCTAGCCTAGGGTTTGTATCGCCCAGCACTTCCTTATCTGATATCCAGAGGTTTTCCGTTCGTTTTCTCTTAACCTCGTGTTGTTCCTAATTGACTTGGGCGGTGTGGTCCAGCCTGTCATCCCTGGGTGGATGGGGAGGACGGAGATGGACACGCTCCTCTGAGTTTTCCATTTATTTTTGTTCTTTTAGTCCAGAAACCTTTGGCCTGATGATGGCGAAGTCTGAACACCACCTGTCCACCAGCGGCTGCAGGTAAGGCCAGTTACCACTCCCTCCATTCAGAGCCTTCAGAGAGGTCGAAAGGCTTGTCGTGAGACGAGGTTTTGGGGGTGAAGTGACTGTTTTTGAGCTTCTCTTGGAGCCCGTCAGTCTGAGCAGCGATCCCCTCTGTGAATCCAGCCTCCTCCTTTCAGACGACTGACCCCTCGGTGTACTCCAAGCCCCTGACTGTGCCCCAGGCCTGCAGCTCCTCTGGGTCTGACTTGGCAGGCCTTATCTGCACCTCAGACACGTACCTGGAACATTCCTGACCTCTTTTTTAGGTGTTTGTGACAAACATGTCCTTAATTTCATATTGACAGATGATTTCCCATCACCACTGGGGCAAAATTCAGACCTTAGTCCCAAGCCTGGGAGCGCTATGCCATCACCCCCGAGGCCCAGTCCCATCACTCTCTGGATCCTCTGTCTAAACAGCCTGTCTCCTCTGTCTCTGTTTCCTTGGATTTGAAGATCCTCCTTGTAAACTGCGTCTCCTCTCCTCTCCTCTCTTCTCACTGTTCACATCCTTGTCCCAGGACGCCACCGTTCTGTACCCTGGGGTCTCCCTCACTCACTCCTTCTCTGTCTGAGACCAGAAGGAGGACAGCTCAGCAGTGGGGTGGGCTGGTCGGGCGGTGGGTGGACCACTAGGCCTTGCTGGTAGAGAAGAGCCAGCAGGAAGGATGCCGTCCAGCGTTCACCTGGTTAGAGCACTGCTGCTCCCAGGACGGCCCCTCTCCCTGCGAGCACACAGGAGTGTCTGCAGACAGTGCTGGTTTCACAGCTGGCAGGGCGCCCCTGCAGCCTGCATGCCCACCAAGAACACGCAGACTGCAGGGTCCTCGCGCCCCAGCGGGGAAGCTGGGCCAGAGGCACGGTGAAGGCAGCACTCAGGGTGCTCATGTCCTTCTTCAACTCCGCAGCAGCCAGCAGTCCACCAAAGCCGATGCCCACAAAGAGCTCATCAAAACACTGAAGGAGCTGAAAGTCCACCTCCCCGCGGACAGGAAGGCCAAGGGGAAGGCCAGCACCTTGGCGACCCTCAAGTATGCCCTGAGGAGCGTGAAGCAGGTGAAAGGTAGGTGTTTCTTCCAACCTGTAGCAGTAAGTCTCAGATCTCCCCAGATCAGAGCTTAGACTGGATTGATTTTCTGAAATTCAGTCCTGAAATAGCAGAAGGAAATCACGGAAGTCTGATGAAATAGCAGTTCGTTGAAAACCTCGGTTCATCAGAAGTTTTCTATTATACGTGACTTTTAGAGGAAAGAAAAAAAAAATCAGGTAGAAAACCAGCCAATAAAGAAACCTGTTTATTAATGCAACATGGAGCTTTTGTACCCTGGGCTGGGGTCCTGTCACGTTCCGGAGTGTCCAGCGCCTTCCTGGCTCTGGCCAGAGAGTTCTGATGTGCGTGTGGGCTGAGGCTGTGAGCACCTCCCACACCCAACCCAGCCTGCCGCTGAGGGCTTACCTTTAAAAAGTCATGTGAGGAGATACAAAGAGGGTATTGCCTCATTTTTCTAAGCGTGTTGAGTTTCTCCTGTGGTGGTCTTTCTGCCAGGAAAGCGGGCGGGCAGGCCCCGTGCCCCTTTCCATCCCAGACAGTAACAGCCTGCGTGATCCACATGCCACTTCCCTCTGTGGGTCTGTTCGGATTTTATCATTAGATGGAAGAACACGGCAGAGCTTTCAGAACCGTCAGCAGCAGCGAAGGGTTTCCCTGGTGGCTCAGCAGTAAACAATCCACTTGCAATGCAGGAGATGCGAGGTCGATTCCTGGGTCCTGGGAGGGCATGGCACCCCCCTCCAGTATTCTTGCCTGGAGAATCCCATGAACAGAGGAGCCTGGCGTGCTATAATCCTCAGGGTCACAAAGAATCTGGACACGACTGAAGTGACTGAGCATGCACACAGCAAAATCGGCTGAGGCCTTTACCTGAGCTGGCACGTGCTGGACTCTCCACAGAGGCGGTGTGGGAATTTACTGCAAACACTGCAGGCTCCAGCACGCTTGTGTCCACAAGCTCAGATGCCTTACGTTTCAGTAAATTCCACATCCTATAAATAGCTCCCAGTGAGCTTAGTCTTCCTTCAGCAGCTCTGTGACCTGGCCTTCCACCGAGCCGGTGCCCCTGCCCTGGGTCTCAGGTAACCACAGGTGCCCCTGTTTCCAAGCAGGTAAGGAAAGCGTGACCCGTAAGAGCCGCCAGCGTTCCTAGCCACTGTTCCGCCTGAAGCCCACCCCATGGAGTCCAGGCCCAGGACGCCGCGCCTGGGGTCACCTCTAGGTGGTTTAGCTGCAGAAGTTGGTCAGCCTGGGCTCCGCTCACCTGGGGCCCCTCTGGCAGAGTGGCTTTGTCAGCCTGTACGGGTCCCAGGATGAGTGGTCAGCATCTTCGGTTCTCTTGTGAATACTTTGTTCCCTGGGTTATTTCCATGCCAGTTGTGTTTCTAAGAGTCGAGTCTGTCCAGATGGGAGCGTCCGGTCGCCGGGGGGGTGGGAACAGGGGGCTGTCACATTGTCCTGCCTGGAAACAGCGGTGTGTGATAGCATCACGAAGACAGGCCTGTGGGGGACACAAGCTCAGGTGGACTGTGTGGTCATGTTTCTGAGAAGTTCCTGAGAATGATTTAAAAGATTCGGTGATCAAAGGCCTTCTGATTTTTCAGGGGAAAAAAACCTGGATTTCTGTTTGTTCAGCCTTTACTCTTTGTGTTCTCTGCCCAGTTTCTCACGAGAAGGGCAGAGCCCTCAGGCATGAGTTAGGCACCGCGCTCAGCCCTCCCCGTGGTCTCTCCGCAGCCAACGAGGAGTACTACCAGCTGCTGATGTCCAGCGAGAACCACCCTTGCAGCACCCACGTGCCCTCCTACACCGCGCACGAAATTGAGGGCGTCACCTCCGAGTTCATCGTGAAGAATGTGGTGAGCGCCTGATCCAAGCCCAGAAAGCTCACCTCCGCTGGCCAAGTCTCCCTGGGGGAGCCGGCCGAGCCCTGGCTTCATAGCAGCAGGGCCGCGAGTTTCAGGAAATGGGTTCCTTACTTTAAAAAAAAAAGAGCATAAGTCAGGGATTCAGAAGCAGCGGCCATGTGCCAGCCGGTGCTGCTCTTTGAGGCCGACCCCTCGCAGCCCAGCCGACTCCACCCCACACCTGAGGGTGTGGGAGTGAGCCCCCAAAATGGGGGGCCCCACGTGATGGGGGAAGGGGAAGGACACAAGTAGCCCATAGGTGGGGCCCACCCTGAGGTCGGGGAAGGGGGGTGAGTCACTCCCAGTTCTCAGTCAGGAGAGCAGACTTAAGGGCAGGTGGGGGCCCACAGGTTCCAGAAGCACAGCAGGGCTGGCCTGGAGAAGGAAGGGACTCCTGACTCTCCGAGGTCACTCCCCCAGTGCCCCCGCTGCAGCTTAACCCCGGGGAGCCCCTTATCCCCTGGGGAACCCCAGCCCTGAGCTCAGAGGGCCAGCTGGCCAGGAGAGCCTGAGTTTGGGCCGGGGCGCCACGTAGTCCCCCAGGCAGCCCCTGAGCCCGGGAGAGACATGCGCTGCAAAGGGTTGTGGCTGACAGTCGGGGGGAGCGGGGGTGAGGCCCCTGCCACCTCCCGGTTCACCTGGGTGGGCCGCCAGCAGTGCCATGCCCAAAGACAGGGCGGGCGACGGCTGCAGAGGATTCCCACAGACGGGGTTCTGCTCGGCAGTGGAACCCCATGGGTTTTTCCAAACAGTATCCCACTGGGACTCTGTATATGTGAGAGAAGAAGTCCAGCCACTGTGGTCCGGGCCGGGGAGAGGGGTCCAGAGGCCTCCCCGACCCTTCACTTGTCCTGCTCCCTGCCCGTCCCTCGGCCTGATTCTGGAGGGACCCCAACTCCGGGGGGTGACCTGTCCAGTCCTCTCCTGCCTGGCTTCACCAAAGCCACGTTCTCCGCGTCCCAGGATATGTTTGCGGCCGCTGTGTCCCTGGTGACCGGGAAGATCCTGTACATCTCTGATCAAGTGGCCTCCATCTTTCGCTGTAAGAGGGACACCTTCTACGACGCCAAGTTTGTGGAGTTCTTGGCGCCCCATGACGTGAGCGTGTTCCACAGCTCCACCACGCCGTACAAGCTGCCGCCCTGGAGCGACCGCCGCCAAGCAGGTGAGGGCCCTTCTCCCTGGGCAGCATGGGAGGAGGACTCGGCCCAGCAGGGTGGGGGCCGGGCAGGGTGACCCCTGATGTGGGGCCACTGCCCGCCTTCCCTCCACTGGACTCCACTGCAGTCCCCCAGTGTGCCCTCCCAAAGGGACCGGAGTGTCTGTCCCAGGTGAAAGATTAAAGGTTGTCTGCTCAGAATAATTTAGGGAAAAAGTCCTTGTAGATTTCAGAAAGGGAAAACGGCTTCAGAAGACTTTAAGGGATGTCAGGTGTTTTGGAAAGGAAGGTGATGGAAGCTGAAGTCTGGAGGCGAGGCTACAGGGAGGGGGGGAAGGACAGAGACACATCTGGAAGGCTTCCTGCAGGAGGTGTGGTGATGTCAGCGCAGAGGGGAAGCTCAGCACCTCCACGAGGCTGCTTCGTGAACACAGACCACGCCGTCCTCCCGCTCAGACCCAGCTGGGTGTTCCGGGCTCCGTGGGCTCCAGTCTGCACCACGGCGGCTGCGTGCCCAGGCCCCGGGGCTCCCAGCCCGCCCTACTCTGCTCCTGGCCATGGGCTCTCATGGCCAAGTGTCACGTGTGCTTGTCCTGCAGTGTCTGTCCATCTGCGCCTGGACGGTCATTAGCCCCTCTTTGGGCTCTGAGTTCTCGAAGCTGACATGGACCTGAAGAGGAGAAGCCCCAGGGAGTCAGGAGAAACAAGCAGGAAATGGACGGGACCAGGAGTGCTCCAGACAAGCTGGACCTCGGTCATGATCTCGACCAAGAGCCAGCCCTGGCTGCGTCCCCCAAAACTGACTCCTGTCCTTGACTCCTGGATGAGGTCTCTGCTCTCATCAAGATGCTTCTCCACCCACGTCCACCTCCGCCTGGGCCTCAGGTCCCTCCATGCCGTGGTGCTCCCCTCCCCTGCTTCCGGGCAGCAAGGCCGTACCGTCACTGTCAGAACCCCAGTTCAGCAGCTGTTCCTACATGAGCCCAGACAACCTGGGCCAGAGCACAGTTTGCTCCAAGGTTGACTCATAACGAGGGGACGCTCGCATCACATTTCAGGGGTCGAGCTGTCTGCTTTCTCCTGAAGCCCCAGCCCAGGAACTGTGCAGCCAGATCACTCAAGACTGTGGCCAGTGTTAGGAGGACTGCTCAGCTCTGGGTCACTGCAAGGAGGGAGGGAGCTCTGCGTGTGGGCTCACAGCGTGAACGGGCTGGCACCGTCCCCCTGGGATGCTTGGGGCTGAATCTTTATATGAATAGAAAATAAGGCCTTTCCAGGCCAGTAATTTTATATCATTTTTCCTAACCAGTAATTGTCTACTTTTCCTTGCGTTTTGTTGTTGTTGTCGTTGGTTTCTTTGTTTTGAGTAGAGGAAGCTTTATGAGAACGACCAAATTAAGATTTCTTTTCTTAAATTGTGTTTATTATGAAAACACTGTTCTTTCATCTCTAATGAGATCATCGGGTTGAACTCATATTTTTGCTAGACATTTAAATTTTAAAGTAAGGATTGATGTAAGCTGTGAAATGCCCTGAGTTGCTTCTATTACAAAACAATAGAATGGGAAAGACTAGAGACCTCTTCAAGAAAATGAGAGATACCAAGGGAACATTTCATGCAAAGATGAGCACAATAAAGGACAGAAATGGTATGGACCTAACAGAACCAAAGAATATTAAGAAGAGGCGGCAGGAATACACAGAACTGTACAAAAACGGTCTCAATGATGCGGATAACCATGATGGTGTGATCATTCACCTAGAGCCGGACATTCTGGAGTGTGAAGTCAAGTGGGCCTTAGAAAACATCACTATGAACAAAGTTAATGGAGGTGATGGAATTGCAGCAGAGATTTTTCAAATCCTACAAGATGATGCTGTGAAAGTGCTGCACTCAATATGCTAGCAAATTTAGAAAACACAGCAGTGGCCACAGGACTGGAAAAGGTCAGTTTTCATTCCAATCCCTGAGAAAGGCAGTGCCACAGAATGCTCAGACTACCGCACAGTTGCACTCATTTCACATACTAGCAAGGTAATGTTCAAAATCCTTCAAGCGAGGCTTCAAAAGTATGTGAACCAGTAACTTCTAGATATTCAAGCTGGATTTAGAAAAGGCAGAGGAAGCAGAGATCAAATTGCCAGCATCTTTTGGATCATAGAAAAAGCACGAGAGTTCCAGAACTCTCTGGAACATCTGCTTTATTGACTACACTAAAGCCTTTGACTATGTGGATCACGACAAACTGTGGAAAATTCTTCAAGAGATGGGAATTGCAGACCACCTTACCTGCCTCGTGAGAAATGTGTATGCAGGTCAAGAAGTGACAGAACTAGACATGGAATAATGGAGTGGTTCCAAATTGGGAAAGGAGTACATCAAGGCTGTATGTTGTCAACCTGCTTATTAACTTCTATGGAGAGTACATCATGTGAAATGCCGGGCTGGTTGAAGCTCAAGCTGGAATCAAGATTGTTGGGAGAAATATCAATAACCTCAGATATGTAGATGCCACCACCCTTATGGCAGAAAGTGAAGAGGGACTAAAGAGCCTCTTGATGAAGGTGAAAGAGGAGAGTGAAAAGCCTGGCTTAAAACTCAACATTCAGAAAACTAAGATCATGGCATCTGGTCCCATCCCTTCATGACAAATAGATGGGAAACAATGGAAACAAGGACAGACTTATTTTCCTGAGCTCCAATATCACTGCAGATGGTGACAGCAGTCATGAAATCAAAAGACACTTGCTCCTTGGAGGAAAAGCTGTGACAAACCTAGACAGTGTAATAAAAAGCAGAGTTGTCAGTTCGCCAACACAGGTCCCTATAGTCAAAGCTATGGTTTTCCAGTAATCAGGCACAGATATGAGAGTTGGACCCATAAGGAAAGCTGAGCGCCGAAGAACTGATGTTTTTGTAATACCTGAGAAGACGCTTGAGAGTCCCTTGGACTGCGTGGAGATTAAACCAGTCAATCCTAAAGGAAATCAGTCCTGAATATTCATTGGAAGGACTGATGCTAAAGCTGAAGCTCCAGTACTTTGGCCACCTGATGCGAAGAGCCGACTCATTAGAAAAGACCCTGATGCTGGGAAAGATTGAAGGTGGGAGGAGAAGGAGATGACAGAGGATGAGATGGTTAGATGGCATCACTGACTCAATGGATGTGAGTTTGAGCAAGCTCCCGGAAATGGTGATGGACAGGGAGGCCTGGCGTGCTGCAGTCCGTGGGGTCGCAAAGAGTCAGATAGGACTTAGCAACTGAAGAACAGCAATCCCCCCAGAAATGTTTGGGTTGAGATACTTGGGTGTTTACATGCAAACACTCTGCCCACCAGTGAGTACACGTCCCAAGGTTAAATCTGTCACTAGCTGGTGTGTTTGGGGCAGTGCTGTTAGCACGGCGTGGTTTGGTGAGTGCTCCCTTGTGAACTAGACCTCACCTCGGTCAGGACTGAAGTCAGAGGTCTGTACCCCGAGGGCTCCTCTCCGTGGCAGGTAAACCGGCTTCACACCCTGACTCTCGATTCTCCTGCTCCTGCCTCGTCTGTGGGCAATAAAAGCACCTTCCGGGGTCAGCCGTGTGACGGGCGGAGTGACTGGGACTTTCTCTTTCAGACTCTTTTACTCAAGAATGCATGGAGGAGAAGTCTTTCTTCTGCCGTATCAGGTGAGCCCAGCTCCTGAAGGTGGGGAAGAAGCGGGAGTGCCCTCGCCCCGCCGCCCGCCCAGGCCCCGTTCTCTGGGGCGGAGGCTCAGCAGGGGCACCTCTGCCGCACTGCACGCCTGGTCCTGAAAAGTCCGCCTGAAGACACGCTTCCACAGGCCAAGCCGCTCTGTCTTGTTTCACTTGTTGGCCATGCTGCTCAGCTTGTGCGGCCTTAGTTCCCCGCCCAGGGATCGGACCAGGGCTCTGGCAGTGCAAGCAGTAAGTCCTCATCACTGGCCTGCCAGGGAAGTCCCGAGCCTCTTTTTAAATGTGCTCGGAGAGTTAGGAGAGATGGGTCAACAGTGCGGTGACTGAGCTGCTCCTCATGAAGAACGTCAGCCTGGGCAGCCCAGACTTACAGTCCGTCACCTGGGAAACTGGCCAGCTTCCCCCCGCCCTGGAAAGGCATGAACCCCAGGTTCTGTGAGGACCCCAGAAGCTCGTGTAGCCTTTGGTCTGAGTGTGTTTTCTCAGGGAGAGCCCACAGCTTTCCCCTCAGGTTCTGTGAGGACCCCAGAAGCTCATGAAACCCTTAGTCTAAGTGTATTTTCTCAGGGAGAGCCCATAGGTCTGTGGCCCCAAATCAAGGGACCCGTTGAACATCCGTCTGTAGTGTCAGGAGTGGCCCCAGCAGAGTCGCGTACCCTCAGGAGTTGGGGCCAGGACCCCCTGCACTGGAGCAGCAGCCCTTCCCCCAATTAAAATGCAAACTGCCCCAGAGAAGGGCCCCTGAAGCACTCCCATTGCTCAGGCCAGTGACTGTCTGATGGTCCCCTTGCTGTCCCTGGGCGTCTGAGGGCAAGGACAGAGGAGCAGGGTGGTGGGTCGCAGGCCCTCTTGCAGGCTGGAGGCACAGATCAGAGACCGAGGGAGTGTGCCCGACTTGGCCTGGGTGAGGGGCCCAGTGAGCGGCCTGGCTCGGCTCCGTGGACATCTGTGCAATAAGTAGAGGATGCTGAGACACAGCAGCGCTGCTGGGGGAGAGGTAACCAGCAACAGAGGACGGGTCCTTCTGCCCTAATCCCCGGCCTCTCCTCCCACCCTCCTCTGCAGTGTCGGCAAAAACCACGAGAGCGAGGTCCACTACCACCCGTTCCGCGTGACGCCCTACCTGGCCCAGGTGCGCGAGCGGCAGGGCGCGGAGAGCCAGCTGAGCTGCGTGCTGCTGGCGGAGAGAGTGCACTCGGGCTATGAAGGTAATGCGGGCCAGCCTGCGCCCCGGCTTCCGTCCGCGGCTCAGAGCCGCGTCTGTAAGGCGGGCTCCCGGCCCCCCGCCTCTCCCAGCCCCAGGCAGTCTCCTCTCCCTCCAGATCGGTCGGCACCCACCTGTGTCACTGTAGCCCGTCCACACCCCCTCCCCTGTCGGCCAGAGGCACTAGGCCCTGCATCTCTCGCTGGGTCCAGGCGTGGCTGGACCGTGGGTGCCCTCCCCTTCCCCACCACAAATTATGTTCTAATATAACTACATTCAAGTCAAAAGTCTGTGCAAAATTCTTTTCTTTCAGCCCCTAGAATCCCTCCTGAAAAGAGAATTTTTACGACCACACATTCGCCAAACTGTCTATTCCAGGATGTGGACCAAAGGTAAGCCAGGCAGCAGCCCCCCCATGCTCACCTCCCCCTCCCGCTGCTCTTGGAGTCAGTGCTGTACCCTTCACAGCAGCAGCTTCCCCGCCCCAGACAGTTCGTGTCTCATCACTGTCTTGGTAATTACTTAATAACCAAATAAAGCTGAATGAACTTTCATGATTTTGATGTTGAAGCTATTTAGTTAAGCTCAGGCTGCATGTTATACGTAATAATCAATGAAAACACTCAGCTATACGTAGACAATGAAATAATTATGGAATCACACTAAAACCTCCTAAGGTATGGACGCTACGTAGATGAGGCATGCTGGGGAGCTGGTCATCATTCAAGTTGAGCTTGTCTACATACCCTTGTTTAAACCTTGTTCAAAAGTTGGGCGCACAGGTCAAGGCTGGTGTGGCCAGGGACCACACGCCTGGACGGTGCTAGGACTGAAGCTGAAGGCACCCTGGCAGGGCCCCAGCAGAGGTGCGTCCCCAGCCTGCCTGCCACGGGCCGCTGCGGGGAGCGGCCACCACCGTACCTCTGCCCAGAGCCCTCCCGCGCTCCCCGCCTGGGTCCTCGGTGCAGGGTGCTGTAGTCGGTGCCCGTGGCCCTGCTGGGCTCAGGAGCACTGACCGTTCTGAGGGCTCTGGGTTCACTGGCGTGACTCAGGGTCCCCATGTGGCTTCCTCAGCTCCTAGGCACATGCACGAAGACATACAGGATGCTGCTGCTGCTGCCAGCAGGGCTGGGGAGAAGTCTCCTGGGGAGACCCACAGGGAGCTTGCTGGGCTTTCTGCAGGGTGTCTGTGCAGGGTTAGGCCCCCCACCGCCTGCCCCAGGCCCAGGGACACCAGGTGCCCCCGCCCCTGGCTGCAGGCGGCCTGCTGGGAAGTTCTGCTCTCTGGCAGCCATGCCCATCAGCCTCCCCAGCCCCAGGCTGCTCAGCTGTGCACAACCAGCCACCTGCAGCTTCCAGGAGCAGGTTCCAGGCCCCGCCTCCCTGGGGGACAGGATCCTGGAGGTTGGGGCCTGGGAGCTGCATTTGTGAAGCAATCCCAGAATAGTTTCTATTCCTCCAAAAGCCTAAGCATTCCTGTCTGCAGCCGCCCCAGGTGTTTACTCATTTGTGTGCAGGAGGCCTGGTGAGCTGGTCACTGTGGGCCAAGAGGCTGCAGAGCCTGGCTCAGCAAAGCCCTGCGGACAGTCCAGCCCATGGAGCCCAGGCTGGCCAGGGCTCCTTCCCCCTCCTCCTCCCCTTCCCCTCCTCCTCCCCACTGGACAGGCCTCGACCAGGATGTGCTGTACATCCTGTCCAAAGGAGAATACCAGGCCCAGAACGTGCCCCAGGCAAGGAGGAGGAAATTAAAGAACTCCCACGAGGAAGTTCTCCCCACACAGAACAGGGAGGCTTTGCTCTAAGGGAAGAACAAGCTGCTCCATGTGAGCAGAAGTCAGCTTGAGAAGCAGCTGCTGGGATGAAAGGGGACCGGCCTGAGAAGGGAGACTGAGATGCCGCTCGCAACAGGACCTGAGCCACCAGAGGGTGCTGGACTCACAGAGGGGACGGGACGCACAGAGGCAGGAGGGGGACTGCAGAAGTTCGGTGTAAAACATTGCCCAGAAAGCAAGACAGCTGCACCCAGGGAAGACCTGATGGGCACAGGGCAGGGGCCCAGCCGGCGATGGCGGCTCCTGGGGACCAGACGCAGTGGCCACAGGTAGGGCAGGAGGATGCCTGGAGCTGGGGAGATGCCCACGGGCAGGGCTGCCCTGGTCCAGGCAAACTTGCTTTAGAAAGTCCGTGTCAAGCCACGTCTGGCCAAACTTGCTATTGCTAAGTCACTTCGGTCGTGTCTGACTCTGTGCGACCCCATAGACAGCAGCCCACCAGGCTCCGCCATCCCTGGGATTCTCCAGGCAAGAACACTGGAGTGGGTTGCCATTTCCTTCTGGCCAAACTTAGGACACACTAAAAGGAAAAGATCTTAGAAGAAGAAAACAAAAACGTCATCATGATGGACTCTTTCAGGAAATCAGGTTTCAGCACTGAGCCTGTGACGGGCAGGGCCCTGTAGGACCCAGCTTCTGGTCGCAGACCCTCAGGATGCAGCATGCTTGGTTTGCTAGTTAATGAAAGCCTGACTGTTGCCTCGTCAGCACCGGTACCCAGATTTGGTCTTTAGGGGACTCAGAGCCGGCCTCGTCCTGGAGATGACGGGCCAGCTGCCGCTCCTGGAGGCCGTGCTCTGGCCGGCGTGCTGAGCACGGCCGTGACCCCGTCCTGCTTGCCTTTCAGGGCCGTCCCTCTCCTGGGCCACCTGCCCCAGGACCTGATCGAGACCCCGCTCCTCGTGCAGCTGCACCCCAGCGACAGGCCGCTGATGCTCGCCATCCACAAGAAGAGTAGGTCCCCTCCTTGAAGTCCTTCCTGGGGGCACGGACAAAGCTGGTGCAGTCTGGGGGTGTCTTCCCGAGGTCAGCACCCGCCAGGACTGGTCCCGGGGACTGCGGGCGAGGGCTGCCCCACCGCCTGCCTGAGTCCTGGCACTGTCGGTCGGTCGAGAGTAGCCCACGGCCTGAGTCCTCGGTGTCCTGTTTTGACTGTTGGCTGTGCCAGCAGGCAGGAAGAAAGGAGACAGGGTCAGCTGGTGGGGCGTGGGGGAGTAGGGCGGTTGGCCCAGGCCAGGGGAGTGGATGACCCCGGTCCTACAAGCCCACAGACAGGCGACACTGAGATCCCACTGGGAGAAGACCAGTGAGGCTCGCAGGGGCGTGTGTCCTAAAATCCGCTAGGACACTGCTGCAAGCAGCCCCGCGTGCAGCCTAAGGCAAAACAGAAGGTTCAAAGAGGTGGCTTTGAAGAGGTATTGGTGTCTCCTGAGTTTTCACATGATTCCAAAATCAAGTGCATTTCCATGTGTCTTCTACTGCAAGCACCAGCTGCATTTGTTCACATCCTGAACTCTGTTCTCCCTCCCCTAGTCGTGCAGTCCGGGGGGCAGCCCTTCGACTACTCCCCGCTCCGTTTCCGTGCCCGAAACGGGGAGTACATCACGCTGGACACCAGCTGGTCCAGCTTCATCAACCCCTGGAGCAGGAAGATCTCCTTCATCATTGGGAGACACAGAGTGAGGGTGTGAGTGCTCCCAGGGCCTGGGGCGGTGAGGGAGCTGGTGGGGGGCCAGACCCAGGTCACCTCCCACCATGGATCTGCCCCCCACCTCCGGTGGGCGGGGCCTCGTTCAGGGGGACAGTGAGTGGGAGGAGGGAGTGAGGAGCGGGCAGGTGGCAGCCTGGGAGGTCTGCAGGGAGGAGAGGCAGGGGCCCGACTCATGGAGACAAATGGAAACCGCGCAGGGGGCCTCTGAACGAGGACGTGTTCTCTGCTCCGCCGGGCCTGGAGGAAAAGGCCCCTCAGCCTGGCGTCCAGGAGCTCACGGAGCAGATCCACCGGCTGCTGCTGCAGGTGGGTGTGCTGCCCCCCGCCCCCCAGACAGCCCGGGGCTGCCCCCAGGCCAGGGCCCACCCTCCTTCCCAGGCCCATCTCCTGCCCCCTGGTGCTGGTGTCCACAACCCGCCCCCCCGGGCAAGTGGCTGGAGGGTGTGGTCCTCATGGGTGGAGGTGGGTGAGAGTGTCCCTCCAACTTGGGAAGCCAAGCTGGCCCCAGGGGACTGGAGAAACCCCCTCCCATCCTTAGGGACACAGCCCTCAGGAAGAATCCCTGTGAGCACGTGGGCCCCAGGGGAGCGACTTCCTGCTTCTCGGTTCCCAGGGGCTGGGGGTGCTGTCAGGCACCTTGTTTTGTCTCTGAACCCCGTGGCCATGGATTCCCTGGGGACTGGGATCCAGGCCCGGCCCCATGGCTGGAGGCGGGGAGCCCGCTGCCGCCCAACCCTGGGTCCGAGCCCGGCCCCACCTGGTGCCCCCCGAGGACCGCCCCCCCGTCCCCTGCCAGCAGGTTACGGCCTCTCTGAGATTCGGTGGGGGGGCCACACCCCACCTGTCCAGACTCCTCCTGCCACTGTCTCCGCAGCCCGTGCCCCACAGCGGCTCCAGCGGCTACGGGAGCCTGGGCAGCAACGGGTCCCATGAGCATCTCATGAGCCAGACATCCTCCAGCGACAGCGCCGGCCAGGAGGACCCCCGCCGGAGGAGAGCTGTACGTGCCCCGAGGTCCCCCTCTGCCCATCACCTGTGACGCGGGTGACCATGTGCTCTGAGACCAGTCCTCGCTGGGGCCAAGCCTGTCCGACCTCAGCTGCTTCTGGCTGCTCTAAACTCAGCTCACCTGGGACTCACTCTCTAGCCTTGAAAGGGTGGGAGCAGCTGCAAGCTGTGGCTACAGGTTTGGGTGAGAACTATTTAAAGCAGGCAATCAGACAAAAGTGAAGATCAAACTGAAGGATTAGGGTTAGAAAGAAGAAAGTATAACCTAACGTTCAGATAAAACTGAAGATCAAACTGAAGGATTAGGATTAAAAAGAAGAAAGAGTAGCCTAACATTCACTTTATTTCTTATTATTCTTCAGAATCGTAAAATCTGCTTTGTTTGGGTCTCAGATCTCATTTTGAACTTGCTTCTCTGTTCCTGGGGTTAGTTGGGATTTTCTTTCTCAGCCTGTAGGGCACAGGTTGCAGGCTCTCCTGGGGTGAATAATGTGTTCATTTGTTTTTGTTTTTCTTCAAGGAAATTTGTAAAAATGGTAACAAGGCCAAAAGCAAAATTCATTACCCTGATGAATGTGGAGAACAAAAGAGCAAGCCTGCTTCAGGTACCAAGTGATCCAGCATTTCCTTAGTGAGGCTTCAGCGTGGCAAGACAGGGAGGCGGGTGTGACTCAAGCTCTGGATGCAGGGAATTTCCCCTTTGAGTTGGGCCATTCGCTTCTGTGCTGACACGGGGCTCAGCCTGGGGTCCACACCACAGCCCCTGTCTCGGGGGCCTGGCCCCCGGAGGCCCACGAGGTGTAGCCAGGTGTGCGCCTCTGCCCCACGACCCCTCGTCCCACTCTGCAGAGTGGCCCTGAGCCACGTGAGCAGATGCTTGCCCGGGGGCTGCCCAGCTGTCCCGCAGACAGTCCAGGCCCAGCTGCCTGAGGTGGGGGTGCCGGCTCTGCTCCTGGGCGCCCCACCCTGCACCCCAGGCCTGATCCCGCTCACCACGTGGCGAGTCACGTTGGAAGAGACCAAACCTTCCAAGGCCAGGAATATCGATGGACCACAAAGCTCCTGTGATCTTCAGGGGTTCAAGTAGGAATTGGCCTTTCCCACTGCTGAGTCCCTGAACCTGGGGACAGCCCTGACCAAGTGGGGATGAGAGAGCTCCCTCCGCTGGCCCGGCGGGGTGACCTGAATCCCAGGCTGGCCTGGCAGGGTGGCATGAATCCCAGGCTGGCCCGGGGTCTCTGTGTCTTTGAGGCACTTGCTGAGCCCCGGTCTTCTCTTTCAGTAGAATTGAAATGCTTTGTAACCTTAGAGTGGGCACTGGGGGAAACAGGTATTAATGGAAAGAATGATGTTGTTGCTCCAGAAATGCAGAGCGGTTCCCCGACTCTGATGAAAGCTGCTGCGGCTGTGGAGAAGGACAGCTCCAGGGCCAGCCTGCCCGAGGTCAGCCCTCCCAAGGAGCTGGCCTGCAGGGACCCGCCGGCCGGCTCCTACCAGCAGATCAGCTGCCTGGACAGCGTCATCAGGTGCGGCCCTTCTGGCCTCCCTCCCCACCAGCGGCGCCCGCGGTCGGACTCTCGGTTACATGAAGCCCTTTCCGACCCCCCGCAGGTACCTGGCGAGCTGCAGCGAGGCGGCCACCCTGAAGAGGAAGTGCGAGTCCCCTGCGAGCCTCGCCACGCCCCAGGCCAGTGACAAGCGCCAGGCCCTCGCTGCGGGCCCCGGGCTGCACGCCGCAGGTACCGTGTCTGCTTGAGCTGTACCCATCCCTTACCCCTCTCGGGATCAGGCCTTATCTGAGCACCCGGGGCCCCTTCTCCCTTCCCCTGTGGGTTCTGAGCGGCCTCAGGGACATGTGTGGGGGTGTCAGCTGTTGATTTAAATGACCAAAATGGCTCAGAACTTTGTTACCAGCTGGAGGTAGAGGGGACTGGACTTAGAGGACAGGATCCCCCGGGCTGCTGGAAGCCAGGGTGTCGTTCTCGGGAGGGCCTGTTTCCGTGGCGTCTCAGAGGAGGACTGGCCTCTGAGTGTCAGCGGCCCCAGGAGTCAGAGATCAGATGTGCGGCTATCGCTGGTGGTCCTCAGCAGGACCACAAGCAGGGTCTCCATGGTTGATGGAAGCCTGGGCGACTGGTGAGGCCTGTTCCAGCCTGCAGGGGAAGCCCAGCTGCTCTCCTGCCCTCGGCAGAGGGGCCCTGGCCGCAAGGCGGAGCTCCCCACAGGCCCCGGCAGAGGCCCTGAGCCCAGGCGCCTGCCTCCTCCCAGAGGACACAGGGTGTCAGCGTGCCGTCGTCCCCATTTCTGAGTCTGCCTCTCTGCCATTCCCTGGAGGACACGGCGTCCCTTGGCAGGTCGAGTGCAGACTTGAGCCCCGGGGTCCTGGAGCGCCCCCTCGGCTGGCCTCCGTGCTTCTTGTCCTAGCAGCTCGCCCTTACCGCGGTTTGTGTCTGCTTCCGTTTTCTCCTGCAGAGGCAGCATCACCCTCCCCGATGAAGGGCCGCACGGATGTGAGTGCGCGCCTGACGTCGCTGACGCTGCCCGGCAAGGCGGAGAGCGTGGCGTCCCTCGGCAGCCAGTGCAGCTACAGCAGCACCATCGTCCACGTGGGGGACAAGAAGCCGCCGCCCGAGCTGGGTACGCGCGCCGCGTCCTGGCGACCGCGGGAGCAGTGTGACGCTGACCGTGGAGAGCAGGGGCTTGACGCCCGTCCCCAGATCCTAAGTGTATCTGAGTGCAGGCGCACCCACGTGGCCCAGTAAGGGGGTGTCCAGGAAGTCCAGGCACGTGCCGTGCAGGGTGGGGGTGGCAACACCCGCCCCCGCCACAGCCCGGCTCCCCCTGTGACAGGCTCAGGTGTCAACATGGAGGAGCTTCCTGGGACCGAGCAGTGATGCCAGGATTCCCCTTTGGTTGGGGCCGAGAGAATCCCAGGGACGAGGCCCCCCGACCTCCCGACTGCCATGGGTGGGGTGGCGAGCCTGGCCCTCCCGTTGGAGGACAGGAGCCAAGACAGGACAGCTAAGGGCGATACGCTGAGCTGTCCTTCAGACACCTAGAGGAGAACCAGCCTGAACCTGTTCTCTGCTTGGAAGAAGGCCATGATGAGGGGGAGAGTCCACATCAGAGGGCCAGTGGCCAGCCCCCCTCAGGATGGCCTGTAGTCCCACGGGCCCCATCCTGCCTGCCCCCATGGTTCTGCTGACCACACCGTCAGGCTTGTGGTCCTACGCCAGGACAGGGCCGGGTACCTCCTGTGCTCCAAAAGCCCAAGACAGCCTGGAGTGTCTTCAGTGTCAGAGGCTGAAACTCCAGGTGCCCCCAGGTTAGAGGACGGCTCAGTTTAGGGGCTCAGATTCCAGAGCCCCCACATGACGTGGCTTCATGTCCCCACTTGTTGGCTTTGGTTGGTAGCTTTCTCAGAAAGCTGAGCAGACGCATCTTGAGCGTCAGCCCCATGCTGTGGGCATTGTGCGGGAGTCTTCTGTGGGAGACTCTGTCCTTTGTGGGAGCGGTACACGTTTTCTCAGCCCTTCTCGGGCAGAAGGGCCCTTGCGGATGAGAGCTCCGCGTCTGCTATTCCAGAGCCTCTGGGAGATGCTGCTGCGAGCGGGCCCGAGTCTCTGGAGTGCCCAGTGGGCCCTGCGCTGCCCTGTGGCCTCAGCCAGGACCAGGAGGCCTTCCGGAAGCTGGGCCTCACCAAGGAGGTGCTGGCCGCCCACACCCAGAAGGAGGAGCAGAGCTTCCTGCTGCGATTCCGGGAAATCAGGAAACTCCATGTTTTCCAGTCTCGCTGCCATCATTATCTGCAAGAAAGGTCCAAGGGGCACTTGAGCGACAGAAGTAAGTGACGACATCTGAACTAAAAGTGGGTTTTAACTTTGTTCTTCACGCTGCTGCGTCCCGTGCTGCTTTCAGACGGTGAGCGCCCCTCCTTAGGACACGGGCGTTTGTAAGATGCCGTTGGAGCTTGAGCACTGACACTCACGGGGATGTCACCTGTGTTCCCAAGGGAACTGTGCTATAAACAGTGGTGACAGGCCCAGCCCACCCCCTGTGAAACTCAGGGCCGGGCAACTGCCCTCCTGCCTTGCCAGGCATTCTCTGCCTGGGTGACCCCACCCCGCCTTCCCTCCCTCAGAGAACCAGGTGGGCGAATTCACCGCCCAGGGAAGGAGCATTTGACGTCAGGCTCCTGAGGAAGGAGGGATCCCGGATGACACTGCAGGAGGAAAGGGTGCCCTTCTCAGAACGCACACCCTCCTGGCGGGTTGGCCTCGCTGCTGCCGTGCAGACTCCAGAGCCAGACAGAGCCCAGGGGGTGTGAAGAGCCAGCACGGGGCTGTGGTGGAGCAGGCTGGCTTCCTCGCCCCTCATCTGGTGCAGGAGCCGGGCTCCTAACCCACAGCCGCCTTCCTGGGCCCTGCGGTCAGGGCCGAACTGATCGGAGATGCCAGCTCTCCCCTGGGCTCCAGGCCCCAACCCAAGGATCAGAGCTACGAGCCCAGGGGGCCCACACCGTGAGGGCCCAGCTCCCCTGGCCTCTGGGCAGATGTGCTGAGACGGGTGTCCCAGGAGTGAGAGGCTGACCCTGTACTGGAAGATTATACCATTCCCGCTCTCCTTTCCTCCTTCCTGCCTGGACCCAGGGTTACTGAAGGTGCACAGGGAACCTCTGTGGAAACCAGGAACCAGGCCCCCACCCCCACAGCCCGGAAGCCCGGCTTGGTGCAGAATCCCAGCACCTCCTGCCCCCTCGGTCTGGCAGTTTCTGCAGTGCCCAGCCCGCACAGCTGTCCCCAGCAGCCCTGCCCAGACCCCGGGTTAGTACCCCGGAGCCCAGCACTGCAAGTCCTAGTCACAGCGGGAGATAGACTCTTGTAGGAAGAACACCAGACAGACAGAGTGACGGCAGAACCTCCACCCACTTGGCCGTTCGCCGTGGCCTGAACCGTCTGCTCTGGCATGTGGCACAGCCGGCAGGGGACGTCCCCACACGCCCACGGCCAGGGCCCCCAGTTACCCTCTGTGACGTGAGAGGGAAAGCGGAGGTCCTGGGCCCGTCCCACTGCCCGTGCCCCACCTACCAGGCTCGGGGTACCCCCCTGGCCCACAGCACCCCCAGTCCTAGCCGGGGCCCAGGGGAGGTGGGGGACATGCCCCATGTCCCCCACACCACAGGTGGAGTCCCTGCAGCCTCCTGACGATGGCCCCTCTCAGCAGGTCTTGGATCAGAGGAAGACCTGTGTTCCTTCGGCCCTTTGACTTCACGGGCATGGACATAGGCTCCTTTGGCAGATGAACCAGGAAACATCTCTTTTTAAGAGAGATCTCTTAAAAACATCTCTTTTTAAAAGTTTGTAAAGTTGAGATATGAGGTTACATAAAATCAGTGGTTCTGCCTTTCAGTTCAGTTCAGTTGCTCAGTCATATCCTCTTTGCAACCCCATGAACCGCAGCATGCCAGGCCTCCCTGTCCATCACCAACTCCCAGAGCTTACTCAAACTCATGTCCATTGAGTCAGTGATGCCATCCAACCATCTCATCCTCTGTCGTTCCCTTCTCCTCCCACCTTCTGTCTTTCCCAGCATCAGGGTCTTTTCCAATGAGTCAGCTCTTCGCATCGGGTGACCAAAGTATTGGAGTTTCAGCTTCAACATCAGTCCTTCCAATGAACATTCAGGACTGTTTTCCTTTAGGATGGACCAGTTGGATCTCCTTGCAGTCCAACGGACTCTCAAGAGTCTTCTCCTACACCACAGTTCAAAAGCATCAATTCTTCGGTGCTCAGCTTTCTTTATAGTCCAACTCTCACATCCATACATGACTACTGGAAAAACCATAGCCTTGACTAGACGGACTTTGTTGGCAAAGTAATGTCTCTGCTTTTTAATATGCTGTCTAGGTTGGTTATGGCTTTTCTCCCAAGGAGTAAGCATCTTTTAATTTCATTGTGTCAGTCACCATCTGCAGTGATTTTGGAGCCCCCCAAAATAAAGTCTGCCACTGTTTCCATTGTTTCCCCATCTATTTACCATGAAGTGATGGGACCAGATGCCATGATCTTCATTTTCTGAATATTGAGTTTTAAGCTGTTTCACTCTTCTCTTTCACTTTCATCAAGAGACTCTTTAGTTCTTTGTTTTCTGCCATAAGTGTGGTGTCATCTGCATGTCTGAGGTTATTGATATTTTTCCCAGCAATCTTGATTCCATCTTATGCTTCATCCAGCCCAGTGTTTCTCATGATGTACTCTGCATATAAGTTAAATAAGCAGGGTGACAATATACAGCCTTGACGTACTCCTTTCCCGATTTGGAACCAGTCCATTGTTCCATGTCCAGTTCTAACTGTTGCTTCTTGACCTGCATACAGGTTTCTCAGGAGGCAGGTAAGGCGGTTTGGTATTTCCAACTCTAAGAATTTTCCACAGTTTGTTGTGATCCACACAGTCAAAGGCTTTAGTATAGTTAATGAAGCGGATGTTTTTCGGGAATTTCCTTGCCTTCTCTATGATCCAGCGAATGTTGGCAATTTGACCTCTGGTTCCTCTGCCTTTTCTAAACCCAGCTTTTATATTTGGAAATTCTTGGTTCACGTACTGCTGAAGCTTAGCTTTAAGGATTTTAACTCTCATTGTGTTCCTATTATTTTAGCTGCTCCTGGACTAAGAAATACCTCTGGAGTAGACTCCTCTTGGAAAAAAACCGGGAAGAACCGAAAACTGAAATCCAAACGTGTCAAGCCCCGCGAGTCCTCGGGCAGCACCGGGTCTGGGGGGCCGGTGCCCCAGCGCCTCCCACTGGTGGGCCTGAACACCACGGCCTGGTCCCTATCGGACACGTCACAGTCCAGCTGCCCAGCGATGCCCTTCCCTGTCCCAGTGCCAGCCTACTCCCTGCCCTTGTTTCCAGCCCCGGGAATAGTGACCGCACCAGGGACCGTGACCACAAGGTCCGGGGCTGCCCACACCGACCTCGCGGTGCCCGTGGATGCCCAGCAGGCGCTCAGGGTCCATCCCCCACCGTTCGCCAGCCCCTTGGCCCCGGTCATGGCGTTGGTCTTGCCCGGCTACTCCTTCTCCCCGGTGACCCCAGCCTTGCCCCCAGCCTTCTTCCCCAGCCAGCCGAACTTTGCATCTGAGATCCCTCCTGCCTCACAGCCCGAGTCCTTCCCCGATCGGACCTCAGCCCCCAAACAGCCGTGCCCGTGTGCCCCAGCGGAGCAAGGGCCGCCCATGTCGCGCGTGGCCACCCCAGGCACCCCGGCCCCCTCCGCTGGGCCCCCAGACAGGACCTCCCCGCCGCTCTTCCAGTCCCGCGGAAGCTCACCGCTGCAGCTCAACCTCATGCAGCTGGAGGAGGCCCCTGAGGGCCCCGCAGCAGCCACGGGGGCCACGGGGACCGTGGGTGCAGGCGCCGACTGCAAACCTGGCTCGTCCTGGGACTGGCAGCCCAAGTCGCCCCCGACCGTAAGCACCTCCTGATGCCCTTTGTCTAAAGCAGGTGGCGAATTCGGGTACTGGGGCGGGCCATGCACACCCTCATGCCCGACGTGGGTGGCCCCCACCCCGCAGTTCTGCCAAACCGCTTTAGTCTGGATGCAGATCCGTGTGCTAGACACGAGCATGTTCCCAAGGCCCCGTCACAGTAGACCTGTGACCTTAACCATCCTGGGACCTGAAGAGAGAGAGATGGCCAGCAGATGCAGTGTCCAGACGGCCACAGGGACTTCATCACCCATCGTCAGGGGCCTCAGGGTGTTAGGTGGACACTTGGAGGATGGAGCCGTCAGGTTAAACACCAGAGCAGAGGCTCCTCGGAGCGGGGCTGGAAGCAGAGGGGCCCTGGTGAGGCCTGGAGCTGGGGGGAGCTGGAAACTGCTGCTCTCAATCCCCGCCCTCCCAGGGTGAGGACACGGGCATGTTTGCTTACTTGGTTCATGATACGGCAGTGTGATTTCCAGCTAACACGTCTGTGTTCTGAGAGCCAAGGCAGTGCTGTCCATGAGCTGTCCCCCCACACCTGGCCTGTGTCCAAGGCAGGGCAGTCTGTGAGCCCGCCAAAGCAGGGCTGCGTGGACCCATCCCCCTGCCTGTGTCCAAGGTGGGGCCACCTGGGTTCCCACTCCCCACCTGTGTCCAAGGCAGGGCCACCTGGGTTCCCACTTCCCACCTGTGTCCACGGCGGGGCCATGTGCCCCCCCACCTGTGCTCCAGGAGAGGAGGTGGGGACAGGGACCCCCAGCACCTCTGCTGCCCGCCTGGCCTGCAGACTGGGCGCTCCCAGGCCAGGCCCCTGGTGCCCAAGGCTGCCCCTGCTTAGGGTGCAGAGCCCTGCCACTCTGAGGGCACCTCTGGGTGCTGTTGAGGCATGGTCCTGCTTCCGTGTGCACTCGGTGGAGAAATAAGCATAAAGCTTGGATCCCTGCCAGGGCTCTAGGAGCCGCCGTCCCTCGAGGGACTCTCCCCAAATGGAATCTAATCAAACGTCTCCTTTCTGCCTCCGAGAAGCGGGCTGGGTCCCAGGAACCCCAGGGTCTGTGCACACGGCCCACAGGGAAAGGGCCAGCGCCCAAGGAGCCTCCGTCCCCTCGCCCAGCCCCGCTCTGTGTGGAGACCTGACTGGGTGTCCCCCCTGTCCCCCCAAGCGCGAGGAGCCAGCGGACGCCCTGAACAGCGACGCGCGCTCCTCGTCCAGCGGCTTGCTGCGCCTCCTGCTGCATGGGGACCTCTGCTCGGCCACGGGCTCCGCGCTGTCTGGGAGCCAGGCCTCCGCCGCCTCCGGCTCCCTGGGCTGCGACGCATCCAGAAGTGGGCCAGGTACATGGAGGGCACCGGGAGCCCGAGTGGAGTGGGGGCGCAGCTGACGTATGTTTGGAAGACCCCCACGTGAGGCACCTGGGTATCCTTGGCTCTCTGCGTCTGAGGGCGCCAGTCGCCCCCAGAGCCTCAGGCTGCTGCTTGCAGGGCCCAGCATCGGGGTCCTGACCGCGCGTCTTCCGGCTGCACCCCGAGCGGCTCCTCGGAGCCTCACACGGGCCACGGGGCTCCTCCTCCTGCCCCGTGGCCAGGCCTGGTTCCCACTATCACCTGTCACTCCCCGTGTTGGTGGGCGGGGCAGAGTCCGCACCCCCGTCCCTGGCTGGACTGTCCCTGGGGCTCCCCGCGTCTGCTGGGAGGGCAGGTGGTGGAGCGCCGTCCCGAGTGACTCCCCTGGTGGGCACTGGCGTGTGGCCTCGGGCGGGACCGGCCAGGATGGTGCAGTGTGGCTCGGAGCTGCCCTGCGGGAGCAGCACACACATCCCCAGGCTGTAAGCGCCCCACTTCCCTCACCTGGGCCGACCCCCCACCCTGGGAGGCCAGGGAGGGGAGAGCACGGCCTCCTGGGTGGGGCCCCGCCTGGACTCCACAGCTGCGCCAGCAGAGTCACCTCCGTGGTTCCAGCTGATGCCTGGTCTTTAAGCGATTTTTAAATTATCATCCAGACAATGGGACCATTGGAAAAAGAGAAGGGACAATCCCCCGACACATGCAGTAGCTGCCCTCCCCTTACGGGGCGACTTAGGTTCGAGGCCGTGACCTGCAGCACTCTGTCTTAAAGGCAGCAGCGACACGAGTCACACCAGCAGGTATTTCGGAAGCATCGACTCTTCAGAGAATAACCACGGAGCAGCAGTGAAGGCGGAGGCGGACGGGACTGAGCACCTCCTCAAGTATGTCCTCCAGGACCCCGTCTGGCTGCTGATGGCCGACACGGACGACAGTGTCAGGATGACCTACCAGATGCCTGCACGGTAACCGCTCGCCCCTGCTGGGACGGTGCAGAGCTGGGCTCGGGATCCCCCCGACAGCGAGGCCAGAGGACTTCCGCAACGCCTTGTCTCAGATGGAGCGGAGGGCACCACTAGAAGGGGCCCCTCTGGGGGGATGGCTGGCCGCACGCAGCCCTGCGGAGGCCCTGCTCCCGGCCTGGGGACCCTCCAGGCTGTCACTTGCCGCACACGAAGCGTTTGTGCCAGTGTCGTCTCTTCTGCTCTGTTGCAAGTAACCCTGTGTGGTCAGTGGTGTGTGTGTCTGTCTGTCTGTCTCAGAGATGGCAGAAACCAAGAGTAGTTGAGGTGGGTGACCGTCCCAGGCCACCAGCTGCTCTTTAGGGAGCCTGGTCTGTGCCTCAGCTCTGACCACTGACAGGTTCCAGGTGCGGTGCCCCCTCGGTGGGGGTGATTAACCCCAAGGCTCAGAACAGCCAGGGCTCTGGGCCAGGTCAGCCTGGGGCTCCGTCTCCAGGGCCGCTGCGAGGCAGGTGGCAGGAGGGCTTGTCTACTCTCCACCTCGCTGGTGATCACCACCTTGCTGGTGAGAAGCTCCCAGGTGCAGAAACAAGTGTCTGCAGGTACCCGGCTCCCATGGCTGATCTAAACTAAAATTAAAGCCAGAACTTGGTGTATCACTTTCATAGAAAAGCTACAGCTTATTTACTAGATTGTTACCTGAAATAGGGTAATTTATTTTAAGTGGAAAGGAAAGTTAAACAAAATCATCTAAAATTCCCTGGGGTCCAGTGGTGAAGACTAAGACTCCTTCCACTGCAGGGGCCACAGGATCTGTCCCTGGTCAGGGAAGATCCTCTATGCTGAGGAGTGTGGCAAAAAAAAAAAAATTACATTAAAATAAAATTATGTGAATAATACTGGAAGTGTTGGTAGAAAATGAGCATATACCTTAAAAAAAGATAACCCTTGAGGCATTCTAAAGCTTCCCTGTTTCTCGATATTTCATGAAGAAACTTAGAGACGGTCCTACAGGAGGACAGGGAGAAGCTGAAGGCGCTGCAGAGGTTCCAGCCCAGGTTCACGGATGGGCAGAAGCAGGAACTGCAGGACATCCACCCGTGGATGCGGTCAGGTGGCCTGCCCACGGCCATCGACGTGGAGGTAAGCTCTGGGACGCAGCGCTTCCTGACATGGTGTTAAAAGGCGCTGTGATGAGAATGCCTGGCACTATCTCTGCATCTGTTCTGTACATTTAAAACTTTGAAGATTAAATAAGAGCATTAAAAGAAAAAAGAAACCACAACACTGTTAGATGTCCTTCAAAGAACTTCCTTCCAGTGGCTTTTCAACACTGTTTCCAAAAAGGTCTCTGAAATGTCTAATCTCAGTCACATGCTGAAATTTGAAAATTTTTCAGTTGTCACAATTAAAACACAGACCTACTTCTTCTGTCCTAAACCCTCCATATGCGTGTAGACCATAAGAAGCAGGGGACAGCAAGCCTTCCTTGCACTCTAAGCGGCTGCCCCCCGCACTCTCTGTTCCTTCTTGAGGGTGTCTCTGTACCTCAGCTCCCCTCACCGGCTCACTTCCCCAGCATGGACACAGCCAGGCTCCAGGGTGCCCCGGCCTTCTCTGTGCACACCGCCCTGGCACGGTCAGCTCCCGCCTCCGCGTGGGAAGCGGCATCTACACGTGAGCCCCGCCAGCGTCCACCTCTGGGGAACTTCCCGGGTTTCCCCGGAGACGACCTGCCCAGCCACTCTCTTCCTGCCCACTCCAGGGCAACTCTGCGCCACCCCACTTGCTCAGACCACGGGCCCGGACTACCCCCCACTCTTACCCCCATCCAGTCTACCGGCAGGTCACACTGGCCTGACCTTCCAGGGGGATGGAAAGCAGCCGCTTCCCATCGCCTCCAGCGTCACCACCCTAACACAGCCATTAAGCTGTGTCGCCCCCTCCCCGCAGCGCCCGGCCCCCACGTTCCCTCCTCCCTGGCGGTTCTCTGAAGACCAGCACGCAGCTCCTGCCCCGGGGCCTTTGTGCCTGCCCTGCCCTCTCCTGGGCGTCCCCTCTCCTCACACAGACACACGGCTCACTCTGGCTCCTGGTCTTCCCCACACACAGTTGTGCTATTGACCTGCCATCGCTGTGTGTGTATGTCGCTCAGTCATGTCCGACTCTTCTGTGACCCCAGGGACTGTAGCCCACCAGGGTGCTGGTCCGTGGAATTCTCCAGGCAAGAGTACTGGAGTGGGGAGCCATGCCCTTCTCCAGGGGGTCCTCCCAACCCCAGAACTGAACCTGGGTCTCCTGCATTGCAGGCAGTTTCTTTACCAGCTGAGGGACCAGGAAAGCCCCAGTTGATCTACTGCTGCACGGCAAATAACCCCCAAGCTTAGTAGCTTAGAATAAGAACCGTTTATTCTCCCCACTGTTTCTCTGGGTTGGAATTTAAGAGCAGCTCAGCTGGGTAGTTCTGGCTCGGGGCCTCTCCTGAGGGTGAAGGCAAGGTAACGGCTAGGCCTCCACCTCCGGAGGCAGGACCAGAGCTGGGGATCTGCTTCCGAGGGGGGTCCCTCCCGCAGTGCTCGTGGGGGCTGGTTGCTGGCAGGAGGGCTTTGCTCCTTGCCATGTGGATCTGACCATGGCGCTGCTTATGTGTCCTCAGGACAAGATCCCGGCCTCCCCCGAGGGCATGGGGCCGGGACGCTGGGGGCCTGTGACAACCTCCATCACCTGCGCTTTGTTAGAGGCACATCACTGAGTCCAGGCCTCCACCTTTGGAGGAGGGAATGTCAAAAACTTCGTGGGCATATTTTAAAGCCACTACAGTCGCTCTTGGTGGCCTTTTCTGAACGTCCACTGTAAAATGACAGAGTCCTCGCATGCCTCGTTCCACGTCAGCCCAGCATCTCCCGTCTTATAACACCTCGGAGCACCTCTCCTCTGGCTACTAGGAGATCTCCTCCAACAGGACACGGGTTTTCCCCTCTGTTCACTGCCGAATCCCGGTTCTTAGAACGAGCCTGAAACACAACAGATGCTTAACAGATAGGTGTTCAACAGGGGGAGGAACAAATAAGCTGGTAGCTTCGTGGTGTCCCATTTTACAGATTAGAAAACTGAGGTCAGAGAAGGTAGGTAGCACTCCAGGTCATGCAGGCAGAAGGAGGAGGGGCTGGGACCAGGGCCTCTGATCGATGCCCCCCACCTCACTGTGCAAAGCCCCCTCTCAGATGAGGTTCCCAGGGGACTGGGAGGGGCCCCTCGGGAAGAAGCAAGCAGGGGTCCCACAGCCTAGTGGCACCTCCTCGCCTGCCAGCAGCCTCAGGCCGACACCTGGTCACCTGGGCTTCGTTTAGACTGAACTGTTTGTACCAAAGATCTCATTTTCGTTCCTGATTTACATTTTTCTTTTAAGGGATGTGTTTACTGTGAAAACGAGGGAGAAGACAGCCTTTGTGTGGCATATGAGGAAGACACCCCTACGCCGGGGCTCAGTGAAATGACAGACACCAAAGAAGAGGAGAGTGGGCCCCCCCGAGTCCCAGAAACGAAAGGCAGACGCGGCCCCCCTCCCCAGGGCGACAGTGCCGCCAGTGATGTCCACTAGGCGGTGCTCTGAGGAGGGGAAGGGTCTCGCGTGTGTCTCCAGTGACACGGATGGATATACTTTCGTGGCTTTTTTTGTTTTAGAAAAAAAACCATAGTTTTGTGAAGGGGTGATTTAAAACCATAGAAGGTAGGAGACGTTTGGGAAGAAATGCTATTTTATATTTATGAATAAAATACAGATATAGGGTGTTAGGGGGCAGGGGAACGAGACCTTCACTATTTAACTCGAGAAAGACTGCCTGCCTCTTTGTGTCAGGAAGCGGCTGAACACCCCCAGGAGTCCCCGGACAGGCCGGCCTGGGCCTACTGGCTCCGTGGGCTATCCCGAGGCATGGCCCAGGCTGCGACCACCAGCCCGAGGGTCGCGGGGGCTCCGCGCCGAGGAGCAGCGGTCCAGGGCTTGCCCAGCATCTGTGTTTGTGTTTGGATCAGATCAAATTCTGTCCTCTCCAGGGGCGGCTTTCTCTCTAAATTATTTAGTCAGACTAGATGTTTTTGAAACCTACCAAGTGGAGATCACAGCCTGTGCTTATTTCATTTCAAAAACCTCCTTTTCAAAACGTTTCACATTGAATGATGTGTAGTTTGGCCAGCCTGCCGCTTCAGCTTCCAGTGCAATTGCAGCAAGCGTTTCATCTGACAAGAGTGTACGTCCAGGGCGAATAAAGTTGAACTGCTCGCTCCAGATGAAAGAACCCGACAGGTTCCTGTGACCACGTCCATCACGGAAATTACACGTCCTCAGAAACACGACACAGACCCCTCTGGGTGTGCTGCATCATCCGTGCATCCTTTTCAGACCAGGATGGCCAGCGTGTCAGTGAAAACGTGCTGCTGGTCGTTCCCTTCTTGGGACTTGGCCCTCCTAGCCCGGCCGTGACCGCCACGTTTGGGACTCAGCGCGTGTTGGTCCTTTGTTGGCGCTCCCCGGGCGTCAGCTCTGGGCCAGAGGAGCCAGCACCTCCTCCTGGCTGAGCCGGGCCCCGAGTCTGTGTTCCAGGGTGGCCCTGCACACTTTTTGTGAGCCCTGACTCACTGATGCCGCTTCCAGTCTCTGGCGTGATGTCCACTAGTGTCGCTGGCACTTTCCAGTGAATAGGACGCCTGGGGAAGAGTGAGACCAGACTGCTCACCTTTTTGCAAAACCTCATATCGCATCGTATATCCCAAAGATAGCTTAGAAAAAATGTTACACTGGTCCCTGGAGTGAATGAGAAGCTGCCAGTGATGAAACAGTTGACTTACAGTTGTACTGAGTCTGTAGCAACTTCAGAGAAAGCAGCTTCCCCTGCCCCCCATCCTTTGATGGAGAAGCAGCTACTAGAATAGGTGAAGCTTCCTTGTAATCCAGTTGGTTTTCATAGTAAAATTATTTTATGCCTGAATATCAATCTTACTTTTCATAAACGCAAAAAGTTTAATTATTTTTTTAAATGTAAAAGCAACATCATCTTCAGATCCCCAAGGCAAGGTGTAGTCTGTGAGTTTGTGTGGAGGTCAGATGCTACAAACGGCTTCTTGCCTCCGAGTTAGATCATCAAGGGCCAGTCAAGATTGCATTGACTTTAGCTGAACTGCCAAAAGATTCTCTCCTGTTATGAATGTTTACCATCGCGTTATCTTACTGTTTATGTCTGTCCGCTGGTTGTTAAGTGCCGCGTAGCTTCGCTGTGTGCTGAGAAGTGGGCAGTAGGAGCATCTTGTGAAATTGTTTACGTGGTGCCAACACGCATCCGGTCTTGTTTCCTTTAGTGCGCGTGCTTACATGGGTGTTATCAAGACTTCTTCTCAATTTTAAACTGAGCCTTCTTTTTAATATAGTCCTGAAAAGATATGTAAATAAGCTCTCAGAGTCTGTTAACAACACGTCAAGCCTTGCCGGACAAGTGGTTTGTTTATGCGCAAGCCAGAATTTCTTCACCCAGTGCAATATGTTTGTTGGACTGCTTGTGTCTTTTTATGACTTTTTTGCCTTTTAGAAAATTGGTAAATAAAGCAAGTATATTTTTATTTTGTATATTTTTAATATAGCACAGAGAAATAGGAGCCTGAGTTCTGTTCATTTATTTATTTTCTGCACGGTGTGTGAGATCTTACTTAGTTCCTGGCCCAGGGATCAAATCTGTGCCTCCTGCAATGGAAGCACAGATTCTCAACCACTGGATCACCAGGGAAGTCCCTATTTTTGTTTCTGTATTTTTAATATAGCACAGAGGAATAGGAACCTGAATGGAGACAAAGATTATCAAGTGATTTTTCTAAGACAAACTCTAGAAATTCTGCTTTAGGAACTATTCTGTCTCCAAGGCACCCCTCACCTCTTCCCACGCACAATGTGCCTCTTGCTGACCCCTTCCTGTCGTGTGCGTGTGCGTGTGCATGTGTGTGTGACATGCAGCCCCCATCACAGTGAACTCTCTGTAGTGTAGTGTTAGTCACTTAGTTGTGTCTGACTCTTTGCAACCCCATGGACTGTAGCCCACCAGGCTTCTCTGTCCATGGGATTCTCCAGGCAAGAATCCTGGAGTGGGTTGCCATGCCCTCCTCCAGGGGATCTTCCTGACTCAGGGCTCAAACCTGGGTCTCCTGTGTTGCAGGAGGATTCTTTACCACCTGAGCTATTGGGGACTCCCTGCTGTAGATCTAATCCTGGAGTCCAGCCCCTCCGTGGTTTCTCACTCAGATGGGGAGTAGGGCCACTCAGCTCAGCCCCTGGTGTTCGCTCTGCAGTGAGCCTGGGCACCTGCTCCTCTCTCTCCCCGCCCGCTGTGGGTCGTCTCTCCCACCGGGGCTGGCTGCCTGTGCGCTGGCCCAGGGCTGAAGGCAGTGAGATCAGAAGGATCTGAGGCCAGAAAGGCCTCGTGTCTCCACCACAGGCAGCATGGCACTCTCCTCCTACCCCACCCCACCCCGGTGCTTCCTCCCACTGCAGCGAGACCTTGCAGGGCCTGATCAAAACAGCGGGGGCTGCTTCTCCCTTCCAAACACTTCATACCAGACCGTGTCGTGGGTCCCAGACCTGGTGCCCGGCCTTCCCGGACCTCCCTCAGCAGGAGGAGGAAGGCTTGACTCTCGCCTCCCGTCCTGGCCACCTGGATCCAGGTGGTGACTGGGGGTGGGGAGGCTAAGTCCTCCCAGTGGACCTAGAGGCCTCTGCAGACCTCCTCAGTGGCCAGATGTGGAGATCTGTCTACTTCACTGAAATTCCGAGAGACTTCAGGGTGTTTAGCTGAGTTTTCATCTACCCTTTAACCCCAAGGGCACCCCTCCCCTTTATTTCCAAACCAAAAGGAGTTTCTCCAAGCCGCTGGGCTGATTGCCCGCCAGGGGCCTGGACGTCCATAGGCTGGCCACCGCCTTTGTTCCCTGGGGATTTTATGGCTTGCCACCCCTACCGCTAACTGGTCCCCCTGTGGCCACTGCCGCCCTGCCCAGTCTCTGCTGGGCTCTGTCTTTGGATATGGGGATCAAAGAGCCCAAATGCTCAGGAAGCCTGTGCTCAGGCAACCTTTGAAGGTGGGACCAGTCCAAGCGACAAATGGCAGGAAGTGGATCTGCTAGTGGAGGCCACGTAGGGAAAGAGAAAGGGCGAGGTGGTCCTGAGACAGAGCAGCTGGGTTTCTGGGAGGAAGAGGCCAGGCCTGCCAGCCAGTGGGCCCATTAAAGGAAACTGAGGCTGGCTTCAAAGATGAGGCCTTGGGCAACTTCCGGTCTAACCAAGGAGGATTTTGCTGACTCACACACCCTACTCTATGATTTAGTCACTCAGCCGTGGCCAGCTCTTTGCGACCCCATGGACTATAGCCCGTCACGCTCCTCTGTTCAGGGGGATTCTCCAGGCAAGAATACTGGAGTGGGTTGCCATTTCCTTCTCCAGCCCTACTCTATCCTTGTGCTTTTTGTCCCAAGGCTACTTAGACTGAGGCGTGTCCCAGCGCTGAGTTCTCCTTCCTTCACTTCTAGACAGCATTCCTCAAAGCCCCCCTAACCCCATGTAAGGTCAGGCTTTGGAGATCCTTAGCCCTTGTTCAGCCATCTTCTCCTGACAACTGTCACCTGTCCTTTTGTTTTTACAAAGTTAGCTCTATACCCTACAACCACCATTAAGCCTTTCTTATAGATTGATTCTAGAGTCGGATATGACTTAGTAAATTTCATTCACTCATAGATTGACTCTAAATCTTGAAATGCTATGAGCTGTATTATCTTGTTGTGACTGTGAAAGAATTGGCTACTGGGCCAAGTAAGTACTAAGGTTACATTTCTCTCCTTGGGCAGCTTTTTGTTTTTCCCGGATTTCCGAGTTGCCTTTGATTTCTCGTTTGCACCATTGGCCTTTATCACTCTTCCTGCACTTCCAGTTCCCCATCGAATCTGGCAAAGACTAGTAGTCTTTTTCCAGAGGCCCTCCCTAGAGCCCCGATCATCCTGTTCCAATATAAAGTGCCTATCCTGGAGAGCACTCTAAAATACTCGTTTGATCTTATTCAAACAATACAATCAATAATGGGAGAGGTAAGAGTCAAGAGTAAGAGATATCACCGAGTTGGTTTTTCCATATCTGAGTTCCTTGAAGTAGGACAAACTTAACTGTGATTCCTTGGTGTGGGGGTGGGATCTTGCTCCCTGGGGTGGTGTCTAAATGGTGAAAAAAAGTGAAGTTCCAGGCCAGCTATGGGCTCTCTCAAAGGGTTCCACTACTCAAGCCCCTGCCACACTCTGTCTAGCCCTCCACTAGGAGGGGGAAGGGCAGTCAAGCTTCTGATCAGGCAGGGGAGGATGGGAGAACAAGAGCTAAGCTTTCTCCCCCATGGCTTATGAGGGAGACCGGGAAACACACAGGGTGTCTGAAGGAGAGGAGTAGGTTTCTACCCAGGTGAGCAATGCAGGGCTGGGGATGGGTCTGCACCCTGCTCACAGAAAAGCAGACTGTGAGAGACAGCCAAGTGAGGATCAGCAGAAGGGGTTCCCAGGGAGTCCCCGAGTCCCAGAGTCCCTACCCACCCAGGGCTCACAGAGGTGCGCTGGTCTTGCTTGTGCTTAGTCACTCAGGCGTGTCCAGCTCCTTGTAATCCCACGGACTGGAGCCCACCAGGCTCCTCTGTCCATGGAGCCTCCTCTTCTCCAGGCAAGAGTACAGAAGCGGGTTGCCATTCCCTTCCCCAGGGGATCTTCCCAACCCAGGGATAGAACCCGAGTCTCCTGTGTCTCCTGCATTGGCAGGAGGGTTCTTTACCAGCCGAGCCACCTATGAGAACCATCAGAACTCTCAAAAGCTTGTCCTATTGTGGAGATCCCTCTGGCAGAGAACCTGAAGTGAAGTAGACACCGGAAGGGCTGCCAGAGCCATCTTCGGATCATGGGGGGCCCTGGTGGGCGTCTGCAGCCCAGTCCTGCCACCCAGCCCCCCTGCCGTCCCTGGATGTTTCTTTCCCCTGCTCCCTCCAGCTGGGCTCGGGACACTCATCTTCCCTCCCCACCCAGGGCTTCTGCTTCGCCAGTCTCTGTGCTAGGGGTTGTGACGGGGTCCTGGTCAGAGTACCCCTGGCCAAGGATGCTTATAACCCGGAGGGGCACAGAGGGAGGATGGAAACGGAGCTGCGGCCTGAACAGTGGGGAAGGGACCCTTTAAGGGAGATCCCAGGCGCTCCAGGTTTAAGGCTCTCTGTGTGCCAGGTATAAGCCCTGGCTGCCTGAAGGCAAATTGGCATCCCGGCTTTGCCAGGAGAGGGCGTGGACCTGGGCCTTCCCCGCTGGGGCCAGGCTGGGGGTCCCCAGGGTGTCGCCCCACCGCCCACGCACCCCACGCTCAAAGAGGCCGGGCTGGCAGATGGGCGGCCAGACCTGGGGGTGGCGGTCGTCTGGCGACACAGGCGCACCCACCCCCGCGCCCGCCTGGTGACAAAGCAGCCCGAGACAAAGGCGCGGCCAACACCTGTCGCTCTTGGCTGGGCTGCCGCTTTTCTCTGCCGAAGCCGCTGCAGCTGCCAACTGTCACGGGCATCAAGTTACGGGGACCAGACGGCGGGCTCCGCCAGCCCGGCGAGGGGCGGGGGAGGGAGGGGAGGACTGGGGGGAAAGGGAGCCCAGGGGCTGGGGAGGGGGCCGGGGCGAATGGAAAAGGGTTGTGGGACCAGGGAAGGGCGGTTGGGCAGGGAGGGCAGGATGGGGCAGGGCGAGTTTGGGTTGGGGACGGGGGGTGGACGGGTGAGAACCAGATAAGAGGGGAGCAGGGGAGGGAAGGTCGGGGGTCGGTGGGTATATTGAGGGAGGAGAGGGTGGGGGAAAGGAAGGTGAAAGGGGGTCAGGGAGTGAGAGGGACGAGGAGATGGGAGAGCGATGAGGACCAGGAAAGGACCGATAACCAGAGGAGGTCAGAGAGATGGAGCTGTTGAGGACGGGCCTGCGGACCCCGCCCCACTAGGATCCCTGAGCCGGCTGCAGGCAGGACTCACAAGTCCGCTAGAAACGCGAGGGAGCAGGAGCTCGCTCCCACCCCTGCTGCCCGTAGGGCCCTCACCTCCCTGGGACTCTGCAGCCTCCCCAGACCAGACCTGTGGCTCCCTCCAGCTTCGGAGACCGCGGTCTTTGCTGTGGCTCTAGCCCCCAGGACCCCAGCAGGCGCGCTGAAGGGTCCCCCTCCTGTGGCATCTTAGGTGAAGGAAGTCAAGCGCGAATCGATGGATGAACGGATGGGTGCGCTCCTGCTCGCGCGCGCAGCAGACCTGGGCGACCGGTTCAGGGTCGGAAGGGGAACAAGTGCACCCGGGGCCACAGCCCTCTTGGTCATCGCCCCCTCGGGTGCCCACTCCCCGCCCGCCAACGCGGGGGTCGCTCGGAGGCCCAGCTGGGCTTGCCCCCCGCCCTCCGCCCTCCGCCCTCCGCCCTCCGCCCTCCGCCCTCCGCCCTCCGCCCTCCAGCTCCCGGCCGCAGGCCACGCCCCGCCAGCTGCTAGCCGACCCCGGCGGCTGGGCCGGACAAAGCGGGCCTCTGCCATTGGCCTGCACAAGCAATTGGCGTATTGAGATGCAAATAAGGCGCTATAAAAGGGGCGGGATCGGCGGCGGGCGTGAGGACGCCGCCGAAGACGCGAGGGGGTGAGGGGCGCGCTCGCTTGTTGCGCTCGCCGGGCTCCCGGCTGTGCGCGTCATGGCTCCGCTCCTGGCACCGGGCCGGGACCGGGCTGGCCGGGAGGATGAGGACGGCTGCGAGGCGCGTGGGGACCGCAAGGTGCTGGCTGTATCCACGGATGGGCGAGGGAGCGGGCGGGCTCCGGGGCCCACGCAGGGCCGGGACTCAGTTGCTCGCTTCCCGCAGGCCCGGAAGCCCCTGGTAGAGAAGAAGCGGCGCGCGCGGATCAACGAGAGCCTGCAGGAGCTGCGGCTGCTGCTGGCGGGCGCCGAGGTGAGGCCAGCGGGGTCGGGGGTGGGGGGCGCCCAGGGGTTGCGGGCCCCCGGGCCGGCCTCGCCTCACCTCCCCTCCCCGGCGGCGCAGGTGCAGGCCAAGCTGGAAAATGCCGAGGTGCTGGAGCTCACGGTGCGGCGCGTGCAGGGCGCGCTGCGGGGCCAGGCGCGCGGTGAGTGGCGGCCGGGCGCGCGGCGGGCGGGGGGGTGGGGCGCGGGGCGCGTTCGCCCGATCTGCCGCGCCGCGGCTCCACCGAGGACCTCCCCGGCCCGGGACAGGGGGCGCCCCCCGCGTCTCCTGGGTGAGCCTCGTCCCCGCGGGCCGGGAGGGCCGGGCCACAGCGGTCGCCGCTCACTGGACCCGGCGCGGCTCTCTCCCCTCCCATCTCCGAGCGCAGAGCGCGAGCAGCTGCAAGCGGAAGCCAGCGAGCGCTTCGCCGCCGGCTACATCCAGTGTATGCACGAAGTGCACACGTTCGTGTCCACGTGCCAGGCCATCGACGCTACCGTCGCCGCCGAACTCCTGAACCACCTGCTCGAGTCCATGCCGCTGCGCGAGGGCAGCAGCTTCCGCGATCTGCTGGGGGACGCCCTGTCTGCGCCGCCCGCAGCCCCGGGGCGGAGCAACTGGCTCGTAGGAGGCGCCCTGGAGTCCCCGCTGCCCAGCCCCCGGGGCTCCGGGGACGACCAGTCCTCAGACCTGGAGGAGGTCCCCGAGGCTGAACTGAGCCGGGCCCCGCCTGCCGAGGGACCAGACTCGGTGCCCGCAGCCCTGGGCAGCCTGACCGCTACCCGCTTGGCCCAGAGTGTCTGGAGGCCTTGGTGACCAACGCCAACCTGGGGCCTGCGGGGTGGGCTCTGCCTTCCCAGGTTCCGTTCCCTCCTCCCGGGGGTTCAGACGTGGCGGGCAGGAGTCTGGATATTTCCCGGTCCTGCTGCGCAGACCCGCATAACCAGTCCAGCCAGGCCCCCTGTTTCTTGCAGGAGGAATGTTTATGCATTCCCCCGCTCCAGCCCGCTGGTGGGTGGAGGGAGGGAGCTACAGGCGGGAGGAGGAATCCTGTAGGGCTCCCAGGGTTGTCCGCGCTTCGCCTGTCCCAGACTTAAGAGGCGCCCTGTGGGTCTGGGGGCACAGGTGAGGGAACGGAGCTGAGCCTCTCCTGGGTGCTGAGCACTAGTGTCCTGGCAGAAGACCTCAAGCCCTGGCCCTCCAGCCAGGACAGGCAGGAGGCGTTCTGCAGGACTGCCCAGAGCTGCCACAGAGAAGCACAGTTCTCTGTATGTCTTGCATTTAGCACACTTGAGTTTGTGTATTAGGTTGCCATCGATGGTTCCAATTGTGTTAAATAAAGGATTCTGGAGAGGTAGTTACCCTTCTGAAGTATTGCTGGATGCTGTGGTGTCATTAAGGTGTCAGTCAAATGCATAAATACAAAGCCAAGCACATTTTCCCCATATCTAATGCTGTGAGTGGTTTTAAAACTTCTGTCAACAAACAAGCAAGTGTAGAGGCAGTGGTGATGAACGCCCCCATGGTGCATCTCATGATGGACAGTGCTTCCACCTCGCTATGGTCAGGCCATTGCAGGTGGGTTTCCCTTGCAGGTCCGTGGACCTGGCCTGCTCTCCCCGGGAACTGTGTGTGTTCTGGTGATGGAAACTCTGGCATGGAGTTTGTCTCCAGAGTCACGAAGGAGAAGGGAAACTACTGGTTCCCAGACCATTCTCTTGTTTGTGAACTTCCAGGAATAAAACTGATGCCTGACTGCTAGCCACGTGGTGTGGAAATTTCTTTCAGAAGCCTGTTGTAGGGTCTATGAGTGTGGTGCAGACATCTGTCCACTTAGGTGATTACTTTTCTCAACTGAAGAGCGAGCTTCCCCATTGCCAGTGACCTCAGGGGCACAGAGACCCACCCAGTTCATGGCCCAGGCAGTTTGGACTTCAGGCCAAATTGAGCCCAGGAGATCAGCAACCCTGGAAGGAGGGATACAGGCAGCTGGGGTGTAGGGATCCCACCCTCTTGGGCTGGGTCAGGGCCTGCAGGTCATGCGGTCAGCTGATTGCAGTCCCTGCCACAAGGAGCCCAGCCCCCACATCTCCTGCTTCAGAACCCCAAGCTTATTGTTCTCTCTTAGGGTTGGCAGTGCCCAGGCCTAGTCAAGGGGTGACAGTTTAGGATTCACACCTAGGTCTCCTCTCCAGTGTGTACCTTTGCTTTAAAAGTCTCTCCCTGGAACTTCCCTGGTGGTCCAGTGGTTAAGACTCTGTGCTTGCAACGCTGGGGGCACGGGTTCAATCCTTGGTTGGGGAACTAAGATCCTACATGATGTGTGTGGTCAAAAATAATAATAAAAATCAGTCGCTCAGTCATGTCCAACTTTGCGACCCCATGGATGCAGTACAAGATGCCTCCCTGTCCATCCCCAACTCCCGAAGTTTACCCAAACTCATGTCCATTGAGTCAGTGATGCCATCCAACCATCTCATCCTCTGTCATCCCCTTCTCCTGCCTTCAATCTTTCCCAGCATCAGGGTCTTTTCAAATGAGTCAGTTCTTCACATCAGGTGGCCAAAGGATTGGAGCTTCAGCATCAGTCCTTCCAATGAATATTCAGGACTGATTTCCTTTAGGATGGACAGATTGGATCTCCTTGCTGTCCACAGGACTCTCAAGAGTCTTCAACACCACAGTTCAAAAGCATCAATTCTTCAACTCCTAACTTCCTTTACAGTCCAACTCTCACATCCATATATGACCACTGGAAAAACCATAGCTTTGATTAGACGGACCTTTGTTGGCAAAATAATGTCTCTGCTTTTTAATATGCTGTCTAGGTTGGTCGTAACTTTTCTTCCAAGGAGTAAGCGTCTTTTAATTTCATGACTGCGGTCACCATCTGCAGTGATTTTGAAGCCCCCACCCCCCAAAATAAAGTCTGTCACTGTTTCCACTGTTTCCCCATCTATTTGCCATGAAGTGATGGAACCAGATGCCATGATCTTAGTTTTCTGAATGCTGAGTTCAGAAATGTTCCCTGTCACCCCTGCCCAGTAAGTCCATCTGGTCCATTTGGTTACATCCAAGTGCCCTCGAAATCAAGTCCATTTCCATCTTGTTGGTCTCCCTGCATCCTCCTGTCTACTCAATGTTGACACTTAGACGTAAGATGGGCATCACAAACCACCACCAAATAACAACTGATTTTCGACCCCCCCCCCCCCCCCCCCCCCCCCCCCACCGCCAAAGGCGTTCGGAGGCGCCCTGCTGTCGGACGCTGGAGCTCAGAGACTAACGAAGGCCCTGGAGGCGCTCGGAGGTATTCGGGAAGCACCCGGAGGCGCTCGGAGGTATTCGGGAAGCATCCGGAGGCGCTCGGAGGTATTCGGGAAGCACCCGGAGGCGCTCGGACGCTTTCGGAGCTTTTGGAGGAGACAAGCCACCGCCACCGCCACGCCCTCACGCTCACGCGGTGAGTTCTGGAAAATGTAGTTCCAGCCCTTTGATCTTCCTTTCCCCGAGGACCCTGCAGGCAGTGTCAGAACTACGACTCCCAGGGCCCTCTGCGGCCTAGAGGCCACTCCTCCCCGCTATCTCGAGCTCCGAGTCCGTTGCCGACAGGAGGCCAACGAACCCAACGGCGTTCAGGAGTTTCGCGCGGTCGGTTAAGCGGCTCTGCAGTAAGCAGAGGCTGGGCTGCGATCCCTTACGCATCCCCGGGACCAGGAAAGGGAGCAATGGAGGCGCCGGCGCCCCGCCGCTCGAGCCCTCCGCCTACGGCTCCAGCTCAGGACCCCCGACCACTTCGGGCCACGAGGAGACCTGGCCGTCGGGAGTATTAAAAGCGCCCCGGCCTCTCGGAAAGTGCGGCCAAAGCCGAAAGCGACTGGTGTCGAGGAAGAAGGGGGTCGTTTCAGGCTGTGACATGGAAGCAGTTTTCTCGAGGAAGAAAGACGAGTCTTACCGACCGTTCGGTGACAGCGCCTCAGTTCTGCCCAGCGTTCACTCTACAAGTGCAGTGAACACCTGTTATGTGCAGCGATCAAAGAGATGAGACTGACCAGAGCCTTGCTGTCGAGGAACTGGGCAAACAAGAACCCACAGAGGCCCCAGGCCTCTAAAATACATCCCAGAGGTCGACAAAGGTGGTGCTTGGTTAAAAAGCAGCCAGAGAAGTGCAGAGCTCATCAGGTTATTAAAGACAGTTACTGGGCTTAAGTGGGTCTGAAAGGAGGAGGGATAAGATTTTAAAACCGATGACCCAGAGTCTTTTAGCTGCTCTTGGGAGCGCCCAGGCTTTTTTGCTCTTCCATCCCGGTATAAAAAGTTGCCCCCCCCCCCCGTCCCCCGCCAAGATGGTAACTCTGGCCTTATCTGTTCTGCTCCTAGTTGTTGTCATTCTGCCCCTCCATTGTCGACAGATGACACTCCAGGCACTTTCTTCCTTTCCCCCCCAGATCCCACCCCACCTTAACCTGGGGGAATTATATACATCTCTTAGACATCTCAGTCAATAGCCAGGCCATGGTCTCTGTCACCCCTGACAGCTCCATCCCAGGAAACTTGTTCAGATTTCATCGGGGTCTCTTCTAGTTAACCGTCTCCCTGTCTCCTTCACAGTCAGGTTTCTTGAGAATAGTCTCCATTCTTAAACTTTTTTCATTTCCTCACCTGCTTGCCCCTAACAAAATTTCACCATTTTCCGTTTCCCACCGTCGTACTGGAAACTTCTGGCAGTCTCTGGTGAAGTCCTAAATGTTAGAGCATCTGACACTGTCAAGAATGTCATTCTTAAGACACTGTTCTCTGTCTAGTCTTCTTGCTTCCTCTTTGCCCATTCCTTCTCAAGTTGTAGACAGGGCTGTTCTCTGCAGCCTCCCCTGTACATCTTGCTGCAGCCCGCATCCTCCTTGGACTGACTGCTCTATGGTCTCCCTGGCTTCTCCCAGTCCTCTCTGGAGCTCCAGTCACATGGGGTCACAGAATCAGACACGACTGAGCGACTAAGCACAGCACACAGCATTCTAGTGGCTAAAGTTTCTTCTCAAGTTTATGCTGTAATAAGGGAGACAGACAAGAAATACCTGCTCTGGCAGATGGTGCATTCGTGCCAAGAAAAATTATAAATCAGGTCATGAGGACAGGGTGTTATGGTGTGGAAGCAGGGTGCAGATTTCAGTAAGTTGATGTAGAGGATTCCTTTCTCTGTAGGTTTGTTTTGAGCGGAGAATGGATGATGCTCTTGGATGGGGACAAAAGCCAGTGGCTGTCCTGGGAAGGAGTGGGTTAGGGTTCAGATGGCCTTAACAATAGCACCGGCCTTGCTTTGCGCATGAAGTGCGACTGTGGGAGCAAAGAAAGTGAAGTCGCTCAGTCGTGTCCGACTCTTTGTGACCCCATGGACTGTAACCTCCCAGCCTCCTCCGTCCATGGGATATTCCAGGCAAGAGTACTGGAGTGGGTTGCCATTTCCTTCTCCAGGGCATCTTCCTGACCCAGGGATCCAACCCAAGTCTCCCGCAGTGCAGGCAGATGCTTTACCGTCTGAGCCATGGGGAAACCCGGGTGGGAGCCAAGCCCTTCCGAGACCCCTTTCTGTCCCCACTCGCCCCCTGCCTCTCCCACTGTTTCTGCCTCCTTCATTCTTTCCTGCCTCTTCTGTCCTCTTCCCTTTCGTACTCCCCATTCTTTGGACTCCCTCGCCTAGCCTCTGCTCCTGCCTCTCCTCCAGCCTTCCTTCTCCCAGCATGGGGTGGGCTTGGCTGGGGGTGGCCGTGTGCCTCCAGGCCGCGTGACGCCCTCTCCCTGCCCCTCCGCCGCAGGCTCTGAGCACCTGGCTTCCTGGGAAGGCGTCCCGGCTGCCGCAGTCCCCCTGCCAAGAGGGCTTCGGGGGCACCAAGGACGCCTGCTGACTGTACCCAGGTGAGCCCGGGGAGGCAGGAGGAGAGCCGCAGAAGGCACGGTGGTCTGCACCCCATTTCTTCCCCCGCTGCGCACAGCCTGGCCTGCTGGTCCTGACTCAGATGGGTAAGCAGGGGCCGCCCTATGGACACCGCTGAGGGACAGGGGAGCCCCTAGTGCAGGGGCGCAGGCTCGGCCAGGCATGCTGGGCCCAGGTCAGGAGGGAGAAGCACCTTTCCCATGAGAGCCTGCACGCAGGCACAGATGCTGCCGGTGGACCGCGAGCCTGGAAGCCCCGGCGGAGCCCAGCTCTGTGCGTTTCCCTGCAGACTTTCCCCCCGTGGACCCGGTCTGTAGCCAGGCCTCCCCACCAGGCCCCTCCACAGGCCGAGCAGGGTCCAGGGTGGAGGGGCAGGAGGCACCCTCTGCTTTGGGGAAGCTGAGACCAAGTCTCAGGGGGCAGCCTTGCACCCTGTAAGCAGGAGGAGGGGCAGACAATTATACCACCTGCGGGGGAGTGGGGCCTTGCCCTTAAGGAAAATGTGATTTTAGAGGAGCAGATACTTCTTGAGCATTAGTGTCTGAGGAACAAAGGCCATGGGAGAAGAACAGGAGAGCTGGGGGTTTGAGAAAAGGTGCGGTGGCCTCCGACAGCAGCTTCTGAAGGAAGGCTTCCTGGAAGAGGTGGCCTGGGAGCCCTGTAGGACGGGTGGAGGAGGACTTTCCTGTGGGAATCTGGTCCCCACGGAGAACCGGGAGGGTCTGCGGAGGGGGGCCAGAATAGAGCACAAGGGCCACCGCGCCCTGAGATAGATGTACCCAGAGAGTTGTAGGCTGCACTGTGGACACTGTGCACCGTGGGAGGGTGGGCTTGGGGGCGCTCCTGAAGCCTCCTTACCTCCCTCCCGCCTCCTGTCTGCCTCCCTGCATCACCTCTCCTCCTCCAACAGCTTCCCGGAGCAGCTCCCTGGCAGTTGGACCTGGAAGGCTGGGCAGACTCCCACACGGTCCAGTCCCCACGCGCCCCCTGCCTTCCCTGGGCCCTGGACCAGGGAGCTCACAGCGCAGAGGACAAGACGGTGGCCTGTTGTCCCAGCACGTGGCAGCACCACAGATCTGTTATCTCCGTTTCTGGGGGTCGGGGATCCAGCCAAGACAGGCAGGGGCTTCTGCCTCGAGGTCTCGCGAGGCTGCACCCGGGCATCGGCGGGGACTGTGGCCCATGCGCAGGCTCCACCTGGAGGGTCCAGGCTCACTCGGGGTCGTTGGCAGGATTCGGTTCCTCGGTTCCTCATGAGCTACTAGGGGAGCATCATCCTTGTCTGCATTTTGCTGGAGGGCTCACTCCATTCTTGGTCAAGTGAGCCTCTTCAGAGGGCATCTCCCTACAAGGAGGGCGGCAGGCATCTAGGGGAGCCGGCCCCGCATGTAACGTGACAGGGAAGAAAGCACGCGTGATGGGGAGACAGGCCCCCGTAACCCCACCTGCAATGGCAGCTTGTCCTTCTGTGCCGTTAGATTCAGCTCACCCTGGGGAGGGCCTCGCAGAGCGCTCGCCCAGTGGGGACCACTGGGGACCACACCCCCGCCCCACTCTGCACTCTTCCTACCGTCCCCCAGGCCTGGGTCTCCAGAGACGGTCATACTGTGTCCAGTGTGACAATTGTGTGTTTTTCTCTCGTTTTAGAAACTGTAGCCTGGGCCACCGCGCCCTGAGATAGATGTACCCAGAGAGTTGTAGGCTGCACTGTGGACACTGTTCTGTCCACGCCGCCCCTGCGTCAGCCCTCCCCGGGCCTCTGCTTACTAGGCTTTCCCGCCTCCTCCATGACAGGAGCCGCTTTCCTTAAGCTCAGGAGTTGTTTGCATTTTTATCAGAGCAGGATCAGGCCCCCAGTCTCCAGGGAGTGGAGCAGCAACAGGGGAATCTGAGAAGGAAGCAGAGGGGCCCCCACAGGCCACACAGTCAAGGCTTGAACCACAGCTAAATCTCAGTGTTGGTGAAACCCTGGGAAGGGCCGTTGCGGAGGCCTGGGTACCCCTGCTGCCCCAGGAGGCCGAGCCGGAGGGGCTGAGTGATGCAGGGCGGGCCCCCGGGCGAACGGTGTCCCGACGCTGCAGCCACCCTGTCCCTGTCAGGTGTCCCCTGCCCAGGGCCCACCGGGAGCTGGCACATTCGGCTGCTTTTCTGTTTGTGGGCTGTGTAATAAACGGAAGCTAAAAAGGACTGGCTCTTTCTTTAGAGGCTAACCTGCCAACCTTGGCTGCCCGGGCGTGACATGATGGAAGGAAGGGGAGGGGAGGCGGGAAGGTGAGAGGAGGCGGGAAGAAGGGCCCCAGGCCCCGGCCCTCGCCACCCCTCCCCTGGGCCGGAGCCAGGTCCTGCTTTCTGGTCCTGCTTTTCCTCCTGGGGTTCCACCCAACCCCGTGGAGTTTGACCACTCCACTCCGGGGACACTGTGCCCCAGCCCTGCCCCTGGAGACGCTCGGGTAAGGGGAGCCGGGCTCACTCCAGACCAGAGCAGCCCTCAGGTGGGCCAGCACTGAGGGCAAAGCGGAGAGGACTCAGCCCCTTTTTCCTTGATACGCTATGGAATTTTACAATCAGAAAGTTGAAGGAATTTTTGACTACACATCTGTACACCCACTGCCGATGGTCCCACTCAGCGTTTTACTAGACTTACATCTAGGCAACCATCCTTTAATTCATTAGATTTTTGATGCATTCAAAATTAATTTTAGCCTTAAGTGTGCTTGCCCCTACATACTTTAGCATGTACATTAACTAGAGTTCGTTACTGATAGTCTTTTAATATAAAACAATGAAATGCCCGGTTTGTAAGTGAACATTCACTCTTTTGACAAGTGTATGCATTTTTGTAACTCAGACCCTTATCGAGATACTGAGTGTTCCCATCACCCCAGAAAGTTCCCTCATGGTCCTTGCTGGTTGACCCCCAGTGCACTTAGAGGCAACCACTCAGTAACCTGCCTTGTGATACTGGTACAAAGGTACAAAGTGAAGTCGCTCAGTCATGTTCACCTCTGTGATCCCATGGACTGTAGCCCACCAGTTTCCTCTGTCCATGGAATTTTCCAGGCAAGAGTACTGGAATGGGTTGCCATCTCCTTCTCCAGAGGATCTTCCCGACCCAGGGGTTGAACCTGGGTCTCCCCCATTGCAGGCAGGTGCTTTACCATCTAAGCTACCACAAATTACATATAATACTGGAGCCTAAAGCAAAAGGAATTATTTTTTAATGACTAATACTTTATTTTCCAGAACACCGAAGTAGGTAAAAACCTGTTGAAAAGTAGATATATCAAAATAGTTTAACTCTTTTATTTATATAAAACCCAACTGATAATCTTGCTTTCCTGGTTTTAGTGGGAACGAACTCATCAATATTTCCAAAGTCTACTACTTGTCTTTAAAGGAGAGAATTGCCATGCTAATTTCTTTTGATGAAGTGATCTTAATTTTTCATTTACTGCAGCTTACTGAAAGTGTCTTACAGGATGCCATGGTGACTGGGAATGCTAACAACCTTCTCAAGACCATGTCCAAATTGGAAAGATTGCACTAAGCAAATTTGTGAATCAGCCTTAGAAGGTACAAACACTATTTTGTAAATAACTGATACTGCATGCTGCTTAAAACTATATCAGATGGATATATAGGACTTCAGATATTTGAGTCAAGTAAGTGGCTGCTTTGTGGAAGTCAGAGGTATCCATAGAAAACTTTTCTCCAGTTAAAAATTCAAAATGTAAAGACACTTAATTTTTCATATATTCATTTAAAATGTGAAATTAAGGCATCTATAATTTCTTTAATTTCCATTTGGTATGCAGTTTCTTATAATAATTGACATCTAGTGATTCATTTCCAATTTTTACACTTTAATTTTAAAATTCAAGTGCAGCATTGGTGACATAGTGGTGAACATAACTGCCTTTCATAAAGTTCAAGCAGTAGCCCATATCTTCTGCTAAGATTTCACATTAATCAAACATGAAAGGTTTCTGTTATTTCTAAGCAAAGGTACAGGCCTTCTAAGCATACAACTTAATGTATAGTCTTTTTTTTAATTGTATAGACATTAGCTTTTACACTTGGTTTAGAATAACATCCTACACAGATAGATTGTATAAAGTAATGCATTTACGCCAAGATGCTTTTGATGTATGCATTTCATTTAATGTATATTTCAGTATAAGTGCCTTTGTATATGAAATACCTTGTTTACATTTAATCTTGATCCTCACAGGGTATCTGGATGTGTTTTTAATGTAGGTTTTAGAACAGACATAAAAATATGCCATCCGCATCCATTTTTAAAACTTCACACACAAAATATGTATATTATATGTATCCATATACATATATATAAATGCTAAAAAATGGTTAACATTTTATTTCCCAGGGGCAGCATTTTTGCATATTATTATGAGCTGAGGAAGCACAAATTTGGCATAATCATATTTGGAGGAAAATGTCTTATAAACTCTTGTATAACATGCTGTATTTTCTCCATTAGACTATACCTGGCCACAGGCATTTTTAATTTTATTTCCAACCTCTAATTTTATAACCTAGACTTAGAAAGTTTCACCTTTCATTTCAATGAAGTCAGTACAACTTATTTTATTGTCATGACATTGTTCTTAATGTGAGCAGACCTCAGGGTCAGATATGCTTGTTCACAATGGACTACATCTTGTGTACAAGCAAAAAATAAAAAGTACTTGCTCCATTCTTGACAATTCTTTCAGAACTCATGTGATTTGCTTGTAACATGATATACTTGTTTTGAATTTTATTAGACCAGGCACACGGATTTCCAATAATTTCCTGTGATTCTCTTAAGATTTAAATTGTTTTTTTCAAAGTGTAACATCTAAAACCACTCAATATATTGTGATTTTTGTTGCTTTGATTTTGTCATCTTCTGCAAAACATCTATTAAACTGTCAGTTTGAATATTTTTCAAAAACACTTCACATTTTAGACAGCATCACAATGAGACATCAAATTTTCAAGATCACAGCTTCTGTTTAAATTTTTCTAATATTTGAAACTTTTTGATGGTTACAAAAATTTGATTCTGTTGTATTATTGTGGGGAAATATGCGTGAAAAAAAAGACACTTCTTGTAAATAAATGAACCAGTCACAGTGAATTTATTTGCCATTATAATAGTAAAAAAAAAAGAAATGTGGAAGAATCTTTGGCCATCATGTGAAATAGATTCTTTAACCTAGCTTCTCTAAAATATACCCTTTTCCTTTGTTGGGTCTGTGTTGTATTAAAATAATTTCTATTATCACAAAGTAGCAACCATAATGCAAAACTATTAAAAATGTATTTCAAAATGGCATCTTCTTACTTTTGCTCACACAAGTATCTGAAATTTCTAATATTTCTCTTTATTTCCCAAATAAGAATCTTTAAGAATCTGAATTTGATTGTAGTTCTGTTCTAATAATGTCAGTGTTAAGGAACCCTCATTTTTAGTTGCTAGAATACTGTTTTTCTAGTCCAATTTTAATTGTCCCCTATTATTTTAATACATTTCTGCATATATTTTTCTTCTTTTCCAGAGTATTACACCATTTGACTTTGTAGATACTACAGATACCATATTTGTCTAAAACAATTTAGTATACATTTAAAATATGTATTTAATGAATTATATAATTATTACAAATATAATATTTAAATTAATATGAATTTTTAATATTTCACAGGTAGGTATACATAAAGTTTTGTTTCAAAAATAGAGAAATCAATTGCTGTTTGGAATGTAAAATTCTATAGTCACTATGAAAAAGAGTTTGATAGTTTTCAGAAAATTATACTAAAACTACTTTATGACCTAGCAAGTCCACTCCTAGGCAAAAACCCAAAGAATTGAAAATAGGGACTCAAACCAATTCAGTTCAGTTCAGTTGCTCAGTTGTGTCCAACTCTTTGCAACCCCATGGACTGCAGCACACCAGGGTTCCCTCTCTTTCACCAACTCCCAGAGTTTACTCAAACTCATGTCCATTGAATTGGTGATGCCATCCAACCATCTCATCCTCTGTCATCCCCTTCTCCTCCTGCCTTCAGTCTTTCCCAGCATCAGGGTCTTTTCACAAATGAGTCAGTTCTTCCCATCATGTGGCCAAAGTATCAGAGTTTCAGCTTCAGCATCAGTCCTTCCAGTGAACACCCAGGATCCATCTCCTTTAGGATGGACTGGTTGGGTCTCCTTGCAGTCCCAGGGACTCTCAAGAGTCTTCTCCAACACCACAGTTCAAAAGCATCAATTCTTCAGTGTTCAGCTTTCTTTATAGTCCAACTCTCACATCCATACATGACCAATGGAAAAACCACAGCTTTGACTAGACAGACCTTTGTTGGCAAAGTAATGTCTCTGCTTTTTAATATGCTGTCTAGGTTGGTCATAACTTTTCTTACAAGGAACAAGCATCTTTTAACTTCATGGCTGCAGTCACCATCTGCAGTGATTTTGGAGCCCCTAAAAATAGTCTCTCACTGTTTGCCCATCTATTTGCCATGAAGTGATGGGACCAGATGCCATGATCTTCATTTTCTGAATGTTGAGCTTTAAGCCAACTTTTTTTTTTTTTTTCACTTTCATCAAGAGTCTCTTTAGTTCTTCACTTTCTGCCATAAGGGTGGTGTCATCTGCATATCTGAGGATATTGATATTTCTCCTGGCAATCTTGATTCCAGCTTGTGCTTCATCCAGCACAGCATTTTGCATTATGTACTCTGCATATAGGTTAAATAAGCAGGGTGACAATATACAGCCTTGATGTACTCCTTTCCCGATTTGAAACCAGTCTGTTGTTCCATGTCCAGTTCTAACTTGCTTCTTGATCTGTATACAGATTTCTCAGGAGGCAGGTCAGGTGGTCTGGTATTCCCATCTCTTTAAGAATTTTCCACAGTTTGTTGTGACCTACACAAAGGCTTTGGCATAGTCAATAAAGCAGAAGTGGATGGTTTTCTGAAACTCTCTTGCTTTTTTGATGATCCAACAGAAGGTGGCAATTTGATCTCTGGTTCCTCTGCCTTTTCTAAATCCAGCTTGAACATTTGGGAGTTCTCAGTTCATGTACTGTTGAAGCCTGGCTTGGAGAATTTTGAGCATTACTTTGCTAGCGTGTGAGATGAGTGCAATTGTGTGGTAATTTGAACATTCTCTGGCATTGCCTTTCTTTGGGAATACATAATACACAATAGAGAAAAGGTGGAAACAATTCATGTCCCTCAATAGATGAATGTTAAACAAAATGTGGTATATTTATACAATAGGATACTATTTAGCCAAAAAAAATTAATGAAGTTTCAATACATTCTACAACAAGGATGAATCTTGGAAACATTTTGCTAGGTGAAATAAGCCAAACACAACAGAACAAATGATTTATTATTCCATTTATATATGGAGAAGGCAATGGCACCCCACTCCAGTACTCTTACCTGGAAAATCCCATGGACAGAGGAGCCTGGTAGGCTGTGGTCCATGGTGTCACTAAGAGTCGGACACAACTGAGCAACTCACTTTCACTTTTCACTTTCATGCACTGGAGAAGGAAATGGCAGCCCACTCCAGTGTTCTTGCCTGGAGAATCCCCGGGACGGGGGAGCCTAGTGGCCTGCTGTCTATGGGGTTGCACAGAGCCGGACACGACTGAGGTGACTTAGCAGCAGCAGCAGCAGAGCAGGCAAATCCACAGAAACAGAGTAGAATTGGGTTACCAGGGGTGGGGGGAAGGGAGGGATCGGAGATGTCATTTAACGGGTGCAGAATTTCTGTTTGGGATAGTGAAAAAGTTCTGGGAATAGATAATGTTGGTGGCACAATGTTGTGAATGTCACTGAATTGCACACTTAAAAATGGCTAAGCTCACGCTTCCCTGGCAGCCAGTGGTTAGGACTCTGCGCTCCCACTGCAGGGGACCCGAGTTCAATCCCACATGCCACATGATGTGGCAAAAAAGAAAGAAAGAGAATGGCTGAAATGGTAAATCTTCTATTATATATGGTGGTGGTTGGTGGTTTAGTTGCTCAGTCGTGTCCAACTCTTGCAATCCCATGGACTGTGGCCCGCCGGGCTCCTCTGTCTATGGGATTCCCCAGGCGAGAATACTGGAGTGATTTGCCATTTCCTTCCCAAGGGATCTTCCTGACCCTGGGATCAAACCCAGGTCTCCTGCATTGCAGGCAGATTCTTTACTGACTGAGCTACAAGGGAAGCTCCTTAAGCTCTGTTATGTATCAGTTCAGTTCAGTTCAGTCGCTCAGTTGTGTCCAACTCTTAGCGACCCCATGAACTGTAGCACGCCAGGCCTCCCTGTCCATCACCAATTCCCAGAGTTTGCTCAAACTCACGTCCATTGAGTCGGTGATGCCACCCAACCATCTCATCCTCTGTCGTCCCCTTCTCCTCCTGCCCTCAGTGTTTCCCAGCATCAGGGTCTTTTCCAGTGAGTCAGTTCTTCACATAGGTGGCCAAACTATTGGAGTTTCAGCTTCAGTTCTTCCAGTGAATATTCAGGATGGACTTCCTTTAGGATGGACTGGTTGGATCTCCTTGCTGTCCAAGGGACTATCAACAGTCTTCCCCAATACCACAGTTCAAAATCGTCAGCTCTTCGGCATAATGATCTGTATGGAAAAAGAATCTTAAAAGGAATAGATGTGTGTACATGTGTGACTGATTCACTTGGCTGTGCAGCAGAAACTAATACAGCACAGCAAATCCATTATACTCCAGTATAATTTTCAAAAAACCCACAGAAATTAATTACTCAAAATAGCAGAAAATGGAGATAGAGTAGTAAAGACCTTTTTTTATATAAGAAGTAAAGAATGATGAGCTATTTCTTTTTTTTTTTTTTTTTTTTTTAGCTGTTTCTCATAGTATTAAGTGAATAGAGGATGAAATTTTCCTGGTAAATATATTTTTCTAGTTAAAACATTTCAGAAAATGTTTGACCAAGTCTCATTTATGGAAAGTCAAATTATATTCACAAATATAAAATTACTATTGCTCACCTAAATGCCCATGATGAGGGTCTTGCAATTGGAAGACTTAAAGCCAGGAGGGCAATAGACTGAGTCATGTTTTCAAAGATTTCTCTCTTTTTCTGGAAAATCGGGAGGGCAAGGAGTCTAAGAGAGAGAAGACAATCTCATTCATCTAGGAAAGAAATAGCAGGGCTTGGTGTGTGTGATCATGGTGGCAGAAGTGGGATGTCCAAGGTTTCCAAGTAGGAGAGGCAAGACCTTCCACTGAACTGGACACGGGGGTGAAAGAAAGTAGGAATGGAGGATGACACCTAGGTTTCGGTAGGAGCCTCTGGGTGGATGGCGAGATGAGGAAGATTAGGGAGGACAAGTTTTGGGGAAAAGAGCAGGAGCTGTATTTGGCACATGTTTAATCCAAGATGTCTGTTAGCCATCCAGGCGGGGATAGTGAGCAGACGGCTGGGGATGTATGTATGTACGCAGAATTCTGAGAAGAGGTCAGGACAAGAGTCCTACATGAACAGGTCATCAGAATTTTGGGGTCTTTAAAGCCACAGAAAGAATGAAGATGACTTCAGAAGACAGGAAACTGCAGAGAAGAGAGGGCCAGGCCCGCGGGCACACCAACATTTCAGATCAAGAAAACAGGGGGTCTCAGAGTGGGCCACGTTGCCTTTCTAATGTGGAGTGGTGGGATTACAAGTCCTCTGGAGCTCTTTCTGCCCTAATAACAGGGGTCTATAGTTCTGAATGGCTACAGATGGAAGATGGTGAGGGGGTCGGGGAGAGCGGGTAGGTAGATGCAGGAGAGGCTGCACCCACCCATCACCTTGTTGGAAGGCTGAGATTTTGCTAATGGTAAAATTGTCTATGATCCCCCCATCAAGCTTCACTCACCCTCTTGGCATTCAGGACCCTTATGAAGTGATCCCAAGTTAACTGTCCCACCTGCCAACCCAAGTCCTCTCTACCCCTTGTGGAGGCCTGGCAGCCCCACACCCATGCCTTCCAGCTCTGCCCTTTGCCCATAGAGAATTTATTTTGGCATCTCAGTATCACACCCAGTTTTCAAAGAAGACTTCCCACTCTGACTAGTGGATATAGGAACTACTCCTGGCCCTGTGTGAACAGCAAGAATGCAGCCATAATAATTGCACCACTGTTATTCAGGCTTGTTTTGTGCACTGTGAAAAAGGACTGGCAAAACAAACTAAACAAGACAAATAACTGTCCTGTCTTCTGTGGCACCAGGGAAAGGTAATAGCAGCTTTCCCGTCCTGGTTGTTCCTTCCTCAGCCTTAGGTAGATTTCTCACACAACCGCTATTTGGTTCTCACCTGAAGACTCCAGGGACACCTTCTGCAGCCCTGCCCATCGCCAGTATCACTTTCCTCCAAAGCTGTTGAGAGACGAGTGCCTGGTCCCAGACAGGCAGCGGTGGTCTCAGTTCTCTGCCCCGCTCCCACTGTGCTGTGGCGGTACTGTGTGCCAGGCACGTGGGATCTTAGTTCCTTGACCAGGAATCGAACCCACATCCTCTTTTTAATTAACAGGTTAATTAATCTGGTCACATCAGGTCTTGGTCTCAGCGTGCAAGGCCTTCCCGCACCGTCTTTCGCTGGGGCACACAGCCACTCCAGTTGCAGAGCGTGGGTTCAGTGACCCCAGAGCATGTGGGACCTTAGTTACCCACCAGGGATTGCAAGCTGGGATCTTACTAGGCACTGGATGACCAGGGAGGTCCCTCTCCCCCTTCCTTAAAGGACGTGTTTCACAATAAAAATAGGACTGCCAATTAAATTTGCACAGTGTGAGAGATTTTCTGACACTCAAATTTCCCCAAACCAGAGTTGCTAGAAAATTCCTTTCCCCACTGCCACAGAAAACAGAACAGTTGTTTGTCATGTTCTTCCTTTTCCAGTCCTTTCTCACAGTGCACAAAACAAGGCTGAATAACAAGGCTGTTCAGTTACCACTGCGGCCTCCTGTGGACCCCAAACCCGGCAGTTTACAACAACCTCTCCATTTGCGCTTGGCCTGGCCCTGCTTGCTTCAGACCTGTCGCTCAGGTGCAGTTGGGACTTCCAACATTTTTCCTGGAAATCTTCCATGCCAGAGCCGTCAGTTCACTGGGCACAGTTTTCTACTTCCTACATTATTGTGGGCAACAGTTTTGCTAAGCTTTCCATCAGTGTCTAACAGTAATTTTTTCTCCATCTTCCAGCAGCATGGTTCTCACTTTGAGCATCATCCACAGCCTGCGGCCCATCAGGGTTCCACCAGGAGTCTTCTCAGCTCCTTCCAGGCACCTGCTGCCCAGTCCAGGACAGTACTGTGCATTTTGAGTTTTTGGTGTATTAACACCCCACTCTGGGTACAAAATTGCTCTTCATGCTACTACTGTTGTGTAACAAGTCACCCCCAAACTTAGCAGCTTAAAAAAAAACTTACTTTGCTGGAGAGAGTGTGGAGAAATGGAACCCTCCTACACTGCTGGTGGAGATGTAAATTGGTGCAGCCACTATGGAAAAGAGAATGGAAGTTCCTTTAAAAACTAAAACTAGAACTACCATATGATCCAGCATTCCCACTCCTGGGCATATATCTGGAAAATATGAAAACTCTAATTAAAAAAGATACATGCATCCCAGCATTCACGACAGCACTATTTATAATAGCCGAGATATGGAAACAACCCAAGTGCCCATCAATAGATGATCTGTTTAAAAAGACGTGGTACATATACATGACGGAATATTACTCAGCCATAAGAAAGAATGACGTATTGCCATTTGCAGATGGACGTAGAGAGGATTATACTTGGTGTGTGCGTGTGTGCTTAGCTGCTTCAGTCGTGTCCGACTCTTTGCAACTCCGTGGACTGTAGCCCACCAGGCTCCTCTGTCCATGGGATTCTCCAGGCAAGAACACTGGAGTGGCTTGTCATGCCCTCCTCCAGGGGATCTTCCCAGCCCAGGGATCAAACTCGCATCTCCTGTCTCCTGCATTGGCAGGCAGGTTCTTTACCACTAGCAATACTTGGAAGACCCATTATACTTAGTGAATTAACTCAAATGACTTACTTTCTTAGTGAAGAAAGACAAACATTAAATTATATCACTTATATGTGGAACCTAAAAAATAATACATATGAATCTATATACAAAACAGAAACAGACTCACAGATGTAGAAAACAAACATGGTTACCAAAGTGGACAGGAAGTGGGGAGGGATAAATTAGCAGTATGGGATTAGTTTGTATCTACAAACTACTATACATAAGATAGATAAGCAACAAGGATTTACTGCATAACAGGAAGTTAACTGAGTGTCTTATAATAACCTTAAATGAAAAATAATCTGAAAACTCTCTCTATATATATATGTTCAAACTACAATTGCATTCATTTCACTTGCTACCAAGGTAATGCTCAAAATTCTTGAAGCTAGGTTTCAACAATATCTGAACTGTGAACTTCCCGATGTACAAGCTGAATTTAGAAAAGGCAGAGGAACCAGATATCAAATTGCCAACATCTACTGGATCATAGAAAAAGCAAAGGAATTCCAGAAAAACATCTACTTCTGCATCATTGGCCACGCTAAAGCCTTTGGCTGTGTGGATCACAACAAATTGGAAAATTCTTCAAGAGATGGGAATACCAGACCACCTTACCTGCTTCCTGAGAAACCTGTATGCAGGTCAAGAAACAACAGTTAGAACAGGACATGGAAAAATGGATGGGTCCCAAATTGGGAAAGGAGTACTTCAAGGCTGTATATTGTCACCCTGCTTATTATTTAACTTATTTGCAGAGTACATCATGTGAAATGCCGGCTGGATGAAGCCCAAGATGGAATCAACATTGCCAGGAGAAATGTCAATAACCTCGGATATGCAGATGACACCACTCTTATGGCAGAAAGCTAAGAGGAACTAAAGAGCTTCTTGATGAAGGTGAAAGAGGAGAGTGAAAAAGCTGGCTTAAAACTCAACATTCAAAAAACTAAGATCATGGCATACGGTCCCATCCCTTCATGGCAAATAGTTCCGGAAAAAATGGAAACAGTAATAGTCTTTATTTTCTTGGGCTCCAAAATCACTGCACATGGTGACTGCAGCCATGAAATTAAAAGATGCTTGCTCCTTGGAAGAAAAGCTATGACCAACCTAGACAGCATATTAAAAAGCAGAGACATCACTTGGCCAACAAAGTTCTGTATAGTCAAAGCTATGGTTTTTCCAGTAGTCATGTACAGATGTGAGAGTTGTACCATGAAGAAAGCTGAGTGCCAAAGGATTGATGTTTTCAAACTGTGGTGCTGGAGAAGACTCTTGAGAGTCCCTTGGACAGCAAGGAGATCAAATCAGTCAATCCTAAAGGAAATCAATCCTGAATACTCATTGGATGCTGAAGCTGAAGCTCCAGCACTTTGGCCACCTGAAGCAAAGAGGTGAATCATTTGAAAAGACCCTGATGCTGGGAAAGATTGAGGGCAGGAGGAGAAGGGGGCAACAGAGGATGAGATGGTTGGATGGCATCATGGACTCCTATGGACATGAGTTTGAGCAAACTCTGGGAGATACTGAAGGACAGGGAAGCCTGACATGCTACAGTCCATGGGGTCACAAAGAGACACAACTGAGTGACTGAACAACAACAAATATATATATATATTTTAAATATATATATGTATATATACATATATATATATATATATATATATATATGAAACTGAATCACTTAGCAAAGCGAAACTAATGCATTATTGTCAAATGAACTATACTTCATTTTAAAAAAAAGAAACTTTATTTAGCTTGTGATTTTGTGGGTCAGAATTCATAAAGCAGTTAGCCAGGCCTGATCCTTAGCCTGATGCTTGCTCAGGGTCTCTCATAAGGTTGTAGTCAGATATTGACTGGGGCTCAGAATCCTAGTGTGAGGGTTCCCCAGGGATGGACATCCAAGATGACTCACTGAACTTGGCTGGCAGTCACTGCTGGCTGTTGGCCATGCCAGCTCATCAGGGCCGTCGTTGAATGCAGTGCTTATGTGTGTGGCTTTTCCTGTCAAGCAGCCTCAGAGTAACTGGACTTCTTACTTGGTGACTGACTTCCCTGAGGGCAAGCATTTCAGAGAAGCAGGCAGAAGTTGTGTGGTCTTTTATGACCTAAACTTTGAAAACATGTAATGGTGCATCGTCCACTCTCTCTGTTGGTCAAAGTAGTCACAGCTCAGCCAGGTTGGAGGGGAGGAGGCTCAGAGCCTACCTCTTGATGAGAGGAGTGGCAGAATGCTATTTAGAGGAGCACAGGGAACAGGAAACGTTGTTGCAACAAACCCTGGAAAACAGCATCTGCTGCTTAGGCAGCTGAACATGTCCTAGGACATCAGGTACCTTTCTTATTGCTAGACAGTTTAAGGTCTCAAAATCAGAAATTAACCATCGTTTTCTAAGAGCAAAACTGAACTTAGTTTGGGTCATCCTGAATGAGTACACAGGAGGCAGCACTTTTGGCTCCAAAATTCCCAACTTTCTGGAGGTAGGAAGGCTTGTATTACAAACCCTGAGCATCAAAAATGGACTTATTGGACTTCCCTAGTCGGCCATTGGCTAAGACTCTGCAATCCCATTGCAGGGGACCTGGTTTTCATCCCTGGTCAGGGAACTAGAGTCCACGTGCTGCAACTAAAGACACTGCATGCTGCAAAGCAAGAGCAAAGATCCTAGGTGCCACAACCAAGACCCAGGGCAGTCAAATAAATAAAATGTTTCTTAAAAAATAAATAAATTACACTCCTTTAAAAAACAGACACTTTATCCGTCCATTCATTTTGTCCATTTGATCATTCATTCATCTAGGCAGTGTATCTACTGTTTGCCAGGTGCTGGGGGTTCAGTAATGTGCAAAACTAAACATAGTTCCTGCCCCTACAGCTTACATTCTGATAGAAGATGCAGTCACTGAGGACAAAATGACAGAAATAACTGTAAAACTGCAACCATGACAAAACCCATTTAGGAGAGGTGTCAAGTGGGGGTTGTACTTAGGACACTCAAGAAAGGTTTTCCTGAGTATTTGATGACCAAAGTCTAAGGAATAAATCAGATTTCCTAGAAGCAGGGGGATAGAAAAAGATCCCAAGCCAAAGGACCCACATGAGAAAATGTGCTGGGACAAGACAGAGAAAGATGAGTTGAGGAAAGTTCTGAAGTAGAAGCCAGAAAGGAAGCTGTGATTTGGTGACACAGGTTTGGTGGGCATGGGGCTCAGGGGATAAAACTGGTAGGACTTGGTGATGGAGGGTGTATTTGTTATCTACTGCTGTGTAACAATGGAGAAGGCAATGGCAACCCACTCCAGTATTCTTGCCTGGCAAATCCCATGGATGGAGGAGCCTTGTAGGCTGCAGTCCATGGGGTCGCTAAGTCGGACACGACTGAGCGACTTCACTTTCACTTTTCACTTTCATGCACTGGAGAAGGAAATGGCAACCCACTCCAGTGTTCTTACCTGGAGAATCCCAGGGATGGAGGAGCCTAGTGGGCTGCCGTCTATGGGGTCGCACAGAGTCGGACATGACTGAAGAGACTTAGCAGCAGCAGCTATGTAACAAATTATCACAAATTTAGTAGCTTAAAACCACATCCACTTGTTATTGCAGTTTTCCTGGGTCAGGAGTCCTCTGCAAGGCTGCAATTGAGGTGTTGGCCTGGACTGGAGTCTCATCTGAGGCTTGACTAGGAAGGACCCATTTCCATGCTCATGTAGCCGTTTGCAGCACTCATTTCTTCACGTGCTCTTGGATTGAAGGCCTCCTTTTCTGCCGACTGGAGGCCACCCTCCTTTCCTTGCTGTGGCCCTCTTCATACTGTAGCTCACAATTTCAGTTGGGACATGTTGAGTTTGAGTGACTTTTGAGACATCCCTGAGATATCATGTGAATGATATATGAATGTATGGATCTGGAGCTGGTAGGAAACACAAATGAATAAACCACGTTTAGATAATCGGAAACTCAAGCCATGTGTGGATGAGATTTGCTGAAGGAGGGAGTGTGGGGTGAGGAGGACCCAGGATCAAGTATTAAAGAATTCCCTCAACGAATAACCAGGCAGAAGAAGTGGGCCTGCAAAGCAGACAGGGAACGCTTTCAAACAAAGACAGTGACATGTCCCACAAACCAAACGGAAAGAGAGGCTGACGGTGTCAATGCCGCAAGGATTCATGTATGCTGAGGACTAAAAAACTCAGTTCCTTTTAGCATCACAGTGGGAATTCATTGATGAGCTGAGCAGGAGGTGTCTGGAGAAGTGAGGAAGTGAAACAAGGTTGGGGTGGGCAGGAAAGTGGGAGAGAGGTGAGGAAACAGGGCTTTGTTATTCCTTTAGAGCACGCCTGCAGGGAGGAGGCAGTTCATCTGCTAAAGGAAGAGGAGAGCGCCCTGAGGGTTTCAAACAGTAGCGAGTGAGCAGCTGGGTAGATGTGCAGCATGAAGGCTTGCTGGGCCAACAATGTCCTTAGCCAGAGATCACCAGAAATCAGTAATCAGTAGTCCACGGAGCTGTGCTTCATCCCAGCGAGGGAGACCATCACCATGGGAAACCGCAGTAAAGGGATGTGTAGATATATCCCTGGACCGTAAAGGCAAAATGTCAAAGAATTGATGCCTTTTAACTGTGGTGCTGGAGAAGACTCCTGAAAAACCCCTGGACAGCAAGGAGATCAAACCAGTCAATCTTAAGGGAGATCAACCCTGAATATTCACTGGAAGGACTGATGTTGAAGCTCCAGTATTTTGGACATCTGATGTGAAAAGCCAACTCATTGGAAAAGATCCTGATGCTGGCAAAGATTGAGATCAGGAGTAGAAGAGGGCATCACCAATGCAAGGAACGTGTACTTGGGCAAACTCCGGGATACGGTGAGGGACAGGGAGGCCTGGTGTGCTGCAGTCCATGGGGTCGCAGTCGGACACAACTGGACGACTGAACAGCAACTACTGATATTTACAACATTTCAGTTGTGTTAGTTGATGTGGGGGAAACATTTAAGGAAGCCAGTCCACTTTGGATTGGATGTCAGGAAAAGGAAGCAATTCCTTGACCAGATGTCTTCATAGATTGCATCACAGAGGCAAGAAGAATAGAGAAAAGTTAAACCTGTAACTGGTAAAGAATGAGCAGTCACTCTGATTGGCCGAGACAGAAAGAGGTTTGGTCATTTTTGTGGCTTGGACAATGTTCTTCTTCTGTCTGTGTTCAGACAAGTATGGAAGGGCCTCGTTTTTGCCGTGGATCTAACATCAGAGCCTGATGTCTACGTTTCATGGAACTCTGTATATTCAGTAGAACACTGAGGCCAGCTGTGTGTGCCAGGCCAGCTCCCTGATGTCACCGCCATGGACGCTTGTTTTCCCCTCTTCCCCACGTGATCAGATGGGAGCAGACAAGTCCAGAGATGCCTCCTCTCCACCATGCATCTCAAGGGTTCGCTCCAACAGGATTCTGCTTCTCAACCTCAAATTGGCCAGGGATGGCGGGACGGAACCAACGTGAAAACCCGGGTCTTCCGGGTCACCAGGGCTCACTACAGCGGCCCTTGAGCGCAGACTTGTGTTTCTGAAAGGGGCCTTCTCGGAATCCAACGCCCATGTCCAGAGAAAACTTGAGGAGCCCAGGACAGGCGCGCGCGGGGAACATGGCGCCGTCGGCCTCACTGTCAGCAAGCCAGCCGGGTTACCAGCTCGCTGTCGCGGCGGAAGCGAGGCCAGTGCGCTTGCGCGCCGTCGCCCCGCCCCCGTCCCGCCCTCACGCAGGCCTCTGGGGCGACAGGGCCATGCCGCGCGCCGATTGGTGGCGTTCCGGGCCCGCCCTCGGGTGATTGACGGCTCCCGGGCCGCCGCCGCCGCCGCCGCCGCCGCCCCCCCGCAGCCGCCGCAGGGTGTGGAGCCCGCCGCCGCTCGCGGGCTGCGCGTCTGCCGCAGCCGCTGCCCAGCCTCCGTCATGGACCTGTTCGGGGACCTGCCGGAGCCCGAGCGCTCGCCGCGGCCGGCTGCTGGTAAGCGGGCGGCCGCCGGGCTGGTGAGGGCCAGCAGGGCGGGCGGGCGGGCGCGCGGGAGGGCGAGCGCGGCCTGCACCGGCGCGGGGAGCCGGGCCTCCGCCATGTTCGCTGCGCAGGAGGAAAGGCCGCGCGCGGCCCGGCGCCCTTTGTGCGCGGCCGCTTCCCCTCACGGGAGCCCCGCGCCGCCGGCTTGCGTCCGGGCCGCCCGCCTGGGGAGCTCGTGGTCCCGGGCGCTCTCCCGGTTCGGCGTTTCCTGGGCTTTGTGTTCTGTGTGTACCCCGGCGATTGAGGTGGTCCCGGCTCGGCTGCTCGTGATTCTGAGGCTCAGAAGAGAGGATTCGTTCTCTCTGCGTCCTCCGATCTTGTCTCAAGACTCGGAGTAGTAGTTGTTGTTCCCTCTGGGCCCCGGAAGTCCCCTCTCCCCAAAGGGAAGACCATTCGCCCTGGTCCGCTCCCCACCCCTGGCTGCCCCCTGACCTCGGCCGCCGTGCGCGTCCCGGAGGCCGGGGGTCGGAGCTCCACGGGGTAGCCGTGCGGGGACCACCACGCCTGGTCCTCTGTCCGGCGGGTTATAACCGCTCCCAGGCTGAATTTAGCAAGACCTGTTCACGTTTTCAGGTGCAAGACATTCAGCTGGATGCTGTGGTTTAGGACTTTTTTTTTTTTTTTAATTTCCTAGTCTAAGTCGGTGGCAGGAAACGTGGAAAACTCTTCAGAACACTTTTCAGATTCCAGGCCCAGCTCAGCCCCACTCAGCTTGCAAGCCCGGAAGGTGGGGCCCGGCCTCTGTGTTACGAAATCCGCAGCGGATTTTGTTGGACAGTCCCGGAGAGGGTCTGGAGACCCTGGTTCGGCAACTGCTGTTGTCCTAGGGGCATACGAAGGTGACTGACACCCAGCGTTTGCTTTCTTTCAGAGAAGCCGAATTCTGAATGCGAGTGGTTGACATCGAAAAGGGACAAAGTTAACGACTGGGAGTTGCTCAGTGCCCGGGGAAAGGGGTGTCTGTGATCCGTGAACGGAGAGTTGGTTGGGAGGTGGTGCTGGACTCGGGCTTCCAAAGATGGATGGACTTGTAAATTGCAGAGATTCTAGGCAAGGGAACAGTGTGCTTTTGGGGGAACGTTTGGTTCTCCGGTTTGCCTGCGCATGCAACGTGGAGAAGTAGTGCGACCTGCGACTTGGATCCGTGAAGAAGTCTCCCAAGAAGGGGTTGTTCTGCCCTCCGTAGGGCTTGGATTCTGGCATGTCACATGTGGATGCCAGGCCCGTCTTAGGAGGCCGTTAGTCACAATAACGGCACTGTTAATTTTCCCGGCAGAACATCTCATTTTGTGGGTTGTTCCCTAGATTTCTTTTCTAGATTGTTCTCGTTGTGGGTGAAAACTCTGGCTTGTGTATGCAGTCTTTTTGACTCTATTGATGGAGGATAACTTCTGTCCGAGTGTGTTTGGGGCAGAGTTTGCCTTAGCAGATGCACCTGTATGCCTGTCATTTTCTTTAATTGCCATCACTTTCTACCTGAAATTAATTCGGGTCCACTCAGGTGGAAGGGACCCCTGAATGATCCAAAAGTTGACGATTCTTTAAGTTGGTGCCTGGAAGGACATCCCCAACCCTGGCTGAGACGACAGGGTGGCAGAGGTGCTGCGTGGTGTTTAAAGCCGGGCTCCCTCAGGAGTGGATCAGTGACCCGCCTCCGGCCGGTGAGGAGGGTGCTGGCACTGTTACAGGCTCTCCTTGACCGAGTGTGTTAAAGGCAAAGAAGGCATGCCTTCTGAATTTGTTGATGACAGACGCTGAGAGGGATAAGTACTAAAGTGAGTACACAATCAGAACCCAAAGTTATCTTGATAGGCATTTAGTTAAAACCAGTAAGATTAAACTTAACAGGTTAAAAAAAAAAAGTCATTTGAACAAGAATAGAAACTGATTTTATGATTTTGTAAAAGTACTTTGATTTTTGAAAATTTAAATCAAATGTCAAAAAAATAAATGTCATACTTTTTGTTTCTGAAAAATTGTTGATAACATTGAATCTAGAGTGAAGGAGAGGAAAGTAAAGTTGGCTTCTTGAAGCAGATGGAGAGAGGAGGCTAGATTGCCACCGTCATAGCCCTTAAAGGATGTGCAGGTGTCACAAATTTCTGAGCTAATGCAGGAACAATAAAAAGACCTAATCATTTTCACAGTCCCCCAGCAGAGTTGTTTGGGGCATGTACTCAGACTGGTTTCAAATCCTAATTCTGCCCTTACTGTCTTCTGTGGCTGTTCCTGCAGCTGAAAAATTAGTGTTGCATCCTACTGTTACCCACAGGTTAGAGGGAGTGAGTATGTGTGTAGGGGAGAGCAGAGGCTCTGTGCTCAGTACTGATAGACGCTAGTGCTTTGTAGATGTCACTCTATGAGTTAACTTTCACAGCTGTTCAAAAGGGGGGAAAATGCACTCTCAAATGGATTCTGTCAAAACGCCCAGTGTCCAAAGGGAAGAAGTATCCACTCCTGATCATGTCAAGTGTATTCGATTTGGTGTTTTGATTTTTGGTTTGAACATCACATCTAATGTTCCTACACCAAGCCTCTTACTTTTTATGATCTGAAGAAAAATATGGAAAGAATACAATAAATGTTTTCAGATTTTGAGCTGAATTAAGGGTTTTCATCCCAACGCTTAACAGGTTTTGCTTGCTGAGTGAAATCAAGTTTCTAATGTATAGTATACATACTTACTTAAAAGAGGATGTGTATTTGTTCGTATCAGATGGAGATGGAATTTCTTTGCTTGTTCGATCTCTAAGTCTTGTTGGACTCTTTGCAATATAGTCATTAAAATGCTGATTGATGTCTTTGAAGATTGATAGCTTATATTTGGTAGCTGAACAAGTTAAAGGTGTCTTGGTTTAAAGTCCTTTGTGTAGTAATCTGATTTCAGTTTTATAGGGTGGTTCTTTCACTACACCAGTACACTTTAAAACTGATGGTCTGCTGTCGATGACTAAATAAATACTTGCTTTGCAAGGCACCCTCAAAATATTTCTTTTTATGAAATTGGAGATCAAAATATAAAATAAAGGCTAAGATATTAGAAAAAACTTGCACTAATTGTAAAACCTCAGGGTTAGTAAGAAAAAACTTAAGTCATAAAAAAATTAAAATGGGTTTAGCTATGTAAAAGTAAAAAGTTTTTGCAGCCAAAGTAGCACAAAGGCAAAAGACAAACTGAGAGAAAATAGTTGCGGTACCGTTACTAAAAGTCACTGCCCCTGGTAAGGGAAAGGCTCAGACAAGTTAACAGGAAAAAGAGGTGACCCATTAGAAAAATGGTCAAAGGATGTATCCTGACAGTTTACAGAGAAATGCAGGCGACCCATCGATGGGAATTGGTGCTAGCTTCCTCAGTCACTGGGAAGGAATAGCAGGTCACTGGTGTACCATGTTTTTCACTGGTCAGATTTAAAAATTGGCACGATGGTAATGAATATTCAGAGAAATGGACATTCTCATAAAGCATGTTGAGAGTGAAAGTTACCACAACTTTTTTTGGAACACATTTTGGCATTTGTCAAATTTCTTTGTTTACTTTCTTACTAGCAATCTGGCAGATAAAATGAGCTTATGAATCCCGGGTTGTTCATTACGGCATTATTTGTCATGTAATAAACCAGAATCACTCCACATGCCCATCAGTAAAGGACCCGGACAAGTGAGTGGCAGTGCTTCCGGTATATTGTAGGATAGTGGGCGACTGTTGGAAAGAAGCCTTAGACCCAGTGTGCTGGTCTGGAGCGTGCCCTGATGGCTTACATGAACAATGATATGTGTAGAGTATTGTATATAATGGTGGCAGTGGCTCATGGTAAAGAATCTGCCTGCAGTGCAGGAGCCACAGGAAACACAGGTTCGATCCCTGGGTTGAGACGATCCTCCAGAGGAGGAAATGGCAACCCACTCCAATATTCTTGCCTGGAGAATCCCATGGACAGAGGAGCCTGATGGGCTACAGTCCATGGGGTCGCAAAGAGTTGGACACGACTAAAGTGACTTAGCAGTAGCAGCATTGTATATAGCGTACTTACACCTTTTAAAAATTAAAATGAACATCTACGATTCAATTCATGAGCATAAAGGGAAATGGAAAGTATACACTAAGGTGTTATTCTGGTGGGGATAGGTGGAGCAGTGGGCCTTTTTCTAATACATCTGTGGTATTTGGAAAACATACACAGTTGTCTGTCACTCTCTGTGGGGGATCGGGTCTGAAGTCCTCTTCAGATCCCCAGATCCGAGGATGCTTAAGTCACTTATATAAAATGGTGTAGTACAGTTGACCCTTTGTATCCATGGATGAGGAGGTCAACTGTATTGCATTTATAGTTAAAAATTCAGGTACAAGAAGCAAGTTAGGCAAAATATTTAAGGTTTCTGTTGCTATAAGTAGCAACTTTTTGCAACCTGAAAATGATCAAGAGTATTTTTGTCAGCATAATATGTAACTTTCAGTAGACTTAGCTTCAGAATGTAAATAACTTTAAAAAAAAAAAATCAGGTGAGATTAAGTGTCATGGAAAACCTGTTTTCTGTCTCGTTTCTTTCTTTATGAGAGTTCTTGTATTTAGAACTCAGGGACCACTTCTAAAGGTAAGGTCAAAGTCACACTTAGTCCAGTGATTGCAGCCCCAGATACTTTGAATTACTATTTATCCAACACAGAATGTAAGGTTCTGGCTAACCAGAAGTTCCCTTTATAGCATCTGTGATGTACAGATTGTTTTTAAAGAATCCAGATGCAAACTATTTTAACTTTGATCCTTACGATGATGCAAAAAGGTACTCCAGAGATCTTATAGAGCCTTAGGCTTATCTTTGGGGGGTTGTATAAAAGTTAAATGATCTTGTGAAGTTCCTGTAACAGCGAGGAGGCAGTATAACACCTCACAAAGAGCATGTGCTGGGACAGCAGGCTATCTGCGTTTCAACCTCCATTTCTCACTGGCTCTTCTCTTGGACAGTTACTTAAGCAAGTGCATCAGTTTCCTCATCAGTAAGTAACCATAATAATAGTACCCACCTCATAAGATTATTATAAGAATTCAATCCATGAAAATATGTAGAGCACTAGAATAGTTCTTGGCAGGCAGTGAATGTTAATTATCATTTGCATAAGCCATTCTCAGTTGTGGCCAACAAAACTCTGAGATGATCTCACTGTGTTTAATTGCAGTACCACTCAGAATATTCTAGAGTGATAGAGAGCAGTTGAGGTTCACGCCATTCAGCAGGGGAAGAGAGGCTGTTCTCTGGGGCTGGTGGTAGGTTTGAGGCACTCTCTTAACTAACTTGTCAACAAAGGAGAGCGGCCAGGCTAGTGCTGAGCTGGAAACCCTGTTATGAGGAATGCTTGTCAGGACCGAAAATGTTTTACCTGGGTAAAAGAGGATTCCCCCCATTGGACATTGGATTTGGAAAGACCTGGTATAGAGAGGTAATTTAATTCAGAAATTAAAATCTGGCCCTGCATAAGTGGAGGGTTGGTTGCTCTTCGGGTCGGCCTCCTCCCAGCAATGTCCCTCTGTCCCAAGGTGCCTCGTGCTCTGACCCTGCTGAATATAGTGCGACTGTTCTGGGTCATCCTGTTCAGTCTGAAGTCTGTTGAAATGGACATGATTATGCTTAGACTAGTACGGTTTGAGTTCCCTTTGGAAGTAGTCTGCTGAAATATTAGTGATTCTTGTAGGAGGAATAGTACAGTGAGTAAATGGTTATCCTAAATGCCTTTTAATGTTCTAATGCTGTTTTTGGAATACTTCCCATAGAGTATGTCACTTGTGAGAAAAGTGAAACTACTTGTAATTACTTAATGTCTTTATGCTAATCCTAAGGGAAAAAATTATAATTTAACGGAATAACTATTTCCTGTTTGTGTTACGGGTATAAAGCAAAAGAGTTACTTTTTGTTAAATTAGGAATTTATCAGGTATTTAATGTACTTCTGACCTAAAGACCCCTAAAGAAATTTATTTCCTTGAAGTTTATAAATTTTGCTTAAAATTTTTAGTTTTTAAAAAAGTAGAGTTGATACCTAGCTCGTTTCTAGGCAAAAAGACAATATGGATGAAACTTTCGGAGCACACATGTTGAGTAGGTTTGTTTTGTTTTGTTTTGTTTTGTTTTTTTGAGTAGGTTTTTAATTGGGTGCATTTCTGTACTTGAGCTCTGAGGAACAAGATCAGTGTGTTTGATCTCAGAGGACGTGGACATCCACATCTTCATCTTTAGCCTGTTGTTTCCCCCACATTCCTGTGGGCTGGTTCGTATATTTTGTAACTTCAGTAGAAATTTTGAGGAAAGCTGGAGAAGGAATAATGATTAAATTTTATGTGGAAAGGGATAATTGAGTATAAAACATTTAAGACAAGTACTTCTGTTAGGTAAATCTTTAGGTTTTTAAGTAGAAAGATTTCTTAGCTTTCTCCTGAGTTTATCTTGGAGTATCTGAAATTCCTCATTTTCTTCATAGATATTTATTGAATTGGGCTCTGTGCTGGAGATACCAGGTTAAGACAGATTCAGACCTCTCACCATCTCTCTGCTTGTGTGTTTAAGATTCTGCTTGGTAATTAGTTCAGAATGTTATTGAAATAGGATTTTTTAAGATCGGTAGATCTTTGAAGAGTCCCTTTATCTGGATACCGAGATAGAATTATTGTTTTGCTCTAGAATCAGTTTTTTCTTCTCAGGATTCACTCTTAAAGAAAGGTTTTTTTAAAATTTGTTCCTTTCAATACTGAAATTAGCAAGAATACTTGTTTTCCTTAAAACACTCAGTAGCCCTTAAAATTCCTATTGGATCATCTTCATTGCTTGTATATTGACTATAACTGTTGGAAACAAATGTCCATATTAAATGACTGTTGAGAAAGTATTTTTGGAAATGGTTACTCTGTCCAACAGAGAGGAGAAGATTTGAGTTTAATAGCTGACTTATCTCAGAAGATCTCCCCCTTCGAGCCCCACCTGGCCAGTGTCCAAGTGCTCTCTAAGCAGGTGTTCCGTGTTCTAGGGAAAGAAGCTCAGAAAGGATCTCTGCTCTTTGATGGTCTCCCTCCGGCCAGCAGTACTGACTCAGGTACAGTCTCCAGGCTCTCCCAGGTGTGTGTCAACGTGTCATCCTGGGATTGTAGTTGTCTCAATCTTTTTCCCTTTCCCCCATTTTCAACACACAGATGTTTTAGGTGTTGGACTGTCTTAAGTTTTGAATCCATGGCATCAGGTAAGGCAGAAAAATCCGCTAGTTGCTAGCCCTGAGAAACTGCGTGAAGATATTGAGCAGTGTTCTCTGGTTCATCTGAGCGTCTATTTTACTAGTGAAATAAGACTGAACTCCAAGGCAGGTTTTCTGTCTCCTTTGAAATGATGAGACTTAAAGTAGTTTCAGGACGCTGTGTGCACAGTATGAGTTGCCACTGGATTGACACGAGAGTTTTGAGTTTATTTCAGTGACCTGTGTAGGTATCCTGGTGGGATGGATTCTGAAACTGGAGCCCCACCCTGGTTTTGTGGGCTCACTCGGTGTTTTGCTGTGTTTCAGGCTCTGGGGGACCTTTGCTTTTTGACGATCTCCCGCCAGCCACCAGTGGCGATTCAGGTAAGTTGTAGGGAAGCTAGTCCAGTGTGCTGATGGAAATAACATAATGTTTTACTCTTACATAAAGTGTATTTATTTATAGCTGTAAAAAGCCTTAGGATGACAAATTATAATACTACATAGGTTTATTAAAACTAAATAGATACCGGAAATTCCCTGGCGGCCCAATGGTTAGGACTCAGTTCGTTCACTGCTAGGGTTCAGGTTTGACCCCTGGTTGGGGAACTAGGTTCCCGCCAAAACGAATAAACAAACAAACTAAACTCAGTGGATACCATCAGTTGGGAAGCAAAAAATATACATAAATACTGCATCACTTTCTGGTGATTATTTTCTACTCCTTGGAATTTTAAGAATTCAATTGTTTATTTTGACCTTTGTTATTAAGGTTCTTTAAAAAAAAACCTGACTCTGTCATTCTGGTTTTGCTTTGTTATATTCCTGACAGATCCAGATGTATCCAGCAGAAAAGTATCTGAATATGTGAAGTACTTTCCACATTTATATGTGAAGTACTTTTCACATTTCACACTGAAAAAATATCTTCAGTATCCCTGATAAATTAGTCTTCTGTTTTATACCACTTACAAAAGAAAAATAATTTTGATCTTTAAGTGAAGTTGGAATGACACTGCTTTACTGACTGGTACAAACCGTGTGCAGGAATTTGAATTCTTGAGGTTTAAGACCTTAGTTAATTAATTTCCAGCCAGTGCTTTTATGTTCGTTCTCAACATTCTTTTTGTTGATTTTATTTCATTTTTGTCAAGCCTATTAACACTGGCTCTACTTGTTTCTGTAAATGTTTAACTTCTCCTTTTACATCCCAACTGAACAGAAGGGGAAAACAGAGCAGATTCGTGTAGGTTGTCATACATGATGAGTCTGTTATTCCGTCTGAGTACTTCTCACATGGAACCTCCCCCAAAGCAGGGTGGGGGGGGGGCAGGGTGGATGTGGCAGGGTGGATGCAGGCTGTCCTTTCTCATATGTGAGTATCTTCTAGTGTGAAAAAACCTTCCTTATGTTGTCAGATAGAACTCTTAACTGCTTTTCAGGTATATTTTTCTGTATTATTAATTAATTGCTACTGAGTCATTGGAATTAGTCTAACCAAGTATGGATTAAATTAGTATTTTTCCTATATTTGAACTTCCCAGGTGGCACTAGTGGTAAAGAACCCACCTGCCAATACAGGAGATGTAAGAGATGTGGGTTCAATCCCTGGGTCAGGAAGATTCCCTGGAGGAGGGCATGGCAACCCACTCCAGTATTCTTGCCTGGAGAATCCCATGGTCAGAGGAGCCTGGCTGGATATAGTCCCTAGACTCGCAAAGAGTCAGACATGACTGGAGTGACTTAGCACACACACATTTCTGTATTTAGAAAAAGTATCACAGTCATATTTCACAAGAATTCTCAGATTTTCAGGCTGTGTCCATACAAAAAAAATTACAGCATTCTCATACAATTTACCCTAAAACCTTCCTAATAAAGACAGTACTCTTAGTTATAATGAAAGTTAAATATGTGCAACTAGGGCTCTTAACAGATTTAGTTAAAGAAAGGAGGGTTCAGGATAGTTATGTCTTAGTTATCCTCAGGGCAAAAGGCAATAAATTAATAGCAACTTAGAAGACTTCAGCACCATTATTAACAGGGTTTGTAGAATCCAATCTTGTATCCAATATTTAGGATTTCTTGAGAAGACATACTTTTCTTCTCAAGCAGGCAAGAGCCATTTACAAAAGTTGACTACATTCTAGGCCATAAAGTAAGTCCTAGTACAGAATCAATATCATATGTAGACCACTTTCTCTGATTACAATGTAATTCACTTTGAAGGCAATAACAGTTTAAAAAATTTCTCTGTTTTGCAATATAAAAGAAAGGAAGTTTTTTTTCATACACATTTGGAAAACTGGAACACAAACAGTAAGTGGCAGGAGGCTAATGGAGAGACCATCGAGAGATCCATGGCATTGTCCTAGTTAATTTGCCTTACCATGTGGGGTAGGATGTGTGTGTTACACTGTTGCAGAAATCTGTCCTTTGCAAGTAACTGATTATTCTTGAAGGCAAGAATGTTTCCTTTTTCCCCTCAGTACTCAGAAAGGTCTGGCAAAGAGTAGTTGTATGAATAATAAATGGTTGTATGCTTTTATACCTACATGCAGAGAATACTTAGGGCCATTCATTGGACACTTGATGGACCAGAGACTGTGATGAAAGCTTTACATACGTTCTCCCCATCAGTTTTAAACAGCCTTTTGAGAGGACAGTTTTCTCCCTGTTATGGATGAAGAAGCTGAGGCCGGCAGGTTAAGTAACTTGCCTTAAGGGTACACCCCTTGTAAGTGGCAGAACTGAGACTTAAAACTAGACTTTGTCGTTCCACAGTGCATACTCACTGCAGGTGCCCTTAGTTCTTAACTTTGACTAGACGTTCATCCCTTTGCAAGTGGGAATGGCTTCAGCAGTAGTGTTCTGCCTTTCAAGATACAGACGGTTCTTAGAGCCTGATATTGGTCTCATTTTAAGTCCTTGTTGGTTTTTTTGAGCTGGTTCAGGATGTTTCACTTGGCAGGTTTTGGAAAATGTATACGTAAGGGCTTGTGGATATAAAATACCATGTGTGTGCCATAGCCCCAAGGTATGAATGTGTTTTTGCCACTGAGAAGCCTCTCACATGTCCCCCCGAAGCCTTCTGAGCAGGGCCTGGATTTTAACTTGTGGCCCCCCTCTGTGGGCACCCAGGGCACTACCCCACCCCTCAGAGTCATGGCCATGACTGCTGAGCCTCCCTCTCTCCCAGGCCTCGCACAAATGTCCTTTCATCTCCGAGGGCTGGGAGGGGACCAGGTCTGCTCGGGACTTAACAGTCTATAGCTGTGTTTCTGTCTGGTTTTTACTTTATATTTCCAGGTTCTCTTGACACTTCGATATCCCAGGTGGTAAAGAATGAAGGGAAAGGAGCAAAGAGAAAAACCTCTGATGAAGAGAAGAATGGCAGTGAAGAGCTTGTGGAAAAGAAAGTTTGTAAAGGTTTTCAGACAGTTTGAAAACAAATGTATTAGACTTCATATTGTAAGACAACCCAGAGCAAAATCAAGCTTAGCTTTCCAGTGATAACACTTCCTTTCTGTGTCTGTGTTTAAGAAGTGGATAGGGTTCCCTGTTTGCACACGGATTTCCAAGTTCATGCGTGCTTCCTCACTCTTTGCTCTCCATGCGCTCCATCTCTTACTCACCTTCAGTCAGGTAGGAAACCTGCCTCAGTCCTTCAGGGGTTAGAGACAGGTTTACTTGGCTGTGGTTAGTGTATGGGTCCCCAGTCTCTCTCCAACCACATGTCCTTGCCCTCTGCCTGTTGATTAGTACTTGGAATTCTGTGAAGAGCTCGTAGGCAGCGTCCCAAGAGATGACCTGACGCTGGAAAGAGCAATTGAAATTTGTTGTCAGCTTTGTAAAGTGCCACAGTGCATGAGGAATAAGTGAGGAGTATCAGCTAGAGAGAAAGCTGGCATTCTGGGTTTTTACTGACTGCACCAGCCAAGCAAGCCACTTGGTCGCATGCCATAAGTGATCTCCGGCGGAGGCTGCGGGCTCCCGCGGAGGTGTTGTGTGAGGATGCAGGATTCAGCGTAGCTTGTCACTGCCTAGAGCCTGAAGAGTGCTGTGCCTGCCAGCAGCCGCCCTTCAGGAAGGACATCTATCACTGACGTGGCTCTCAAGTGTCAGAATATGAGCTCCAGCCAGCCATTAAAGAGAAATTTCTGCACCTCCAGTGGACTCCCTTTTTCCTTTTCCTTCCTCAGTTAAAGTAAAAGCAACTGATCTTTCCATTTGTTCAGTCTTCCAGCCTCAAGCATGGAAACGTATTTCCAATGTGTCCAACAGGGCAGTTGGGATAAACTACTTACTTGCATTTCTCTAAACTAGATTTTTCTGTCCTCATGAAATTATTAACAGACAAGATTTGCAAGGAGCTCCTTGCCCTGGTTCCAGTATCACTTCTGTGGGGTGACAGCACATTCCTTACTCTGGTGCTTTGACCAAGTGCTCTCTTTGGAGGAGCCGTTCTGTCCTGACTTGCTGTCGCCTGCTGTCTCCTCTCCGCTGCTCAGCCTTGCAGAGGCCGCCCCGATCAGCAGTGGTCTGCTTTCTGTAGCAGACTTGCCACTTGTAGCGGGGAGATGCCTGGCAGGGCAGCTCTCGGACACTGCTGGGTAGAACAGCCACAGTTCCCTCTCATTTGCTCTGGGACTAGGGCGTCTGGAGAGAAGGGCACAGTTTTGTATTGGCTTTTTGTTCTCCTTTCCGTAGCCTCTTCGGTGATCTTCGGCCTGAAAGGCTACGTGGCTGAGCGGAAGGGCGAGCGGGAGGAAATGCAGGACGCCCACGTCATCCTGAATGACATCACTGAGGAGTGCCGGCCCCCCTCCTCCCTCATGTGAGTGCCCTGCTCTGGCAGCCCGGGTGGTGTAGAAGTCTGTTCTGATGCTGGCGCAGCAGTGAATGGCATCAGGAGAGCTGGTGCGGTAGTGAGGGCCCAGAAGGAGACCAAAAAAGTGGAAGACTGAAATTTCTCCTGCAGTTGCATAAAATTAAAGTGAAGGAAAAGGTATGGAGGAAGAGCCCTTGTCACCAAGAGCAGGAGTTGCTTGGAGTTGCTTTTAGAGCCAGGAGAGGGCCTCTGGGGAAGCCTCGGGGGCACGTCTTTTGGGAACAGATTTAATTGGGGGACACCAAGCCATAACTAGTAGATGCTACACTGTAAGATTCTGAGTTATAAACCACATATGAGAGGCATATGTATACATATATATCACATTATATATAATATTATATATTGGAATATATGTACACACATAATAGAATATCAGTTAGCCATTAAAAAAATAAAATTTGCTGTTGGCACCAACATGGATGGGCCTCAAGAGTATGCTCAGCAAAATAAGTTTATTGTTTCATGGCTCATGATGTCCCACATTGAGAAGGGATTCTAGAAACGTTTGAGGAAAAGAACAGCTCTGCAGAGTAAATGTCATTTCTCATAACATATTTGTTCTTTCCTTCCTGAAACAGTTTTTTAATGCTATTTATGTATGTGAATTTTTTGGCCAACTTGAAAGGGGAATAGGAGTAGGAGTGGTGGGGTAGGCTTTAAGAATCTGATATCCGTCAGAGTTTGAGTAGCAGTTCTGAAACTACCTGTCCTCTTACAGATGTTCTTGACTGTCTTGGATCAGTAATTTATCTGTGTTTATCTGTGTGTTGGTGTTTAAAACTAAATCTGCTGTAAGTAGAAAACTAAATCTGCTGTAAATAGAAAAGAGTTCTGAATATTAGTGAAAAATCAGAGTTAACAGATCTTGATTTTTGAAGTAAGTGTGAATTTTTAATTTTAAAATGTCATGGACGTTACTTCAGTATTGTCTCAGGTACTGTTACTGCTTGCTGTTCGAGTTAAAAGCTTTAATGGAGAGGAGTAATCTTTGCCTGAAGATCTTGCTGACTCTCAGTTCATTATTCCAGCACTCGGGTTTCATACTTTGCTGTTTTTGATGGACATGGAGGAATTCGAGCCTCAAAATTTGCCGCACAGAATTTGCATCAGAACTTAATCAGGAAATTTCCTAAAGGTGAGGCTCAGAACTCAATCTGTTCGCGTTCATCTCGGGGTTGGCTCTTTGTGCTGGTGAGTGAGACGTCACTGGCTTTAAAAGAATCCTTGATCGAAAGAGCATGGCTTAGAGGGGGTGGCGCCGAGGGGAGCAGGGGCCGTGCAGCGGGCCCACTGTGGAGCTGCTTGTGTCTCTGGGCGATGGCACCTCTTGTCTCTGTACTTGGGAGGTTACTAACACCTCTGCTTACAGTGGAGGAAGCACAGCTTGTTCTTGGTCATAATGCAGAAACACAGTGATGGTGGCGGGAGGATAATCTTCCTTTCTTAAGACTTTGTTTTCTTTCCTGCCCTCTGCAATAGGAGATGTAATCAGTGTAGAGAAAACCGTGAAAAGATGCCTTCTGGACACCTTTAAGCATACTGATGAAGAGTTCCTTAAGCAAGCCTCAAGCCAGTAAGTGTAACCACATGAAGACCTGTGGTGGAGGGGGTGTGTTGTTTTCCTACACGCATCTCAGGCCTTCCAGTAAGGTTTAATGCTAACGCTTGTTGTCCGAAAAACTCCTAGCACGAAGTAAGCTCTTAAAGCTTAATGAAATCTGAATTTAAAAAAAAAAACACGTATTAAAGAAACCGTCCATTTTAAAAGCAGGACACTTCCGTTTCAGCTCTGGAAGTTCAGTCTCAGAGTGCTGGCGCGTTGGTGGTCACTGTGTCTCTGATGTGTTTCCCCCTCAGGAAGCCAGCCTGGAAGGACGGGTCCACTGCCACGTGTGTTCTGGCCGTAGACAACACTCTGTACATCGCCAACCTTGGGGACAGTCGGGTATGTGGCTGTGGTGCCGCCCCCGAGACAGCAGCACGTCCGAGGGGACTGTAGGCAGCACTGGTGAATAAGGCCACGGTGGCGGGGTTGCTACAGGGGGCTCTGTTGCAGTTAAAAGTTCTGGGTCAGGGAATGGCCGCTAAACTGGAGGCTGTTTGTTCTGGGAAGACTTATACCCTATCTGTCAAACAGGTACAGAACTGTAAGTTGGAATTTAATTGGCCCTCAAGTAAAACTACTTATATTTAAACAACTATTTGTCTTCATTTCTTTGTCCTCAGATAGTAATGAATGAAAAGTATTAGCCCCTGCCTCTCCAAATTATATAATTTCAAAATAACTCAACAGCTGTGACTGGAAGAGTGCTTGGTGATGGGATGAATGTCCACTGAGCCCAGCACCAGGGCTGAGGGAGAAAACCTGGCTACTTCCCACGACGACAGCCTGCGTCACGTCCCAGCTGTGAGGCTGACTCAGAGCCAGAGGGCGGGCTCCGTAGGGCCTGTGTGGTCCCTGCTGCCTCCCCGGCCAGGAGTGGACGGTCGCCTCCCTTGCCACCTGCTTGTCAGCCAGCCTCCATGCCCGTGCAGCGGTCACAGACAGAGTGACCTTCCCACTCTTAAAGCATCTTCAGACACAGACATAGCCGCTCCCCACCCTGTTGCTTTTAGGGTGACTTGGGATACGGGGCACTGGGAGCCGTGAGCATCCCAGATGAAAGCCCTGCCCCAGTGGGGTCTGTGTTGGGGTGACCCTTTAGTGGATCTCTCTGGTGGGACTGCCTCTTGGACACGGGCGTTTGGACCAGAGGACTTAAAAATAGCACGTGTATGAATTAGCCAGAAAGAGAGACTTTGGAGTCAGACCCAGTTTGAGTCCTGGCCCTGTTCTGTGACACCAGGCCTGATGCTTATCCTCTGGGCCTCAGGCTTCCCCCTCCGTAGAATAAGAAGTTTGTCCGGAAGTGACCACCCAGTAAACACGGTGATGGGAACACGCAGACGTGTGCTTGCTCAGCCCACCAGATGGGCCAGTGTAGACTCGGGGAATGGTAGCACCTAAAGGGACCTCGGTGCTGTTTAGGGACCTCCTTTTCACGTCACAGGTGGGAAGACAGTGACCTGGTGAGGGGAGCAGGGGGCTGTGGTCACTCAGCAGTTTTTCTTTCCCTTAGTGTTTGTGTGTGTGTGACACCACTTTGCTACTTGATACTTCTGACGCTGGACCCTCTGAACTCAAGTTTGTCAGCAGGAGGCTGAATCTGAGAGTCAGTTGTTAACTGTGCTCTCCCCTGGCATTGTTGGGCGCTGGGCTTGTTCAGTTCACACCTGGTGTCCTCTTGTCATCCCAGGCAATCCTTTGTCGTTACAATGAGGAGAGTCAAAGACACGCGGCCTTGAGCCTCAGCAAGGAACATAATCCAACCCAGTATGAAGAACGGATGAGAATACAGAAGGCCGGAGGAAACGTCAGGTACCAGAGGGTGGCAGGGGCTCCGGGAGGGGCCGCTGTGGACGCGCGAGAGACCTCCGCGGGCGGGCGCTCTGCCTTGTGCAGTCTTCAGCGCGATGAGACTGCCTGCGGTCTAACTGGGTGAAGCCGAAGTAGGATTTCACGTATGTCCCAGTGGGAACAAACAACATGTGCGAGAAACATGCCTCCCTACGTCTGCAAAAGGAGGATTCCTGTCTCTAATTCACGTTCACCATTTGCAGCATCTTCTGTGGTCCTAGGAACTCTCATAAAAACTATTGTTGGTCACAGCTGAATAAGCTACAGTTTGGGCAGTTTCTCCAGAGAGAAAATCTGAAGTGGTTAGGACAGTAGCATGAGCTGATCACCTCTGGGCTTCTGGGGAGCAACTTCTCAGGCCCAGGGGGCCGCTCTTGCCTGGCTTGGTCTGCCGCAGTTGTTTCATCTCTCTTTACATCTTTGAAGACTGTGCCAGCTCTAGTTTGTCATCTGCCATCTCTCAGGTGGTTAAGCAGGGCTAAGGATGCTGCATTAGGAATATCACCAGAGGTCTTTTCTGGTTCATCTTACCGTTTGAGCCCTTTAAGACTTCGTTGCCTGTTGGAGATAAGGGAGAAGTGAGATGCCAGTGTGAGATTGCAGTAGGAGGTGTCCTTTCTCTTCTGTTGTGTACTTGGGGCAGTTTTTGTTGTCGCTGCAGGCTGTTTCTAGCTGGTGGTGCAGGGAGGTCTCGAGAGGAGTCCGAATTCTTAGGGTTGGTTAAAAAACTCCAGGGTTAGTAAAAGGTGATTTTGGTCTGGGTTATGGCTGTCTGCGTGAGCAAAGACAGAATTACAGACGGGGTTCTGACCTTGGCCAGTGCCGTGACTGACTGAGCCCCCGTGACTGCTTGTGGGAGTTAATGCCCAAGGATGTGACCCCAGCACTGGTGTTAGTAGCATCACCTTTAAAATTCTGCATTTGCCTGAGCTCCTTGGAAAGATTTTGACATTAGCATTCCTATGGCTGAAAGTAAGATCAGCTGTATTGCATTTACTTCCTGTTTCCCAGTCTCCATTTATTAAGCACTATGTGGACTTAGGGTGTGCCCCTCAATTTGGAGACGTGAGTGGGGGTGCTCAGAGACAGGAGGGGTGACTTGTTCCGGAGCAAAGGGCTGGGCTGTGGCCCACCTCCGGCCCAAGGCTGGGGCTGGCATGCTTTTACTTTTTGTCCATGCCCTCTCACTTTCATTATTAAGATTTTCAAACATGCAGAAAAAATATTAAAATAGTAAGTATTTAAATATCTACTACCTAGATTGAATAATTAACATTTTGCCATATTTGTTTTGTCTGTTTATATGTGTGTGTATGTGTGTGGCTGAACTGTTTAAAAGTTAGTTGCAGACATAACATCTAAGAAAATAATCATTCCTTAGTTTGTGTTAGCTTATCTTAACATTCCATCTGTGCCCCCATTTCCCCAGTTGTCCCCAGAGTGTCTGTGTTGGACACCAGGGTCTGGTCAGCATTGGACTCGCGTATTTCCATGAAGAACCATCTCTGCTTTGGCTTGGATCATGTCCCTAGTCAGCCCTTGGATAGGGTCACCAGCACTGTTTTCTCATGGTGTCATTTGAGGCGCCTGTATGTTACGTCTCATAAAGCAGAATGTAGGTCTACAGGCTGCTTTAGATTCAGGTTACACATTTTCAGTAAACGTGGGGGATTTGATGGGGGATGCCAGGCGCTTATAACTGCCCCCGTGTCAGTAGCCGTGTGCGATCACTGCTGGAGATGCAGGCTCTGTGCTGGCCACCATGCGGTAGCAGATGGCTCTGGAGTGGAGGGCATGTTTCCGTGTGTGTCTGCCGGTAGTCTGGGGAGACCCACTCTGGCCCCTTGTGACTGCTGCCCGTCAGCCTTTCAGCTGCCGCTTTTAGCACCCCTCAGTGATCTTGTGTGAATCAGCCACTTCACAGCGCCAGCAAAGCGGACCACCAGCTTCTGGCTCCTCCTGCACGTGGTAGCAGGCAGCCTGTTAGGAGAGGCTCTCCTTCGCAACAGGGGTTGAACCAGCTTCTCCCTGAAAGCAGGGTATGTGTTGAATTCTTCCATCACCATTACAGAGTGGGAGCCACCCACTCTTGTGGAAACTGGTGTTTTTCTTTTCCTTCTCTGCTGCTTCCGTCCCCCTTCCTTGCTCCAGGAGTCACTGCAGGTGGGTTTCTGGACCCCGGGCGCTGACTGCAGCCGTAGAGGCAGGGTGTTCTTGCTGCTCCCGTGCCCTCTGTGGGCCGCGGGAGGGAGCGCCTTCCACACGTCTGCCTGTCTTAAAACAGCTCCGTGTGCTGGGGCTGCTGGCGTCAGCTGCAGGTTCCTCAGTTCACGTCTGTTCAGGACAGAACCAGGACACACACACGTGTGCTCTCTGTAGCCTGTGAGCTTAGATTGCTACTTCTCATTCGAATTGAGCGTTTATAGGGCTTTCTCTTAACTTCTTTGAGTCAGTAGTTGTAGTGTCTTTTATCCTGAAAATCTTGGTTCCTGATAACACCGCATATTTATTTGCCAAAATAGCCTTTTGAAATTGAATTATCATCAGCATCACTATTAATGAACGTGAGCTCCCTGTGGCTCTCTTGTCTTCGTCTGTGTCTCACTGAGGATATACCGAGTATTGTGTGTAAACACGGAATAATTATTTTCACTGCGGTTTTGTTACACTTGGTTTGTCATGATTATTAGTTTCATTTTGTTTTCAACTTCAGGGCTTTCTTACCCTCTATTATGAAGCATTTACATGGCGAGATAGGAACCCTGGTGCACTGTTGGTGGGAATGTAAAATGGCACAGCCATTGTGGAACACGGCATGGCAGTTCCTTACAAATTAAAACTAGATCTACCGTCACAACGTTGTAAATCAGTGCTTTAAAAAGAATAAAGATAAAAATTACATAGACCTGCCATGTGATCCAACAGTTCCAGTTCTGGGCCTATATGCCCCAGAATTCAAAAGGGGATTTGAACAGACAAGCGTGCACCCATGTGCATAGTATCACTTTTCACAATAACCACAAGGTGGAAGCAACCCAAGTGTCCATCGTTAGATGAAGAGAAAACAAAATACGGTCCCTCCATGAAATGGAAACACTATACAGCCTTGTTAGGTAGGAAATCCTGTCACATGGATGAGCCTTGAGGACATTTTGCTAAGTGGAGTGAGCCAGACAGAGAAGAGCAGACACTACATGATTTCATTTATATGAGGCCCCCCAAGTGGTCAGAGGCCATCCAGACAGAAGGTAGGATGGGGTGGGGGGGGAGGGGAGCTGGTGGTTAGTGGTCACAGAGTCCTGGTGGGGGGATGGGAAGGCTTGGAGATGATGGTGGTGATGGTTGCACAAGACTGTGGATGTACCTAATGCCACTCAACCGTTCGCTTAAAAGTGAAAATGAAGATGGCAAATATCATGTCACACATTTTTACCATGATTTTAAACATGAAGAAAGCCTACATTGACATGGCCAGCGATCTAAAATACAGAGCAGAGAGGTGCTTCCAGGTCGCGTTCTCTTCACCTCATCTCCTGAGTCTTGCCAGTGTGTCTTACAGAGACACGCATATCCACGCATGTGTTTTTATTTTCCTGCTTTGTTACACTGAAGGGTGTGGACTGTACGTGCAGTGCTTTACGCTGCTCAGGAGAATTCCTCGGGGAAAGTGAAGACAGCTTGATGTTTATTTTTCGAGGAAGGGAAGCTTACACCTGTAGCGTCTGCTGCCGGGCCCAGAGTGCTGTGTGTCTGGGGCGGCCTCTGGTGACGGGGAGACAGTTCTGGGGTCGGGTGCAGTCCTGCCCTGTAGCACACACCCTGCTGATACTCCAGACCTGGGCATTTGCCGTCCTGGGGTGGTCAGAGGAAGACGGAGCTTCCACCTCCCAGCCTCAGCTTTGCGAGCCCGTTGAGACCACAGTGTCCCTGGGCCAGAGGCGCTGTAGTCAGAGCAGGTTCAGCGGGCAGCCAGGGTGTTGGTCTCTGTGGCCCTCTCCCGTTGTGAAGGATAAACCGGAACAAAACACCAGCAGAAACGGTGCTGCAACCAGCGGGCTTTGGTGCCTGTCTTGGCACCAGTAGGACAGCCGCTGTCTGACTGGTGGGCAGACGGAAGGGAGGCGGGAAGGACGCTGTGTGGAGCAAATTCGCAAGTGCTAGAAGGCAGGAGCCCCGGCCTGTGGACAGCAGGTCCCCAGGGAAGGCAGACTGGCTCGTGGGCTGGGACTTGAACACCCACTCCCTGCCCAGCATGGTGGTCTCAGGGGAGAACTTTGAGCACAGTGGGAGAAGAGCGGATTCTCGGCAGTTTGCCGGGGGAGAAGCCAACGCAGAGCGTGCAGCGTCCTGTGTTGCGTATGGGAAACTGGCTGTGTGTGGAGGGGCTGTCGAGGAGGCTTAGGGCGGGCGCAGTCCGTGACCCACGTGGCTGGTTCCGGGCAGCCCTTGCCGGGAGCGGTCCTATTGGGCTCGCTGGGCACAGAGGGCAGGTGGTGTGGCTGTGCTCCCGTGACGCACAGCCCGAGTCGGCCTGGGCCTCTGCAGCCGGCTGGCGCCCGCACCACACACATCTCACGCAGCCTGTTGCGCAGAGTGCAGGCAGAGCGGCAGCCAGCCCACCGGGTCAGCTTTGGAAGCGCGAGTGCGCTCCGAGTTGTCCTGGTGGTACCGGGGTCTTCGGCCTGGCCACTGCGCACAGTCTTACTGAAACAAGCTGGGTCTGTGACTCGGGAGGAGGAAGTGCGCCCAGCCCCTCGGCCCTCACTCCAGAAGACGCACTCTGGTCCGCGGGCTCCAAGCTGCCACCTCTGGAGGGCTGAGGGACCCCCGCGCACTTCTTCACCCTCAGCTCTGTGCTGGCGCCCTTTGCTCCCTCTTGCTTTTTGTTCTGCTGTCTGTACCTGGGAAGACTGCTCAGCTGCTCACAGATACCAGCACAAGTCTTTGCTGCTGGTGACCTGGCGGTGGCCACCGGAAGGGTGACTCTGAGGGCCAGTGAAAGGCCGGGAGCCAGGCGGGATCCTGACGCCGGCGGGCGGTTCTGGCCCCTTGGGCGGGTGGCGGGTGGCTCACTTCCAGGGCGCGCTCCCCGTTGGGGAGCCCCGTGGTGATGCGGCACCTCCGCGCACAGCTCTGTGGCTGGCTGAGCTCTCTGGCGCCCCTTGTCGAGTGTGGCGTCTCCTCTGGCCTCACACTGAGAGCCTGAGTGCTGGGCGTTGGAGCTGCCCAAGGGGCAGAGCACGCACGCCGCCAGGATTGTCCTTGGGAGCAGTGGGCATGGGGCTGCTTTCCCTACCGACGGAACTAACTGGCTGTCTTAGGCCCTGCAGTCACCTTCCCCTCTTCTGAAAGTAGAATGAGTGAAGGTGTAGTGGTGCCCAGAGTTCTCCTGTTTATATTTAAGTCATTAAATCATGTTCATGCCCAAAGTAAAGAACACTTGCTTCTGAATCAAGGAATAGTCACTTTCAGGTATTTTCCAAATCTAATTAGAGTGAAATGCAAAATATCCCTCTATCCCAGCTGTTTGTAACTCTGGTGGTTTTAAAGTGAAAGTCGCTCAGTCGTGTCCAACTCCTTGCAACCCCATGGACTACACAGACCATGAAATTCTCCAGGCCAGAATACTGGAGTGGGTAGCCTTCCCCTTCTCCAGGGGATCTTCCCAACCCAGGGATCGAACCCAGGTCTCCAGTATTGCAGGCGGATTCTTTACCAGCTGAGCCACCAGGGAAGCCCAGGAATACTGAAGTGGGTGGGTAGCTTGTCCCTTCTCGAATCAAACCAGGGTCTCCGGCATTGCAGGCAGATTCCTTACCAACTGAGTTACGAGGGAAGCCCCTGTGACTTTAAGGTACAAACGAAGCAGACAAAGCCAGGTCCGCACCCAGTCACTGCCCCTGGGCTCTGGGCAGACCCGCGGGTCAGGCCTGGTTGGCCCCGAGCCAGGCCGAGGGGGCGCTGCTGCCACCGGTGTGCAGGGCGGCGGGCCGCTGACGACCCGGGACAGGAAGGCTCCACGCAGCGCTGCAGCGCTGTGTGACTGGCGGCCGAGGGGTGTGGGTGCCACAGCTCACGTCCTTCACTCTGGCCCACTTCTCTGCTTTTGAGGTCAGGGTCTGGGTCCTGGGCCCCTGGTCTGCCAGGTGGGGTCTGATGTGCCTACCCCTCGCTGCAGGGACGGGCGTGTCCTGGGCGTGCTGGAGGTGTCCCGCTCCATCGGGGACGGGCAGTACAAGCGCTGTGGGGTCACTTCGGTGCCGGACATCAGACGCTGCCAGCTGACCCCCAACGACAGGTAGGCTCTCCTGGGGCACGGGGTGGCCGCCTCCTCTTGTTTCTCTTCCAACTTCTTCCAGCTCGCGTACTGAACCTGGGGTGGCGAGAGGGCGGGCGGCCATGTCCTAGGCACTGTGCTGGGCCCTCCAGGTGCAGGGATCAGTAACATCCCAATCTGCTCTCGTGGGTCCAGTCTGACTACACGTGAGCGCATGCACAGTCCCGTGTATCTTAGGGCTGCGGGCTGCTCCGGGAGCCTTCAGCCGTGGCGGGAGGGAGACACCCGTGTTGGGGACAGCAGGGCTTTCCCGCAGGGGACACACACCAGGGTGGTGAAGTGGGGTGGGGTGAAGGTGTGGCCACCTGACGCCACAGTGGGACGTGGTGGCAGGCACTTGGACGGGTTGCAGAGGCTTGTGTTCTCTGCTGAGCAGTCTGGGGTTTAGCTCATAATGGGAGAATTGTGGGAGGTTTTTAAGCGGAGCCAAACTAGGAAGAGATCTCTTGTCCAGCCTCTGTTTCTGAGCTGCTTGAGAATAATGCCCTGTGCCTGCGGGAGAAGGCCTCCGCAGGTCAGTGCGGAAGGTGGACGGGGCCCAGGGGCCTGTCAGGCACTGGCGCACCAGCCTGCATTGGGGTTGTGGGCGCTGAGGCGGCAGCAAGGGGCCAGGAGGCCAGTGCTGCCAGGGGCGCCTTTCCGTGCCTGCCTCAGCCCCTCGGGGCACATTTCCACCTGCTCCTCCAGCTGCCCAGGTGACGCCTCGGGAGAGTCTTTCGTTGCCCCTTGAGACCAGGCCCCGTGTGGTCCCTGCTGTGGGAACCCCTCGCTTTGCAGCAGAGCAGAACCCCTCTCCGGGGTCTGTCACCTCGGCGGAAGGGGCTGGCAGTGCTTGGGCTGGGGCCCTGTCGGGTCCCAAGCACAAACCATGTGCCTGTAAATGCTTGCTGAGTGAGTGCCCAGTCAGAGGTGGAAAACCAGGACCTGGGTGTTAAAATGAGGAAAGAGGCGAGCAGGAGGACCGGAACTGTCCCGCCCCTCCGTCCCTGCTGGAGAGCCTCCCCTCGGCGGTCGGGGGGACTTTGAAAGGGACGGAGGCCTGTGTTCCAGCAGGGAATGCGGAGGGCTGTCCCCCTTCATATGGGCAGTGAGCGCTTGACATTCCTCAAGTCCAAGCGTCCGTCCAGTTTGGGAAATGGCCAGAGGCCTGTGTTGACTGACACTCACCATGTATTTACCGTCCCACCTGATGGATCTCACGCAGTGATGTTCCTAGAGTCTGTCTGAGAAACCGGGATTGGGTTGATCCCTAGCTTCTGGTGAACAGTGTAGTCTCAGCTTTGATGTATACCGTCTCACACAAAATACTTTTTAAGTGCCTTTATTTAACCTTGATCTCGTAGAAGTTAAATTGGTTTAAAAATGTGTAGCTTTTGAGGAGCTGGCCAAATATATTTTATCTCTATTGCCAGGCCATTTTGTAAAGTTTGTGCTAAAACCCATCTATGTTTTTCTCCATGTTGTAGGTTTATTTTGCTGGCCTGTGACGGCCTCTTCAAGGTCTTTACCCCAGAAGAAGCCGTGAACTTCATCTTGTCCTGCCTGGAGGTGAGCACTCTCACAAGGGGGTGGGTGCCTGTCGTTCCGGCTGCCCTTGGGCTTCAGAGGAGAAATCCCGGGCCCCCTTCCTCCCCGTGTCCCCGTGCAGTCCCGGGCCCCCTTCCTCCCCGTGGGGAGCGGGCCCCCTTCCTCCCGTGTCCTCGTGGGGAGCGGGCCCCCTTCCTCCCGTGTCCTCGTGGGGAGTGGGCCCCCTTCCTCCCCATGTCCCCTTGCAGTCCCGGGCCCCCTTCCTCCCCATGTCCTCGTGGGGAGCGGGCCCCCTTCCTCTCGTGGGGAGTGGGCCCCCTTCCTCCCCGTGTCCCCTTGCAGTCCCGGGCCCCCTTCCTCCCCATGTCCCCATGGGGAGCGGGCCCCCTTCCTCCCCATGTCCCCTTGCAGTCCCAGCCCCCCTTCCTCCCCATGTCCCCGTGGGGAGCGGGCCCCCTTCCTCCCGTGTCCTCGTGGGGAGCGGGCCCCCTTCCTCCCCGTGTCCCCTTGCAGTCCCGGGCCCCCTTCCTCCCGTGTCCCCGTGGGGAGCGGGCCCCCTTCCTCCCCATGTCCGAATGCAGTCCCGGGCCCCCTTCCTCCCTGTGCAGTCCCGGGCCCCCTTCCTCCCCATGTCCCCATGGGGAGCGGGCCCCCTTCCTCCCGTGTCCCTGTGGAGAGCGGGCCCCCTTCCTCCCCATGTCCCCTTGCAGTCCCAGCCCCCCTTCCTCCCCATGTCCCCGTGGGGAGCGGGCCCCCTTCCTCCCGTGTCCTCGTGGGGAGCGGGCCCCCTTCCTCCCCGTGTCCCCTTGCAGTCCCGGGCCCCCTTCCTCCCGTGTCCCCGTGGGGAGCGGGCCCCCTTCCTCCCCATGTCCGAATGCAGTCCCGGGCCCCCTTCCTCCCTGTGCAGTCCCGGGCCCCCTTCCTCCCCATGTCCCAATGCAGTCCCAGGCCCCCTTCCTCCCTATGTCCTCGTGGGGAGCGGGCCCCCTTCCTCCCGTGTCCCCGTGGGGAGCGGGCCCCCTTCCTCCCCGTGTCCCAGTGCAGTCCCGGGCCCCCTTCCTCCCTGTGCAGTCCCGGGCCCCCTTCCTCCCGTGTCCCCGTGGGGAGCGGGCCCCCTTCCTCCTGTGCCCCCGGGGGGAGCGGAGCTCCATCCAGGACACTCATCGCTCAGTTTCTCCCGCGCCCCCCCACCACAGGGACCGGGGGGGTGGTCGTCCCTCGGGGGTGCGTCTCAGGAGTGGTGGGACGCGGGTCCCTGTTCACCAGTGCCCCTTCCCCGCTCGGCAGGACGAGAAGATCCAGCGGCGGGAAGGGAAGCCCACCGTGGATGCCCGCTACGAGGCCGCCTGCAACAGGCTGGCCAACAAGGCGGTGCAGCGGGGCTCGGCGGACAACGTCACGGTGATGGTGGTGCGGATCGGGCTCTGAGCGGGCGCGGCCCTGACTGTGAGGTTCGCTTTTGTGTTGTGCACATTATGTGTTTCGTGTACTCCTGTGGGATGCCCATGGCTGTAAATAAAGGTGTTTTTTCTAGACTTCTGAGTTATCTTACTATGTTTTGAGCAACACTTGACCTTTCAGAGGTCGTATTTGCTTTTGAACGTGTTTTGGGTTTTCCCTTGTTAAAGGCGTTACTGGTCTCTCGGATTGGCCAGTAGTCATGGCCGTGACCGCTCACCGCGCAGCGCTTTGTAGTTTAGGGCACCTTTCCCGTGCTGCCGCCCCCCGATAACTGGTGGGGAAAGTGGCATTTCACAAGCTGGTGTTTGAGGCGGTGACTGGCTTAGACAGGCGAGCGCCGGAACCCAGGGCTGCTGGGGGCGCTGACTGCCTTCAGCCCTGCAGACGAAAATAAGGTGACAAAGCATTAGCGCAGCGTGAGCCCAGGCTCCACCAGGAGGTCAGGCTGATGGCTGAGGCTGTCGCCCTGCAGGGCTCTGCCCGCACCAGGCCCTCCAAAACACCGGAGTCTGCTCATTTCCCATCCTGCGATGACAGGCGCCATCTGGCTGCCCCGGTGTGGAACACGTGCGTCTCCAGGTCTGGGCAGTCCCGCTGCAGCCCCGTGTGGCCTGAGGTCTGGCCTCCTGGCTTGGGGGCACGCACTGGGCTCTGGGCTGGGCTGAAGTTGGGCTTCACAGCAACACTTGGGTCCAAGACGCTAAAAACACGTGAGGAGCCTACCCAGAAAAACAAACTCGAAAATTCTTGTCACGCCCTTCCTCACAGAGCAGGACACTGGTGTTGCTGGTGAGGCTCCTTAGTGAACGGACTCAGGTCTCTGTGTGAGTGCTTGCCCCGGGATGATGTAAGCCTCCGGAGGCTGGCATTTGAAGCTGTTGTGACACGTTTGCGGGCCGCGCCCAGCCTGCACACAGGCCTTATCACCTTGTCAGCGCCTTTGGAAGGACCGGCCTCCCTGCTGCAAGGACCTCAGGAACGTTTCCAGCACGCCCCTTCCCAGCGTGGAGAGCCGGGCTCCCTCTCTGCGGAGGGGTGGGACGAAGCAGTGTGCCGTCACAGGAGGAAAGAGCCTCGGCGTCTCAGACCAGGGAAACCGCGCACGTTACTCAGTCAAACCTTTCCTTACAGCCTACAAGGCACCAGTCTGAGCCCATGTCCCTAATTGCCAGAGTGCCGCTGTCCTGGAGCTGGGAGAGGCTTGGCGTGGGGCTTCTCTGGCCAAACCCATGCTCCCCCCTCCAACCCCAGGGGGAACCTCCCCTCCACCTCCCCTCCTGGAGGTCGCCCCTTGTCCTCAGGAGCCTGGCCTGAAGGACTCCAAGTCTGTATTTTTAAGGTCGGCCCTTTGCTTTTGTAACTTTGTATAACCACATAAAAGAATTCTCAAACAGGCAGTTTTTATACATAAATATATTTCACCTGACAACATTACACAATAAATACTTCAATTAATTGCTGTATAACACACTTATATCAAGAAAAAGAAGGACCGTGGGTCTCCCCAGGGTGAAAGCTTTTCTAAAGTATCTGTACCCACTGGGTAAAGAGAAATCCAGAAGAGGGTGTGGCCACACCACCCCTTATCTAGGAGCGGGGGTGGGCAGGCAGGACGCCAGCCGGCTGGCCGTTCCTGGTAGGGTGGGGGTGCGTCCTACTGAGAACTGTGCCCAGCCCGCCGAAAGGCAGCACGCCTGCCGAAGGGCACAGACTGGTCGGTTTGTGTGTGCAGTGCCTGGGGTTCCCGTTAGACTGTGGGCTGGAAGCCAAGGGCTCCTGGGCACCTGCTCACCCCCGGGCCAGCTAGGAGGCCAAGGAGCAGGGTGACTGCAGTCATCGCCCCTGCCTCTCCCAGGCCTGGAGGCACCCTTGCCAGACCAGCTTGGGCCCCAGGAGCTCCTGCGGTACCAGTATTCCTGTGGCCTGTTTTCCGTGCAGGAACGGAGGTGGGGGTAACTTCCTCAGCAGGCCAGGGGGGCCCTGTGTCAAGAAATGGCAGGAACTCTCAGACACGCTTGTCTCTTCACGGAAACAGCCACCATCCCCCAGCTCCGAATCCCATCACCGCTGCGTCAGGGCAGAGCACTTGTTCCCCAGCCTGCCCACAATGCCCATCTGAACTTGGGGCCACGGTGCCACCCGACTGGGGAAGACGCTCTGAAGAGCCCAGAGCTGGATGGACCCAGTGGGGCTGGACCGTGTTGACTGGGCACCCAGAGCTGCCAGCCTGCGGGGGCCGCAGCTTCACCCATCCAGATGAGGGCGCAAGGCCTGGCCCTCCCCAGTCTGCAAGGATGTTCCAGCTCTCTCCTCTGGTGGGTGGGCCCGAGCAGCGCGCCAGGGCCTCAAGGGGACAGGCAAGACGACCTCGTCCGGGGGAGGGTTTGCAAAGGAGGGGATGGTGGGGAAGCCAGGCGAGCTCATGAATAGACTCTCGCGCACACGTGAGAACAGCTCCGGACTCACTGTCCCCGTCAGCCCCTATCAGTCCCTGGTGCCCAAGGCTGCTGTGCCCAGGGGCCACAAGGACAGACTCGGGCCCTGTGGCCCCTGCAGGCCAAGCAGTGCCCTGAGGTCCACGGCAGCCAAAGGCACGGCTGGGAAGGGGCAGGTGGACGCCAGGCAGGCTGGGCGGCCTCTCCCCTCCTTGTTGGCACGCCCAGCGGGCAGCCCATGAGAGCCCCAGGAAAGATGGAAAAGGTGTGGCTGGACCTCAGCCATGAAACTCAGGCCACCTGGGCAAGCTGCCCGGGGCGGCCAGGAGGGGCCCAGGTCTGCAGCTGGGGAGGGACAAAAACGCGCGCGCCTGGGCATGCTGAAACCCCTCCTTGGGAAAGACGGCGTCCCGGGATCATCTGGAGTTCTGGGACCGCCAGCGTGCGTGTCGCCTCCGCGGGCTGCCCGTAGTGGCATCTCTGGCTTCAGCTGCGGTGGCCAGGGCGCGCAGGCACTCCGGCGGGCTCCCTCCTGCCCGTGGTGTCTGCCACTCCAGCAGTGCCCCTGGGGTTGTTCACACTCCGGTGTGGCGCTCACACACCAAGGAGGACGGCGCTGAAGTGGGAGCCGCCGCGCACCGTGAGGGGGGAGCCGCTGGCGTTGTCCAGGAAGACGGAGGCGTACTGCCCGGCCTGCGGGGAGGCTCCGTGGTCAGCCTGGGTGCTGTGGCCCCGCCAGCCCAGACGCTTCGCCCTCAAACCCAGCACCTCTGACCCCCGTTCTTGTGCTTTCTCCCCAGCTCCATCAGCCTCCTGCGCTGTCTGGGGGCTCCCTGTAGTTTATGCATGTGGGGGCGAACCTCCGTCAGGGCCAGAGTCAAGCTTTCTTTGCAAAACTCAGGTGGGAGGGCGCCCCTCCCACCACAGGCCTGGCCGCTGACCCCTCTGGTAGAGCCACTGTGAGGCTGGTAGTCGGGCCTGGCTACTCCAGATGTGGTCCAGGAACCACAGGGTCACATCCCCAGATGTGAAGCGGGAGCTCCCAGAAATGCAGAAGCCAGGCATTCCACCCCAGGACCACAGGCCCACCACGCCGCCTGAGGTCATCATGCAGGGACCAGACCTCTCAGCAAACACAGCCACAGCGCCTGCAGCCACAGCCTGGCCTCCAATCCTGGCATTGCTGGGTGAGTCTGGGTGAGCTACTTAAGCCTTCTGTGCCATAGTTCCCTTACCCACCTCAAATCACTGTGGGTTGATGAGAAATTTATGTGAAGCGCTCAGAACAGGCCTGGCCTACTTAAGGCCATTTGCATGTAAGCTGTTATTCAACACATCTGCAACTAGACTTCTGTTTCCAGGAAAACCTTTTCATCCATTTCTTGACCACCTGCCCCAAATCCCCAGTCTTTCTAGACTGTCACTCGGAGTTTTGTGTGGGAATAACCGCGTCTGCTTCCCACAGTCTCAGAGGGCCAGGGGTCCATGCTGTCCTCCCTGGGAGAGCTGACCTCTGTCGCTGTCCTCCCCTGCCCAACTGAGTTCTCTTGGAAGGGCCTGTTGAGGCCAGCATGGAATGCTTGGGAGGTCAGAAAACAGATGGAGGGGCAGAGCAGAGGACAGGTGTTGGGGGCAGGGCAGATGTGGGGAAGGGAGACCCAGTAACACAGCTTGGCTCTGCTGGGACTAGCATGAGTACTCCATGCTGCCCTGACCCTTGTCAGGGCTTGGAGGCCGGGGGCACTGCACCCACAGCTCCCGAGCCCACCAGCACCCCTCCCTGCCAGCGGTGGTCCCCCCACGGCGGAGCCTGCCCCACACACCTGCAGGTAGAGAACGCCATTGACCGAGATGGTAAAGAGCTCACTGCTGCTCTCCAGCCCCATGACAGCCTCCAGGGAGCTGCGGCCAAAGGAGATAGAGGGGGTGCCTGAGACCCTGGCCGCAGACCCCCAACCCCACCCAGATGTGCTCCCCATCACTCAACTCCCAGCCCGGCGCCACGGAAGCAGCAGCCTTGGCCAGGCTTCTGGGGGAGATGGTATCTGAACTGGGTCCCCAGCAGGAGTGAGGACAGGACTGACGCGCACAGGACCGAGGGTGTGCCGCCAGGGCCGCAAGTCCAGGCTCTCATGGGACAGGAGACTCCGCTCAGGGGGCGGCTGGAGGTGCCCGGCAGCGGCAGGGAGTCTGGGTTCAGGCCAATCGGAGCGCAGCTTTCCAAACCAGACTGAGATGTGAACTTCACTCATGTACGCCTTCTGCCACTACTGTGGCACACCAGCTCTCCGCCTGGGCTGTCTGGGCGCTGGGGTACAGAACCAGCGGCCCAGCCCTTCTGAACCTACATCAACCGGAGGATGGATACCGCGGGAGAGTGCCGGCGGAGAGGTCCCGCACAGACCGGGCGGGGAAGGCCTCTGAGGACGCGATGCTGGCATCTCGGTCGCAGGGTGGTATAGTCAGTCCCTTTTGGGTGCAGGCGGGATCGGGGGTGGTGGGGAGAGCAGGGCGGGGCTGCAGGCTGCGGAGGGTCGGTTTGGGGAAGCGGGCGGGCGCCAGGAGGCTGGAGGAACCTTGCCAGCAGGCGGGGGAAGCCCCGAGGGAAGAGGCGGGCGCGCACTCACGCATGGTGCTGGCACCGGGACTCCAGGCAGATGAGCAGACGCAGGCGATCCCGGGGGCGCGGCGGCCCCCGCCTCGGCGGCTCGGCCAGCGCTGCGGAGGAGGCGCCGGGGTGGTGATCACCGGGCGGCGGGGCCCGAGCGCGGCGGGGCAACCCCCACCCCGCCCCCAGCCCCGGGCCGGGCCTCACCCACGTGCAGCGTGGCGGCGAGCGCGTAGAAGCCGGCGACGGGCGCCGTGTACTGGCCGCTGGTCAGGTTCAGGCCTGGGCCGCGGCGGAAGGCGCCCTCGGCGTCGGGCTGCGGGCGCACAGACGGTCACCCCGGGCCCGCCGTGCAGCGCAGCGCCCGCCCCGCCCCGCCCCGGCCCGGACTCACCACGTAGTAGAGGCCGAGTTCGTGCAGCGCGCGCCGCTCCACCGACGCGTCCCGGCGCAGGCGGCAGTGGAAGGCGGCTTCGACGCGCGGCGCCTGCGGGCCGGGGGCCACGGGCGCGGCCAGCAGCGCCAGCACGCCCGCGTCCCCCGCCGCCGCCTCCTTGTCGTCCTCCGGGCTGCCGGCCGGCACCGCGGCGGGAACGCGCGGGCCGGGCTCGGACTCCGCGCACTCCCGCGTGCGCACCGCGCCTGGCACAGAGCGGGCAGTGGTCGCGCCGGGACCCCCATCCCACGCCGCGGCCCGCCCTGCCGTGTCCCGCCCGGACCCCTGCCCCAAACCCGGGCGCCGCCGAGAGCGCAGGCACCGTGACCAATGACCCCTGGAACCGCGCGCCGGGCGCCCGCGCTCGGGAATCCACGTCCCGTGGATTCCAAGACCCGCCCTGGCCTGCGGAGTCTTCTGAACCGGCTTCCCGATCCCGCGGCTACTCCCGTTTCCTTTCACGCTTTGGCTACCGGGAAGCTCAGGGCTGGTGCACCCAGGACCCCTGTTCTCCTGCCTCACCTGTTTATCCTACCGCTTCTCACCCCGGGGCTGCTGCTGCTTTTGCTCTGTTTACATTTTTATTGAATCAGGAAGTGCAGCAGGATAAGCCAGACCCGTCATTTGGGGAAAGAAGCTGAGTGTAAAGACATTATTATTGCAGAGAATGGGGAGGTTCTTCAGCCGCTGAAGCTGGTCTATTTAAATGAAGTGTAGTTGCTAGTCGCTCAGTCGTGTCTGCCTCTTGGCGACCCCGTGGACTGTAGCCCACCAGGCTCCTCCGTCCATGGGATTCTCCAGGCAAGAATACTGGAGTGGGTTGCCATGCCCTCCTCCAGGGGATCTTCCTGACCCAGGGATCGAACCCGGGTCTCCAGCATGGCAGACAGATTCTTTACCGTCTGAGCCACCAAGGAAGCCCCAGTACATTAAATAGAGGTGGGGAAAGACTCAACAGCTCTTCAGGGTGAAATGAACTTTAGTCGGTACCCAGAGCCCTCACCCAGCAGCTCGCCTCAGTGCAGGGACACCGCCCTGGGTGCTTGAGGCCCCCTCAACTCTCGCCCTCTGCGCCCTCAGCCCCAACATGCTCCTCCCAGTGCTCCCAGGACTGTCCTCCCCGCCCCGAGCAGGCAGCCTCCTGGGGCCTGCCCGTTGGGCTCTGCAGCCAG